>NC_053494.1:215198593-215498593 GCF_905171775.1 Rana temporaria
TTGCGGATTGTCACTTGCCACGTCACCTGCTAAACCTTACGGATTGTCACTTGCCACGTCACCTGCCACACCTTGCGGATTGTCACTTGCCACGTCACCTGCCAAACCTTGCAGATTGTCACTTGCCACATCACCTGTCACACCTTACGGATTGTCACTTGCCACGTCACCTGCCACACATTGCGGATTGTCACTTGCCTGCCACCAGATGCAGATTGTCACTTGCCATGTCACCTGTCACACCTTCGGATTGTCACTTGCCTGATAAGGTAGGGTTTTGCTTGTCTCTTGCTGTCCCAGAGTCAGGCAGCAGAGAGAGAATGTAACCTCTCTGCTGCCCACGCTGCCTGCACAGCGGAAGGGCAGAAGTTGCTACAGGGATGCAAGGCAGTGAGAGATGATCTCATCTCTCTGCTCCCGCGGCTAGCTGATTGGCCAGATGCGCGCTCACACCAAGCCTGCTTTCTCACTCTCACCCGCCCACACACACACTGAGCCACCCGGAAAACCGGCCCGCCCACACACAACCCGCGCCGCCCGCTCTCTCACCCGCCCGTGGAGAAGCCCGGGAGCCGCCCGCTCTCATCCACCCACGGAGCCGCACACGAAGACACCCGCCCGGCAACAAATTTCTCGGGGTGGCAATTGCCCCGTTGCCCCCCTGGATCCGCCTTTGACTGACGGCTTGGTGCCAGATACCACAGCATACCTTCACAGGTCTAGTGGTATCCATGCCTTAATGTGTCAGGCCTGTTTTGGTGAAAAAAGAGGGACCTACCCAACATTTGGTGTTATGTCATATCCAGGGCCGGATTTTCTCTCCCTGCCGCCCCAAGGCCAAATTCCACAATGCACCGCCCCCCGCCAACCGAAACCCCCCCCCAAATCAACGGAGAATGTGCGGCACGGTAAGATCAAATATGTTTTGTTTGTTTTTTTCCTTTTTTATCACTTTTTTTATTTTTATTTATTTGTAGCTTGTCGCTTACTTTCTTAAATTTTTGTATAATTTTCTTATTATTTTTCTTATTCTTTACTTTTTTATTTTATTAATTTAATTATTATTTCTTATTATTTATTTATTTTTTATCAATTTTTTTCTTGCTATCACACAGGAGAAAACAATTTCCTGTGTGATAGCAATTGGAGGTGACATGTTCTTTTTATTGACCCTGTCACCTCCAAAACAGGAGTCCTAGCACTGTGCTAGAACTCCTGTCACAGCTGAGATGGGAA
The DNA here is from genome assembly GCF_905171775.1 of Rana temporaria. Classification (NCBI taxonomy): domain Eukaryota; kingdom Metazoa; phylum Chordata; class Amphibia; order Anura; family Ranidae; genus Rana; species Rana temporaria. Next base: position 215,199,830 of record NC_053494.1, read on the forward strand.
GAGCACAGCTTTCCCCTCTCTCTGTGTACATCGACAGCAGGGACAGGAGACAGACTCGGTGGCCGGGGGGAGGACGGAGTCCCGAAGGCAGAGCCAGCAGAAATAGGTATGTGGGGTGGGGGGGGAGAGGGGAGGACGGACGGGAGCACATATTTTACAAGTGATTTCGGCGACATCGCCGCAATCACTTGTTAATGAGCGAGTGGATTCCCCCTTAACTTACTGCCCTTAACTGTATCTTCCGGGCGTCGGGGGACTCCATGCCACTGCCGCCCCTTGGAGCCCTGCCGCCCCAAGGCCTGGCCTCAGTGGCCTTGTGGGAAATCTGGGCCTGGTCATATCAATGTATATATATTATTGCTTATCCCCATTTGCTCTACCCTCTTGAGGTCACCCAGTAGGGGATTGTCTTTCATCATCACCCAGAATGTGGACATATTTATTCATTTTTTTTTTTTTTTATATATAGAAAAATTCAACATGAACATTCTGCTGCCTTATGCTATTGTCTCCATTCCAAACCCACACAGACGTTTTCACTAAAAGCACAGCCACTCGATAAATTATATACCTGTTTTGTTTTCAGATATATATTTTTTTTTTAGAAAAGCTGAAAACACGGCGTTCGGTGTTTTGAATGATTGCAATTCTTATTGCGGAATATGATTCAGGCTTTTGTAAGGAACCTTAATGGCGGTAATCATCCTTTCACGAAACCGGCTCAGATTCCAGAGATTTCAAGACGTGCAATGAGAGATTTGTTGACAAGGCGGCAAAAATACCTTTTTTTTATTCAGAAGTGCGGTTTGCATACCGCTAAATTTACGCTGAACCAAACTGTGTCTTCTCTTTGTATCCCACGTACGTGGTACCTGTGACATTGGGGGCCGTTTGGCTATATTTGATTATATATAGGTAGATTCAGAGACATTGGTGTAAACTTGCGGCGGCGTAGCTTAGCGTGTTTAGGCTACGCCGCCGTAAGTTAGCGAGGCAAGTACTTGATTCTCAAAGTACTTGCCTGCTAAGTTACGGCGGCGTAGCCTAAAGCGGGCGGGCGTAAGGGCGCCTAATTCAAATGTGTGTAAGGGGGCGTGTTTTATGTTAATGAGGCTTGACCTTACGTTTTTGACGTTTTTTTTCAACTGCGCATGCGCCGGGCGCCTACATTTCCCAGTGTGCATTGCGGCTAAGTACGCCACACGGGCCTATTGATTTCGACGTGGACGTAAACGAAGTAAATCCCTATTCACGGACGACTTACGCAAACAACGTAAAAATTTCGAAGCGGGAACAGCGGCCATACTTAACATTTGCAACACCACCTAGGGCCCAGCTCTAACTTTAGGCGGCCTATCTCTAACATAAACAGCGTAAATGTACTGCGTCGGCCAGGCGTACGTTTGTAAATCGGCGTATCTACTAATTTACATATTCTACGCCGACCGCAATGGAAGCGCCACCTAGCGTCCAGCCTCAATATTGCAACCTAAGATAGGACGGCACAAGCCATCCTATCTTAGATATGTTTAAGCGTATCTCTGTTTGAGAATACACTTAAACATAAGTCGGTGTAGATTCTGAGTTAGGTCGGCTTATCTACTGATAAGCCGGCCTAACTCTTTCTGAATCTACCTATATGTGTTTCTGATACAGAGAGACTGGAAATCAGCTTAGAGGGTAACTCCACTATCGTGGGGAAAAATATAGCAAATGAAATAAAAATAATATAACATACACAAGTCATACATAATGTAATTAAATGTTAATTAAAAAATACTTTTCCTTATCAATCTGCAGCAGTGGCAGAACTACCAGGGCTGCAAAGTTCACACTTGTGACTGGGCCTTGGCGTTTCGCCACCGTGAAGAGCCTAAGATGGCAGGAAAGGGGCTGTCAGGTCACCTGTGGCCAGGTGACAAGTGCACCCAGTTGGGGTCAGGGATGCACCACAGGGTAGTGAACCCTATAGCCGACTGCTGCTATCAGAGAGGAAGCGTGAACCCAAGATCGCCCAGGGCGCGGAGTCTAAGACCCAGCTTTGTGTTCACCAGAGCCTCTAGTGGTGAGGATGACCTTCGCCGCTGCTGGATCCAGATCAGGACCCCTGGGATCCCCTAGGTCATGCTCCGCAGAAAGAGAGAGGGGAAGAAGCAAGCAGGACAAACGGTAGTGATGGGTAAGCCGAGGTCAGGGCAACAGGCAGACTAGGGTAACCGAGGGACAGGCAAAAGGTGAAGGGCACAGGCAAACAGGAGAAGTCAGGGACGAGACAAAAACGGTACACAGGAAGATAATCGTAGCACACTGCAGACAGGAACTTAAGCAAACAACACTGTTGAACAGCACTGCAGACCTGTAGTGCAACAGTTAATATAGACTTCCTGGGATGGCCTGGGTGGGGCCATACAGGAAGAAGAAGTGATAAGAAGGGAATCAGAACAGAGTCAAGCCTCTAATGAGCAGATGGAAACAGGTAAGCTGCCAGACTTTATTGCATATCAATGACAGGGGCCCACCGGCTGGTACTATATTTTCTCAAACAAAACCGCCACCCCCCTAGCCCCCCTGGTCGGATCAGCTGTAACCCCCCCGGTGGGTGTCGTTTGGATGGATCACCCGCAACCCCTCCGTCGGTCAGTCATCGGCCCCGTCTCACCCCATCTAGGTTCTCAGGCAACACTTTCTCTGGGCGGCGGCTTCTACCACTGTCTCCTCCATGGCTTCACAGCGGCTTCCCCTGCGTCTCCTCCTCACCTACCTCTTCTCCTCCAATACGAGCTCTTCTCCTCTCTGCAAATCAGGTCTCAGGACCCACTCCCTGATTGTCTGGGAGGAGAATCAGGTAGACAATAGCAAATATCAATTCGCTATTGTTACACAACTGGGTGGGCTTGGGGCGCAGTGCTCTGTGGTCCCGGGACTCACTGCCCCAGGTAATAGAACACTGAAACATGGGGCGCCAGGTTACTAAAAGAATGATAATTGGGGCTCCAGACAAAACAAAACACTCACGCATTTGTTCTATATATGATCATCAGCTCCATCTAGTGGCCAAAATGTGGTATTTTCTTGAAATATGTCGATAAAACAAATACAACATTATAACCACTAGATGGTGATAAGAATTAGATCATTAGAACAAGGAGAGTGCACCAGATGAGGCATGCGGAGGGCTTGTGGCTTGCAGCAGGCTGGGCGGTACTATGGGAGCCTGGGCAGCACTGTAAGAGGTTGGGGGACACTGTGAAGGCTAAAGGCTTTTAGGGGGCCTGGGGAGACTGCAGGCCACTATGGGAGATTGGGGGGGCACTATGGGAGCTGGGGCACTGTGGAAGCTGAGGGATTTTAGGGGGCCTGGGGGAACTGTAGGCAATTATGGGAGCTGGGGGCACTGTGGAGGCTGAGGGATTTTAGGGGGCCTGGGGGAACTGTGGGCCACTATTGGAGATTGGGAGGGGGAGCTTGGGGGGCACTGTGGAGGCTGTGGGCTCTTGGGGAGCCTGGGGGGACTGTGGGCCCACTATGGGAGATTGGAGGGCTCTGTGGAGGCTGAGGGCTCTTAGGGGGCCTGAGGGCACTATAGGAGCTGTGGGGCACTGTGAATGCTAAGGGCTCTTTGGGGGCCTGGAGGAACTGTGGGCCACTATGAGAGATTTGGGGGCACTAAGAGAGCTGGGGGGGCACTATGGAGGCTAAGGGCTCTTAGGGGGCCTGGGGGAACTATGGGAGATTGGGGGGCACTAGGAGAGCTGGGGGCACTGTGGAGGCTAAGGGCTCTTAGGGGGCCTGGGTCACTGTGGGACTCTATGGGAAGTTAGAGGGAACCATAGGAGTTGGGGGGCACTGTGGAGGCTAAGGGCTCTTTGGGGTAATAGGGAAACTGTGGGCCACTATGGGAGGTTGGAGGGCACTATGGGAGCTGGGGGGCACTGTGGAGGCTGAGGGCTCTTAGGGGGCCTGGGGGCACCATGGGTCGCTATAGGAAGTTGGAGGGCACTATGGGAGCTGGGGGGGCACTGTGCATGCTAAGGGCTCTTTAGGAGCCTGGGGGAGCTGTGGGTCACTGTGGAAGGTTGGAGGGCACTGTGGGAACTGGGGGGTCGGGCACTGTGGAGGCTAAGGGCACTATGGGGTGGGGGGGCCACCATGGGCACTTTGTGGGAGGTTAAGGGATCCACAGCTGGCTGGAGGCTCAGAAGAGGGGAGGCCATGTGGTAGATAATCATGGGTCTAGAGAACTGTTCTTAGGACAATAGCAACAAATACTGCAATGGAGCCCTGGGGCACTCAACAGAAGACTCAGGACACATACCAGTACCAGGGTTCAGGTCCAATGCACCTGACCCAATTCTTACACTCGAAGATAGCCTATTATGGGATGTTCTCCCTCTCCATGTAGACAGATCACAGATTAATACATTTCAAACAATCTCTGCAAAACCTGAAAACATGATTTATCTGGGAAAGCCACAAACTAAAAAACAAAAAACAAGATGATTAACCGAGTAAGGAAAACGCGGACGGACTCGCCGAGCGCAGGCGGAGCAGAAAATCATTAGACTCCATTTCTTTGGAGAGCGAAGATAAAAGTTCCGCTGGTTCCAAATCCTATTTTCATCTCATAAAGAAACAACTAAGGATATTGTAAATTGCTCGGCTCATCAGGGCAGAACAATTAAATGTCAGGGTAAATCACCATTCGTCATCGGGTGCGCGCCCAATGGCGAAATAAGTGACACCAAGACAAATGGCCGCCGATGAGATTTCATAATCTTCAATATACAAAAGACGACGGCAAACTGCCTTTGGAGGTTTCTCTGAAAACGCTCGGTAAATGATGTAATATGCGGCTTTATGAAGAAGTATAGAAGTCATCAAACTCTGGACCATACCAGTCCCTTCATTTACTACTTGACCCCCGGAAGATTTACCCCCTCTTCATGAGCAGGCCATTTGTATATAAAAATGCACTGATTACTATGTAAATGACACTGGCAGGGAAGGGGTTAAACACTATGGGCCAGATCCACGAAGCAGTTACGCTGGCGTGTCTATTGATACGCCACGTAACTGCTAGGTTTCTCCGGCGTATCTTTGTTTTGTATCCACAAAACAAGATACGCCTGAAGCTGGGCTAGATCCGACTGACGTACGTCTTAGGCCGGGTACACACGGACAAACATGTATGGTGAAAGCGGTCCGTCGGACCGTTTTCACCATACATGTCTGCCAGAGGGCTTCTGTACGATGGTTGTACACACCATCGTACAGAAGTCCGCGCGTAAACAATACGCGGGGCGTGTCCGCGGTGTCGCCGCGTCAATGACGCGGTGTCGCCGCGACAATGACGCGGCGACGTGGGCGGCCCGCCTTTAAAATGCTTCCACGCATGCGTCAAAGTCATTCGACGCATATGCGAGGGACGGCGGGCGCCTGGACATGTACGGTAGGTCTGTACTGACGACCGTACATGTCCGAGCGGGCAGAATTCCAGCGGACTGTTTTAAAACAAGTCCAGGAATATTTGTCTGCTGGGAAAAGGCCCGGCGGGCAAATGTTTGCTGGAATTTGGCCCGCTCGCGCCCACACACGACCAAACATGTCTGCTGAAACTGGCCTGCGGGCCAGTTTCAGCAGACATGTTTGGTCGTGAGTATGGGGCCTCAGTACGCCGTCGGATCTTAGGTGCATATTTACGCTGGCCGCTAGGTGGCGCTTCCGTCGATTTCCGCGGCGAGTATGCAAATTAGCTAGATACGCAAATCCACAAATGTACATCCGGCCGGCGCATTATTTTACGTCGTTTCCCGTAAGGCTTTTTTTCGGCGTAACGTTACCCCTGCTATATGAGGTGTAGCCAATGTTAAGTATGGACGTCGGGCCAGCGTCAAATTTTCCGTCGTGTACGTCGTTTGCGTAAAACGTTCGCGAATAGGGCTTTGCGTAGAATGACGTTCACTTCGAAAGCATTGGCTTGTTGCGGGTTAATTTGGAGCATGCGCCGTTCAGAAAAAAAGACATTTACGTTGGGTCAAGACGTATTAACATAAAACACGCCGCCATCTCATCCATTTGAATTGCGCGCCCTTACACCGACACAGTTACACTACGCCGCCGTAACTTACGGCGCAAATTTTTGGTGGATACGGGAAATACGCTGTAAGGTACGGCGGCGTAGTGTATCTGAGATACACTACGTCGGACGTAAAAAAGCGCCGCGCTACGTGGATCTGGCCCTATGGGGCGAATAAGGGGTTAAGCGTGTTCTAGGGAGTGATTCTAACTGTGGGGGGGGGTCTACCACTGACATGACAGTGATCACTGCTCCCGAAGACAGGGAGCAGTAGATCTCTGTCCTGTCACAAGGCAGAAAAGGGAAATGCCTTGTTTACATAGGCATCTCCGTGCCACGATCGCGGGACACCGGCGGACATCGAGTTGTCCTGTATTGAATAACATGCAATAACAATATGACACGTGTAGCAATTTTATACGCTATATTACTTTTTTTTCTTTTATTTTCAATTTTTTTTTTTATCATGAAAGTGGAGTTACCTTTTAAGTAGAGGAAAAATCCACCTCTGTGGGTGTCGCCCATTCTAATCCCATCGCTTCCACAAATATTGCAGAGTCGTCGGTGGGCGCACAACAAGCCAACATCAAAGCGACGTCGTGTCACACGAGTTGGGGATGTTTTATTCCATTATAACATATCGTCTCCCGGTAATAGAGCCGTACACACTGTGAATAGCGGGACTGATGAAGTCACCGGTGTCACCGGGGTCATATCATTTCACCGCGGCCGTCCCCAGGGGGGGACTTCCTTCTGCCGAAACAAAACGACTTTGTATCTCAGCGGAATAAAAAGTATCTAATAGAATGTTTAGCGCCGATGTTGCAATCTGTCTTCTTGCATCTGTTATTCCGCCTGAAGATACAGGAAACAGATACTTCTGATGTGCGGCTTTCATACAGATTGAGAGGGAAATAAAAAATGTTTTAGGCATCCTGGCAATATAGAAGTTAACCATTTCACCCCCTGGAAGATTTACCCCCCCTTCATGTCCAGGCGGATTTTTGCAATACGGCACTGCGTTATTTTAACTGACAACTGCGTGGTCGTGCCACCCTTTACCTAAAAAAAAAAAAAAAAAGACGTCCTTTTTTTCCTACAAATAAATAGCCAGATTCAGAGAGACTTAGGCTGGCGTATCAGTAGATAGTCATAATCTACTGTAGATAGTAGATAGTCAAATTATGACATAGTAGTCATAATTTGCGTCAGCGCTAATTTAAGCGTATTCTGGTAACCAGATACGCTTAAATTAGGCTCAGATACGAGCGGCGTAAGTGTCTTACACGGTCGTATCCTAAAGTGTAATTTTTAGGCTGGCCGCTAGGTGGCGCTTCCTTTGCGGTCGGCGTAGAATATGTAAATCAGTAAATACGCCTATTCACGAACGTACGCCCGGCCGACGCAGTACAGATACGCCATTTACGTAACGCATTAGCGGCCTAAAGTTATTCCATCAAATAGATGGAATAGTAATGTTAAGTATGGCCGCCGTTCCCGCTTCGATTTTCGAAAATTTTACGTTGTTTGCGTAAGTCGTCCGTGAATAGGGATTTACGTCTTTATGTCCACGTCGAAATCAATAGGCCCGTGCGGCGGACTTAACCGCAATGCACACTGGGAAATGTAGGCGCACGGCGCATGCGCAGTTAAAAAAAAACGTCAATCACGTCGGGTCAAGCCTCATTATCATAAAACACGCCCCCTCAGACAAATTTGAATTAGGCGCCCTTACGCCCGCCCGCTTTAGGCTACGCCGCCGTAACTTAGCAGGCAAGTACATTGTGAATCATGTACTTGCCTCGCTAACTTACGGCGGCGTAGCTTAAATGCCTTAAGCTACACCGCCGCAAGTATGCGCTCGCCATCCTGAATCTAGCTAAAAGATTTCTTTCGGTGGTATTTGATCACCTCTGCGGTTTTAATTTTTTGTGATATAAACAAAAAAAAAGCTCAAAGATTTTGAAAAAAAAAAAATAATATTTTTTACTTTCTGCTATAAAACATGTCCAATAATAATAATAATAATAAAAAAAATCGAATTTCTTCATCAGTAGGCCAATATATATTTTTCTACATATTTTTGGTTAAAAAAAAAGAAAAAAATCGCAAAAAGGGTATATTTATTGGTTTGCACAAAAGTTACAGCGTCTACAAACTATAAGAGATTTTTATGTAATTTTTTGATTTTTTATTATTTCTATTTTTTTTACTAGTAATGGCGGCGATCAACTATTTTTAGCAAGTCTGTGACATTGCGACGGACAGATCGGACACCGGCCCAACTGACACTTTTGACACTTTTTGGGGACCAGTGACACTAATACAGTGATCAGTGCTAAATAATATGCACTGTCACTGTACTAATGACACTGACTGGAAAGGGGGGGTTAACGTCACTGGAGATCAAAGGGTTAACTGTGTTCCTAGGAAAAAAGGAAAATTTACCCCTAGTGGTTTTGTGTTGCCGCAGTGCATGAAAATAATAGTAATGAAGATAAAATTTGTAAAAAAGTATACATTTTATTAGATAAAATATAAATAATCATATATGGGGGTGGGGAACGCCATCTAAAAAAAACTCAGGATAGGAGCTTCAAAGAACATCAATAAAACTGGTGCATAATTTAAGAACAACCAAGGTAGAGTTAAACAGTACTGTATACATTTCACTATGGGCGCAAAAAGTCCCAACGCGTTTCGACCTTAGTAATAATAGTAGCGGTCTTCTTCAGGGGGAGACAGTTTTTTTGCACAGACATAGATTCTATAAAAAAAAACACATGTATCATACCTCCCAACAAGCACGGATTCTGCGGGATTTTCCCGCACTGACTGCATATTCCCGCAGTCAGGAAGGGTTAAATTTCCCGCACTGAGGATCCGAGCTCAACAACTGCAAGCAACCCCCCCCCTTGCTCAACAAGCGAGCGGAGCTGAATGGGCAGTACTGTAGGAGGAGGCAGGCGGAGCTGAATGGGCAGTACTGTAGGAGGAGGCGGGCGGAGCTGAATGGGCAGTACTGTAGGAGGAGGCAGGCAGAGCTGAATGGGCAGTACTGTAGGAGGAGGCAGGCGGAGCTGAATGGGCAGTACTGTAGGAGGAGGCAGGCGGAGCTGAATGGGCAGTACTGTAGGAGGAGGCAGGCGGAGCTGAATGGGCAGTACTGTAGGAGGAGGCAGGCGGAGCTGAATGGGCAGTACTGTAGGAGGAGGCGGGCGGAGCTGAATGGGCAGTACTGTAGGAGGAGGCGGGCGGAGCTGAATGGGCAGTACTGTAGGAGGAGGCAGGCGGAGCTGAATGGGCAGTACTGTAGGAGGAGGCAGGCGGAGCTGAATGGGCAGTACTGTAGGAGGAGGCAGGCGGAGCTGAATGGGCAGTACTGTAGGAGGAGGCAGGCGGAGCTGAATGGGCAGTACTGTAGGAGGAGGCAGGCGGAGCTGAATGGGCAGTACTGTAGGAGGAGGCAGGCGGAGCTGAATGGGCAGTACTGTAGGAGGAGGCGGGCGGAGCTGAATGGGCAGTACTGTAGGAGGAGGCAGGCGGAGCTGAATGGGCAGTACTGTAGGAGGAGGCAGGCGGAGCTGAATGGGCAGTACTGTAGGAGGAGGCGGGCGGAGCTGAATGGGCAGTACTGTAGGTGGAGGCGGGCGGAGCTGAATGGGCAGTACTGTAGGCGGAGGTGGGCGGAGCTGAATGGGCAGTACTGTAGGCGGAGGCGGGCGGAGCTGAATGGGCAGTACTGTAGGCGGAGGTGGGCGGTGCTGAATGGGCAGTACTGTAGGCGGAGGCGGGCGGAGCTGAATGGGCAGTACTGTAGACTGTAGGAGGCGGAGGCGTAGCAGCGCGACAATGACTGCTGAGGGAGGAGACACTCTGTGCACAGGTGAGATGCATCCACCCCCCCCCCCCCCCCGCTCAACAACTTAAATTTGCGTTCCCCCCCCCGCCAACTTCGACCCCCACCCAACAACTTCGACCCTACCCCCCCGGCTCAACAGCTTTGATTCCCCCCCCTGCTCCACAAATTTGATTTCCCCCCGCTCAACAACTTCGACCCCCTCGCTCAACAACTGCCCCGCAGTGGACTTTTTAAATGTTGGGAGGTATGCATGTATATCAATGAACCAACGGGGGGGGGAGAAACATACACACCCATGCACATGTGTGTCAGATATACGCGTGCATGATCCTCACATGTGCATATAGTCATCATTGATGATGGTTGTAAAATACTTACCAAGTGTCGGAAACCAGAAAGCGCGATCAGCCAGTGAGCCACGCCGCCAGGGGCAAGCTGTCATGGATAAGCAGTAATGTCTGGCAGCTTACCTTGCTCTCCATGTGTTCCTTAGAAGCCAGACACTCTCACCTGGCTGCTTTTATCATATCTCCTCCCTGTATGGCTCCACCCCAGGCCATATCAGGAACTCTATATTAACCACTGCACTGCAGGTCTGCCTTGCTGATTAACGTTGTTTGTTAAGCATTGTGTGTTTGGGTTCCTGCTTGCCGTGTGCTACGTTTATCTCTGTGTACCGATCTTGGCTTGTCCCCGACTACTTCTGTTTGCCTGTGACCCTGACCCTTGGCCTGTCCCTAGTTTATCCTTGTCTGCTTGTCGCCCCGACCTTGGCTTAACCCTTCACTATCTCTTGTGTCCTAAGTGGCTGCTTCCCCTCTCTCCCTAAGGAGCGTGACCTAGGGGACTCTGGGGGCCGCGACCTGGATTCAGTTGCAGCTAAGGCCATCCTCACCACTAGAGGCTCTGGTGAATACCAGCTGGAACTTAGACTCCGCGCCCTGGGGAATCTTGGGCTCAAGCTTCCTGTGCGATCCCTGTTTGAGCTTCAGTGGGCCTGTCCCCCATACCCACTCTGTGGTCCTTCCGCAGCAGTCTGCCATAGGGTTCAATACCTTGTGGTGCACTCCTGACTCCATCGGGGTGCATCTGTCATCTGGCCACAGGTGACCTGACACAAGCCCTTCTTGGGGTCCAGGCGGGAGAGGAAAATGGCCAGATGGAATAATGGATCAAAAAGTGGATCAAAAAAGAGGCGAACTCCCAGGCCTACGAGAGGCCACAACCTGCAACCCCGTGCTAAGGCAAGGAACAGGGGGGGGGGGTTCGGCAGGGGGGGAGGGGGTCAACAGGGGAGAAAAGCTGTGTTCGATCGTGGGTGGCTGGTGGCCATCGCGGCCGCCAGACCCGCTGTGTCCAATCGCAGCGGGAGTGGGTCGCTGGTGGCGCACGCACCCCAGACCCACAAAATCATGTACCTGTACGTGATTTCACTTAGGAGGGCCAGCCTGCGCGGACCGGAGGCGGTTAACTCTTTCGCCGCCGGAGCCGTTTTTTTATATTTTTTGTACACATTAACCACTTAAGGGCCACCTCCTGCACATATACGTCGGCAGAATGGCACGGCTGGGCACAAGCACGTACAGGTACGTCCTCTTTAAGTGCCCAGCCGTGGGTCGCGGGCGCGCAGCCGTGGGTCGCGGGCGCGCGCCCGCGGCGCGCTCCCGCGACCCAGTCCGAAGCTCCGTGACCGTGGGACCGCCACTGGAGTCCCGCGATCGGCCCCCGGAGATGAATAACGAGAAGAGCTATGTGTAAACACAGCTTCCCCGTTCTTCACTGTGGCGCCGTCATCGATCGTGTGTTGCCTTATATAGGGAACCACAATCAATGACGTCACACCTACAGCCACACCCCCCTACAGTTAGAAACACAGATGAGGTCACACTTAACCCCTTCAGCGCCCCCTAGTGGTTAACTCCCAAACTGCAATTGTCATTTTCACAGTAAACAATGCATTTTTTGCTGTGAAAATGACAATGGTCCCAAAAATTTGTCAAAATTGTCCGAAGTGTCCGCCATAATGTCGCAGTCACGAAAAAAAAATCGCCGATTGCCGCCATTAGTAGTTAAAAAAAAAAATAATTACTAAAAATGCAATAAAACTATCCCCTATTTTGTAAACGCTATACATTTTGCGCAAACCAACCGATAAGCTCTTATTGCGATTTTTTTTTACCAAAAATATGTAGAAGAATACGTATCGGCCTAAACTGAGGGAAAAAAAAGTTTTTTTATATATTTTTGGGGGATATTTATTATAGCAAATTGTAAAAAATATTGCATTTTTTTTCAAAATTGTCACTCTATTTTTGTTTATAGCGCAAAAAATAAAAACCGCAGAGTTGATCAAATACCACCAAAAGAAAGCTCTATTTGTGGGGAAAAAAGGACGCCAATTTTGTTTGGGAGCCACGTCGCACGCCCGCGCAATTGTCAGTTAAAGCGACGCAGTGCCGAATCACAAAAACTGGCTGGGTCCTTTAGCTGCCTAAAGGTCCGGGTCTTAAGTGGTTAAAAAAAAACGATACGAGGTGTGAAGATGATGTAAAACCCCCAAAACATTCTTTATTTTCTGAAAAGAGGCGGGTCTTCCTCGGCTCGGAGTCTTCTATAACGTAGACCGAGCCTCACATCTCAGGAACTCGCTGGCTGATCGCATATCATTTTTCAGGCGCAGATAACTTCTAAATAGAAATTGAATATATTCTTTGGAGGAACATTATGAGGATGGGGCCGGTTATAACAATCTAAAGGTTATGTCATCATTCCGCAATGAAATATCGCCTCTCTTTGAAGAGACGTACAGAAGGTCACCTGGGATTACATCGTTGGTGAACCTCGGCATCCAACCGGCACTGGAGGAAAGTTATTCCCATTGATCAGAACTCTGACCTATGCTAAAAAATCATATTACATTTTCACGCCGTCCTCGGAGAATACGAGAATTTCCAAACCCACAAAATCCAAAATCCGATAAACACAAGAGAGCGGCTGAGAAGCGATCGATATTGTAATTAGAGCGGTATTAGAACGTTTTTAGAAGACAGTTGTGTTTCCATTCTGACATGTAACAAAATTTAAAGAGACCCTGTCACCAGACCATTCGTTTTATCCAAATTCTTCCCAAAAGAGTACAACATAGATTATATTGTCAAAAGAATTGGGACGCCTGTCTTTACACGCACATTGGGCTAGATTCACATACAATGGCGGATCTTTATGCCGGCGTAGTGCATCTTTTTTCCGCTGCACCGGACCAGCGCGGAGAGGCCTGTACATGATTCACAAAAAAAATTCTCACCCAGATGCACCAGCGGGGCGTATTTTAGACGGCATAAGGCGGCGTAACTGTAAGTGGGCGTCACCCTATGCTAATGAAGCTCCGACGGTAGCGCAGGGAGATACGTCGGGCGCAACTTTTACCGCACATGCTCAGTGACATCGACGGGCTGACTGCCCCCATCTGCACATGCTCAGAACTGCGCCCCGATGTGACCCCTAAGATACGCCGGCCCACTGCCTCCGCCCAGTCCATAAATACACCCAGACATGCGCCCTACAAGTGCAAAAGTACCCAAGCATTTTTGGTTCCTGCTAGGTCTTTTGCACTTGTGTTTTGGGGGAATTATGGCTGCTGGAGATCTTCTCCCGTGCCCTCCTACGTGCCCGTCGACGCAGTAGTGCTATGACCACGGCTGCCCCTGGCATGTTGGCACACAGATGTGTTGTCCAGCAAGTGTGGTTGCTCAGGTCGTCTGTAACAGTGCTGTTGCAGCTGCTCTCCAGCTGACCTGTGCAAGTGTGCAAAGTTACCCCTGCTTTATGAGGGGTAACTTTGCGCCGGAATTTCCAGTTACACGCACCGGGAGTAGCCTGCGCCGGCCAAACGTACTTTTGTGAATCGGCGTATCTCCCTCATTTTCATATTTAAAACCAAAAAAACATGGCCGCGCCAGATCCGTCCAGCGTAAATATGCGCCAACGCCGCTCCGGCGTAGAAAAGTTACGCCGGTAGGAAGAAGTCTATTTTGAGGCGTATCTGGTTCTGTGGGTACGGTGCAGAGATACGACGGTGCACATTTAGACTTACGCCGCGCATCTCGAGATACGCCGGCGTAAGTGCTACATGAATCTGGCCCATTAACTTTAATGGCATCCCAGTCTTGTGGACGACCTTCCCAGAAGAGTTGAAGCTGCTATAGCTGCAAAGGGCGGGGCCAACTCAATATTAAACCCTACGGAATAAGACTGGGATGCCATTAGGCCAGGTTCACACCTATGCGAATTCAATGCGTGTTTCCCCGCATTTAATTTGTATAGCAGGATAATATGATTGGCTCCCTGTGGAGCCGGTTCACAAATCTCCGCAGCAGGTCCGGTGCGGTGTGCCGTAAAAACGCGTGCCTTTTTTTTGGTGCGTTTGAGGTTCTATCTCAGCCCAAAAGTCGGGCTGAAATCAGACCTGAACCGATGAACCAGCGCGCACCGGGCCCCTGCTGTGCGCCGCTTGTGGCGGCCGTGTGACCCCAGCCTCGAAGTTCATGTGTGTGTAAAGGCAGGTGTCCCAATACTTTTGACAATATAGTCTATGTTGTACTCTTTTGGGAAGATTTTTGTTAAAATAGGAAGTCTGGTGACAGGGTCTCTTTAATTGTCAGAATGAAAACACAACTAAAAAGGTGTCCCAATACTTTTGGCATTACAGTGTAAGTGAGGGAAGCCTGATATTATAATATGCAGGTTTCTTTGTGAATGTTTTTTCTCGGCTGAAAATTTTTATTTATTTTTTTCTCCTTCAGTAATAATTTGTTGACAAGCGTATATTTTTTTTTAATCCATATGTTTCCCCATTTAGTAGAACGTTTATCTGTCGGCTGTCTGTACGGTATCTCCGGGTTCTCCCTCTCTGCACCAGTCGGTGATTGGTATCTTCTCCAGCGGCTCGGCGGCGCCTCTTTTTGCGGTGAGACATGCATGTAATCAAAGTGTTTCGGAGAGCAATAAAGTGTGAAGAGCTGAATTGGAGTGATGAATGTCCTCCATTACCAATGTGATTTTCAATAAATCTTTCAACCGTTAAATGCATTCTCAATACGTTTTCAAAGCCAAAAAAAAATAAAAAAGAAGAGAGTTTTGTCCTTGAGTTACTTGGCATATGTCTGATTCCCGCTCAGAGACGACTGAACCTAAATATTATAATAAATGTCATTTTCCTGCTGGCCCATTTATCATGCCGGGGGGCGGAGGGTTTGATCTCCTTCTATGTCTTTTATTTTTCGATAGGCTGCGGCTCTTACGTGGAGAACACTTTCTTGTCAAGTGAAGACTGTTACAGGGCAAGTATTATACTCATTTTTACAAAAATCACAAAAAAAAACATATCGGGCCAGATTCAGAAAGAGATACGACGGCGTATATCTCCTGATACGCCGTTGTATTTCTGATTTTCGACGGTCGTATTTATGCGCCTGATTCATAGAATCAGTTACGCATAGATCTCCCTAAGATCCGACAGGTGTAAGTGTCTTACACCGTCGGATCTTAGGCTGCAATTCCAGGCCGGCCGCTAGGTGGCGCTTCCGTATTATTACGCGAGGAATATGCAAATGAGGAGTTACGCCGATTCAGAAACGAACGACCGCCAGGCGCTTTTATTTTTTACGTCGTTTGCGTTCGGCTTTTTCCGGTGTATAGTTACCCCTGCTATATGAGGGGTTAATGCTAATGTTAAGTATGGCCGTCGTTCCCGCGCAGAGTTTTAAAACTGGGATTCAGTCGCGGACGGCGCATGTGCAGTTCGTTCGGCGTGGGGACGCGAATCATTTAAATTAAACACGCCCCCTACCCGCCGAATTTGAATTCCGCCGGGTAATTTACGCTACGCCGCCGCAACTTTACAGGCAAGTGCTTTGTGAATACAGCACTTGCCTAAAAAACTTGCGGCGGCGGCGTAACGTAAATGAGTTACGTTACGCCAGCAGAAAGATCCGCTGATCTTTCTGAATCTGGCCCATCGTATATACTTAAGTATAAGCCAACCCGAATATAAGACGAGGCACCTAATTTTACAACAAAAAACTGGGAAAACGTATTGACTCAAGTATAAGCCTAGGGTGTCCATCTGCATGCCTCACTGTGCCTCACTTTGCCTCACTGTGTCCATGCCTCACTGTGCCCATGCCTCACTGTGTCCATGTCTCACTTTGCCTCACTGTGTCCATGTGCATGCCTCACTGTGCCCATGCCTCACTGTGCCCATGCCTCACTGTGCCCATGCCTCAACGTGTCCATGCCTCACCGTGTCCATGTCTCACCATGTCCATGCCCCACTGTGTCCATGCCCCACTGTGTCCATGCCTCATCGTGTCCATGCCTCACTGTACCGATGCTTCACTGTGCCCATGCCTCACTGTGTCCATTAGGGATGAGCCGAACACCCCCCTGTTCGGTTCGCACCAGAACCATCGAACGCACCGAACGTTCGCACAAACTTTAAAACCCCATTAAAGTCTATGGGACTCGAACGTTCGAATTCAAAAGTGCTCATTTTAAAGGCTAATATGCAAGTTATTGTATTGTCCTAAAAAGTGTTTGGGGACCCCGGGTCTTGCCCCAGGGAACATGTATCAATGCAAAAAAAAAGTTTTAATAACTGATGTTTTTTCGGGAGCAGTGATTTTAATGATGCTTAAAATATTGTATCCTCAAGACCCAGTAAGCCAGAGGATTTTCGGTGGGGAAGGTGTCCAAGTCGGATCTTGCCCCTAGGTATTCCCGGACTATGTAAACCAGACGCTGGCGATGGTTGCTGGAACCGGTCAGACCTTGGGGCTGCGGATTAAAAAATTGTCTGAACGCATCGATCAGACGGCCACCTTCTCCACCGCTCCTTCTGTGACTCACCGAAGCCTCAGCAACACGTTGTCCAGGACCAGGATTTTGTAACCTCCCAGTCTCTGGGAACGCGTTGCACAGACCTTTCTGCAAGACCTCCCGAAGATGTTTCATCTTCTGCTCCCTCTGCGCCGGCAAGATAAGGTCCGCAACCTTACTCTTGTAACGTGGATCAAGGAGGGTTGCCAGCCAGTAATGATCCCTCTCCTTGATAGCACGTACACAAGGATCCTTACGCAGGCTTTGCAGGATCAGGGAGGCCATGCAGCGTAGGTTTGCAGAGGCATTCGGGGCACAGTCCTCTGGGTCACTGAGGACGACATGAATCGCAGCCACCTCGTTCCAGCCACGTACAAGTCCATGGGTTCCTTGGGACTGTAAATGATCCCTTGAAGACTGCTGCTGATTTTGAGTGCTAGGCTCCACCTCCATGCTGCTGATACAATCCTCCTCCTCTTCCTCATCCTCCTCGTCCTCTTCCTGTGTAATAGGCGGGCAAGCAGGAACACTGTCTGGATAAAGGGGGCCTTGAGAGGTAAGGAAGTCCTCCTCTTCCTCCCTCTGTTCTGCCTCAAGGGCCCTGTCCATTATTCCATGCAGCGTGTGCTCCAAGATGTGAATAAGAGGGACAGTCTCACTGATGCATGCACTGTCACTGCTCACCATCCTCGAGGCCTCCTCAAATGGTGACAGAACAGTGCATGCATCCCTGATCATGGCCCACTGGCGTGGGGGAAAAAAACAAGCTCCCCTGACTCTGTCCTGCTGCCATATTGGCACAGACACTCATTGATGGCCCTCTGCTGCGTGTGCAGCCACTGCAGCATGGCCAACGTAGAGTTCCACCTGGTGGGCATGTCACAGATTAGGTGGTTCTTGGGCAGGTTCTATTCCTTTGGAGGTCTGCCAGCTGAGCACTGGCATTATATGACCATCGGAAATGCACACAGAGTTTCCTGGCCTGCTTCAGGACATCCTGTAAGCCCGGGTACCTGCCCAAGAACCGCTGTACCACCAAGTTAAGGACACAAGCAAAACAGGGTACATGGGTCAGTTGTCCCTGTCGCAGGGCGGAGAGGAGGTTGGTGCCATTGTCGCAAACCACCATTCCTGGCTTAAGCTGGCGTTGCGTCAACCACCTCTGAGCTGACAGAACCTCTGTCCCAGTGTGGCTCCTGTCCCCCAAGCACACCAGCTCAAGCACCGCATGGCATCTCTTTGCCTGCGTACCTGCGTAGTCCCTTGAACACCTACGGAGCACCGCTGGTTCTGAGGACACATCAGCACAGGAAGAGGCCACAGAGGAGGAAGAAGAGGAGGGGGTGGAGGAGAGAGGTGTGTAACAACCAGTAGTAGCATTTTGGAGGCGTGGTGGCGGAACAACCTCCAACACTGCTGTACCTTGTCCTGCGTCCTTCCCAGCTGCCAGCAGAGTCACCCAATGCGCCGTGAAAGATAGGTAACGTCCCTGTCCATGCCTGCTGGACCATGAGTCAGTGGTAATATGCACCTTACCACTGACTGCCCTGTCCAGCGAAGCATGGACATTGCCTTCCACATGCCGGTAGAGAGCCGGAATCGCCTTCCGTGAGAAAAAGTGTCATTTGGGAACTTGCCACTGAGGTACTGCACATTCCACAAACTCACGGAAGGCGGCAGAAGTGTCCAAATTTTAAAAGTCAGCAGCTACAGTATTTGTAGCTGCTGACTTAAAAAAAAATTGGGGCGGAACTCCACTTTAAGAACTATTTGTCCAAAATCTCAATGGACACAATAATGTATACCAGCTCAGTCCAAGAATTAATATGACTCTAAGAAGCCTCATTCTCTGCAGAGGGATGGAAATTTTGATTTATTAACCACTTAACCCCCGGACCATATTGCTGGTCAAAGACCGGGCCAGTTTTTGCGATTCGGCACTGCAACGCTTTAACTGACAATTGCGCGGTCGTGCGTCGTGGCTCCCAAACAAAATTGGCGTCTTTTTCCCCCACAAATAGAGCTTTCTTTTGGTGGTATTTGATCACCTCTGCGGTTTTTAGTTTTTGCGCTATAAACAAAAATAGAGCGACAATTTTGAAAAAAAATATATTTTTTACTTTTTGCTATAATAAATATCCCCCAAAAATATATAAAAAAAATTTTTTTTCCTCAGTTTAGGCCGATACGTATTCTTTTACATATTTTTCGTTAAAAAATCGCAATAATCATTTATTGATTGGTTTGCACCAAAGTTATAGCGTTTACAAAATAGGGGATAGTTTTATGGCATTTTTATTAATATTTTTTTTTACTAGTAATGGCGGCGATCAGCGATTTTTTTTTCGGTACTGCGACGTTATGGCGGACACTTTGGACACCTTTGACACATTTTTGGGACCATTGGCATTTTTATAGCGATCAGTGCTATAAAAATGCATTGATTACTATAGAAATGCCACTGGCAGTGAAGGGGTTAACACTAGGGGGCGAGGAAGGGGTTAATCATGTTCCCTGGGTGTGTTCTAACTAAAGGGGGGGTGGGTCTGACTTGTAGAAATAAATCGCTGTTCATACATTGTATGAACATACGATCGGTCATTTCCCCCCCTGACAGGACCGGGAGCTGTGTGTTTACACACACAGCTCTCGGTTCTCGCTCTGTAACGAGCGATCGCGGGTGCCCGGCGGTGATCACGACTGCCGGGCACGCGCGACGGCGTCGGGCGAGCGACGGGCGCGCGTGCGCTATCCTCCGGCGGCGCGCGCGCGCCCCTATTGGCTGCTGGAAGAGGTGACGTATAGCTACGTGATCTCGCCCAGCAGAGCCGACCTGCCGCCGTATAACTGCGGCGGCTGGTCGGCAAGCAGTTAATATTGCCCATTAATTATGTTTTTGAGGATTAATGAGGCCGCCCCGGGCCCCTCTTTTCTGACACAGGATTAATAAAGACGATTCTCCTCTGTATTTTACTTATTAACTTACAGAAAAGTAAACAGCGGGCCCGAGATTTCCCTCCGCTCTCTTCGTGTTTTTACCATTTGCTTCGGAAAGTGATTTGTTGTGTGCGGGGAGGAGGATCGGGTCATTTGTTTTAATGAAAAATACGGAGTACATTGGGAGAAAAAAAAAATGCTTACTAAATAAACTTATGAAGCTGAAAAATAATTAGTCTGTTGTTGTGACAAAGTCTATTGTCTGGGTGAGAATGGATGGGGAAAGAAGCTGAGTTGCGGAACTTATGTGCGTTTTATTTACTTTGCTTTTCTTAACCCCTTCGGTGGCGGGGGGTAAAACAATTGCTAATGTCTGAGCACAATTTTGCAACTTTGACATGTGTTAGTAAAACTGTCAGTGGTGGCTGGTGCTCAAAATTTTTTGGGGGGGCGCAAACGGAAAAAAAATTGCAGCCTCACTGTGCCCATCAAATGCAGCCACTGTGCCATCAATTGTCACCACTGTGCCGTGCCATCAAACGCAGCCACTGTGCTATCAATTCGTACCAGTGCTATAAAAATGCATTGATTACTATAAAAATGCCACTGGCAGTGAATGGGTTAACACTAGGGGGCGAGGAAGGGGTTCCTTGGGTGTGTTCTAACTGAAGGGGGGGTGGGACTGACATGGGGAAATGACAAATCGCTGTTCATATATATATATATATATATATATATATATATTTTTTCTCAGTTTAGGCCTATACGTATTCTACATATTTTTGGTAAAAATAAGCGTTTATTGATTGGTTTGCGCAAAAGTTATAGCGTTTACAAAATAGGGGATAGTTTTATGACATTTTTATTAATATTTTTTTTTTACTAGTAATGGCGGCGATCTGCGATTTTTATTATGACTGCGACATTATGGCGTACACATCGGACACTTTTGACGCCATTTTGGGACCACTGTCATTGATACAGCGATCAGTGCTATAAAAATGCACCGATTACAGTATAAATGACACTGGCAGTTAAGGGGTTAACCAGTAGGGCGCACTGAAGGGGTTAAGTGTGTCCTAGGGATGTGTTCTAACTGTAGGGGGGATGGGCTACGAGTGACACGACACGACACGACACTGATCACTGCTCCCGATTACAGTGAGCTGTGATCAGTGTCCTGTCACTAGGAAGAATGGGGAAATGCCTTGTTTACATCAGCACTTCCCCGTTCTCCCTCTCCGTGAGACGGTCGCGGGTATCCCCGCGGACATCAAGTTCGCCAGACCCGCGGTCAGACTCACGGAGCTTGTGGTGCACGTGCCCACAATGCTGCATCTTAAAGGGGACGTACAGGTCGCTTTTCCCCGTCGTCTATGCAAATGAGGTAAGTACGGCGATTCCCGAACATACGCGAGGTCGACGCAGCGAATTAACGTCGTTTGCGTAGCGTACCCGACGCGTAAGGTTTCCCCTGCTAATTAGCAGGCGCAACCAATGTTAACTATGGCCGTCGTTCCCGCGTCGAATTGAATAAAAATTACGTCGTTTGCGTAAGACGTCCGTGAATGGCGCTGGACGTATCTAGGCAAATGACGTCGGGGCGACGTCATTTAGCGCAATGCACGTCAGGTAATTTACCCGACGGAGCATGCGCAGTACGCTCGGCGCGGGAGCGCGCCTAATTTAAATGGTGCCCGCCCCATTTGAATTGGGCGGGCTTGCGCCGAGCAATCTAACGCTACACCGCCGCAAGTTTACAGGTAAGTGTTCTGAGAATCAGGATGTAAACCTGTAAACCTGCGGCGGTGTAACGTAGAGCTCATACATTACGCTGCCCAGGAGCAGCGCGAATGTATGAGAATCTGGGCCTTTATTTTATTTATTTTTTATATTTTATGTATTTTATTTTATATCTATGTATTTATTTATTTTATATCTATGTATTTATTTATTTTATATCTATATATTTATTTATTTTATATCTATATATTTATTTATTTTAGTTTTTTTTTTTTATGAATTTTGTATATCAATACAAGTAGCATTGCAATGACTCAAGTAATTTGAAGTTTAAAAAATAAATAAAAAATCACATCAGTGTACAGGTATCGATGTTAAATAATTCACCAAATATTTTGTTTTAGATCTCAAAACTGTAACGACTTGTGATAAGTAAACTATAACAAGTTCAACTGCTGAAAATGAAAAAGCAGTCGCAGTGCAATGTCATACTGCTGAATCAAATAACATAGTCTTCCCCCCCCCTGTAGCCACGTCTATTGTATTCTTTATGATGCCACATCAGAGGCAGGCTGAATAAAGGTAATACAATGTTAGAACATCGGTTCTCAACCCCGTCCTCAAGTACCCCCAACAGGCCATGTTCTGGAAATTTCTCTCTATAGCTGTCCAAAATACCAAGCCATTGATTTAAAGCATCTGTGACAGATAAAGGAAAACCTGCAAACGTGGCCTGTTGGGGGATACTTGAGGACGGGGTTGAGAACCGCTGTTCTAGAAGATCCAATGTGGTGTCAGGAGTAGAGCTGATACAGGTGTTGTTACCAGGGGTCAAGTCCTGGGGAAAAAAGTGTGGGAACTCCCACCCAAGATCCACTCCCCCACCAAAAAAAAATTATTACTTAATTAATATAATTACTAAACCGCATGTTTTTTTTTCAAGCAAGTTCTTTCTAAATCCCACGATAACTCGCGGCAGACCTCCGCAATGTCTCATGGGAGCTTTTGTCATGCTTCTTTCTAAATCCCGCGATAACTCGCGGCAGACCTCCGCAATGTCTCCTGGTAACAATGACAAAAGCTCCCAGGAGACATTGCGGCATCGAGGAAGTGACGGAATACCCGCCCACTACCCGATGAATCCATATATAGGAAGCGGCCAGTAACATGAAGGATTACTAAGGTTCGCCTGCCCCTGACAGTGACTCGAGCTGGGCATCGCCGCTTAGTGAAGGATTGGCTCGGGCGGCTCGGCTGCTCTAGTCCTGCAAAGGGAACTGAGTTCCTGCTGTGAAAAAAGTGCAGGAACTCCGTTCCCACGCGTTCCCGCAGGACTTGAGCCCTGCAAAGGAGGATGTTAACTTGTAATTGTAAAGTAATTGGGGTATTTTCAGCATTATTTTTATGAAACCATTGCGTGAGGTCATTGATTCCTAAATGTTGTGGCTAAGTTTAGCAGCGTCAGCATGTGTCTTCATGTGTAGTGTGATGTGAATGAGCCCTTCGGCATCTTTGCAGCTAAGTTTGTAACTGTGATTTAGTTATTAAAATATTTTTTTTTTTCCAGGATGTGTTTCTATTATTTTATCTGCTCCTGACCTAATAGAGTGGCAGTGAACAGCTGTGTGGTGCAGAATACATATCCTGGTTCCCGATTTGGGTGGGGTGGCCTAATCTGGAACACTTGAAGCCACCATTTAACTTGCTGAAACCAGTCCCGATTCCGTTACCTGAACAGGGAAACCCACAGTGCGAGACAAAGGACCACATGAAAACTTTTTCGGGATTGATAAGATAAACAAGCCATGGCTGATATTTGTAATACAAGACATACGCTCAGCCCAATGTTTATAAAAAAAAATAAGAATCCCTACATAATTTTCTTCTCCAGCATTGAAGTGATTGCTGAATTTGATTCCTGGATGCCACATCAAAATCAACTCGAAATTATTGCAAATCAAGTGCAAATGTATTCTTTTGTTCATTTTTATTATTACTATGGGCCAGATCCACAGACGAAGTACGCCGGCGTATCTACTGATACGCCGGCGTACTTTCAAATTTCCCGCGTCGTATCTTTAATTTGAATCCTCAAACCAAGATACGACAGCATTTGGTTAAGATCCGACAGACGTACGGCTTCGTACGCCTTCGGATCTTAGGCCCCATACACACGAGAGGACTTATCCGCGGATACGGTCCAGCGGACCGTTTCCGCAGATAAATCCTCTCGAGGATTTGCGCGGATTTCTATGCGATGGAGTGTACTCACCATCGCATTGAAATCTGCGCCGAAATCCTCTGGCGATGACGCGTCACGCCGTCGCCGCGATTATGACGCGGCGACGTGCGCGACGCTGTCATATAAGGAATTCCACGCATGCGTCGAATCATTACGACGCATGCGGGGGATCCCTTCGGACGGATGAATCCTGTGAGTCTATACAGACCAGCGGATCCATCCATTGGGATGGATTCCAGCAGATAGATTTGTTTAGCATGTCAGCAAATATTTATCTGCTGGAATCCATCCCAGGGGATAAATATCCGCGGAAAAAGATCCGCTGGAGTGTACACACCATATGATCTATCCGCTGAAACCCATTCGCTGGGATTTTTCAGCGGATGGATTCTATTGTGTGTATGTGGCCTTAGATGCAATACTTTGGCGCCCGCTGGGTGGAGTTCGCGTCGTTTTCCGCGTCGGGTATGCAAATCAGCAATTTACGACGATCCACGAACGTACGTGCGGCCGTCGCATTTTCTAACATCGTCTGTAGTCGGCTTTTTCCGGCGTATAGTTAAAGCTGGTATTTTGCGGCGTATAGATAGACTTGCCATGTTAAGTATGGCCGTCGTTCCCGCGTCGAAATTTGATTTTTTTTTTTGCGTAAGGCGTCCGTGAATAGGGATGGACGTAACTCACATCTAAGTTAAAAAAATGACGTCATTTCGCGCAAAGCACGGCGGGAAATTTCTGGACGACGCATGCGCAGTTCATTCGGCGCAGGGACGCGCTTCATTTAAATGAAACCCGTCCCCAACCCGCCCAATACGAAATCCGCCGCCAGAAATACACTACGCCGCCGTAACTTACGGCGCGAACTCGCTGAGGATTCGAATATACGCCAGGTAAGGTACGGCGGCGTAGTGTATCTCTGATATGCTGCGCCGATCCAAATGTATGTGGATCTGGCCCTATATATCTATTTTTTTTTGGGGGGGGGGGGGTGCTAAAACTATTTTATTGTGTTTCTGGTACTACTTTTCACTGTATTATTATTATTATTATATATTATTATGTGGGACCTAATTCTATTTTGTAGCTTTTTTGGTACTATTTTTCACTGTATTATTTTATTGTTATTATTATTATTATTATTATTATTATTATTATTATTATTATTAATAATAATAATAATACAGTATATTTATATTATTATTGTTTTTTTTGTTTTTTCCTTTTTATAAAAATAATCTCTTATACTAATCATAGGTTGATTACCCATCAGGCATTTTGGATTCATTTAAAGAAGCTCCAGATTATGGGCAGGCCTTACTGTGAGCAGAGTAAGGAGCACCCCTAGAGGCCAGTAGAGTTAATGCCGTCACACGGAAAATGGCATTAAGGCGGCATTCTACTTCAGCTTTATCTTAGACATCTTGCACATGATTTATTTTGTTAATTTTTATTATTACTATTGGCAAGATCCACAGACGAAGTACGCCGGCGTATCTACTGATATGAATGACTCTTGTCATTCTATGTAGTCACCTTGGGCAACCATCCCCCTCTCCACCCACCACCATTTCTGAGTCAGTGCCATGGAGCATACGCCACACTCCACCAGCTTATGATGACCCGTTGTTTAACTTTGAGACTCTGCGGACATGCAATTACTAGGCTATGCTCCAAGCTTCACACCGTATTCTTTTTACTGTCTCTGCTTTACGTGACCTCCGGGCCAGGCCCCTAAGAGGGTTTGGACTAGGATCTGAATACACCTCATTCCTATTTTTTAGGAAGATCCATTTTTCACCAGGCCATCCAACGACCATGGTTTTATTATGCCCACCAATAACTATGGTTTCATCATGCCCACTAATCACCAAGTTTTCATCATGCTGACCAATAGGTATGGTTTCATCTTGGCCACCAATGGCTATGGTATCACCATGCCCACCAATAACCAAGGTTTCACCATGTCCACTAATAACTATGGTTTTATCTTGGCCACCAATAACTATGGTATCACCAAGCCCACCAATAATCAAGGTTTCACCATGCCCACTAATAACTATGGTTTTATCTTGGCCACCAATAACTATAGTATCACCATGCCCACCAATAACCAAGGTTTCACCATGCCCACTAATAACTATGGCTTCATCTTGGCCACCAATAACTATAGTATCACCATGCCCACCAATAACCAAGGTTTCACCATGTCCACTAATAACTATGGTTTTATCTTGACCACCAATAACTATGGTATCACCATGCCCACTAATAACTATGGTTTTCATCATGCCCACTAATAGCTATGGTTTCATCATGCCCACTAATAACTAGGGATGAGCTCCGGCGTGTTTGCACAGTCCACGTGCAGAGCCCGCCAGGAAGTCTGCACGGCGCTGCGCTAACCACAGGCAAGGAGACATTTCCCGATCTCTGCAGCCGAGCATCGGGACAATGTCTCCCTGCCTGTGATTAGCGCAGCGCCGCGCAGACTTCCTGGCGGGCTCTGCACGTGCACTGTGCGAACATGCCGGAGATCATCCCTACTAATAACTATGGTTTCATCATGCCCACCAATAACTATGGTTTCATCATACCCACCAATAGCTATGGTATCACCATGCCCACCAATAACCAAGGTTTCATCATGCCCACTAATAACTATGGCTTTATATTGGCCACCAATAACTATGGTATCACCATGCTCACCAATAACTATAGTTTCATCATGCCCACTAATAACTATGGTTTCATCATGCCCACTAATAACTATGGTTTCATCATACCCACCAATAGCTATGGTATCTCCATGCCCACTAATGACCACAGTTTCATCATGCTAACCAATAGGTATGGTTACATCTTGGCCACCAATAGTTATTGCATCACCATGCCCACCAATAACCAAGGTTTCACCATGCCCATTAATAACTATGACCCGGATTCACAAAGCACTTACGCCGACGTATAAAAAGATACGCTGACGTAAGTCCAAATATGCGCCGTCGTATCTGTGCGTCGGACCCACAAACTAAGATACGCCTAAAAACAGGCTTCATCCTGTCGACGTAACTTGCCTACACCGGCGTAGGGTGGGCTCACATTTAGGTTGGACGCATGGTGGCGCTCCCAATGATAAGCCATTCAAATATGCAAATTAGTGAAATACGGCGATTCACGAACATACGTGCGCCCGACTCAGTGCGCGTAAGTTGTACATCCGGGGTAAAGGTATTCCCCATAAAGGAGGTGTAAACCAGCCACAGACATGCAAAGGTCTGCACCAGGGAACACGAGCCGGCGTATTTTACGTTGGACGTGTCTGGCTGGGCGTAGGTTACGTTCACGCCGTACGCAGTGATCCGGCGTATTATAGGCAGTTGTTCCGACGTGGTTGTGAGCATACGCAGGGGGATGCGTCCATGTCTCGGCGCATGCGCAGTTCGTGATACGTATCTGTCTGGCGCTCGGCCCATCATTTGCATGGGGTCACGCCTCATTTGCATGGCTCACACCCACTTCCACCTACGCCAGCGTACGCCTTCGAAACCCAGTGCAGCGTTGGGAGCACTGGCTTGGTGAATTCCATGCTCGTCTCTCTGCGCTGCGTTGGCGTAGCGTATATTATTTTTGCTACGGCGGCGTAATGTGCGCCCGCTCTCTGTGAATCTGGGCCTATGGTTTTATCTTGGCCACCAAAAGCTATGGTATCACCATGCCCACTAATCACGCCCACCAATAGTTATGGTATCACCATGCCCACCAATAACCAAGGTTTCATCATGCCCACTAATAACTATGGTTTCATCATACCCACCAATAGCTATGGTATCTCCATGCCCACAGTTTCATCATGCTAACCAATAGGTATGGTTACATCTTGGCCACCAATAGTTATTGCATCACCATGCCCACCAATAACCAAGGTTTCACCATGCCCATTAATAACTATGGCCCCGATTCACAAAGCACTTACGCCGACGTATAAAAAGATACGCTGATGTAAGTGCAAATGTGCGCCGTCGTATCTGTGCGCCGGACCCACAAACTAAGATGCGCCTAAAAACAGGCTTCATCCCGCCGACGTAACTTGCCTACGCCGGCGTAGGGTGGGCTCACATTTAGGCTGGACGCATGGTGGCGCTCCCAATGATTAGCCATTCAAATATGCAAATGAGTGAAATACAGCGATTCACGAACATACGTGCGCCCGACTCAGTGCGCGTAAGTTGTACATCCGGGGTAAAGTTATTCCCCATAAAGGAGGTGTAACCCAGCAGCAGACATGCAAAGGTCTGCACCAGGGAACACAAGCCGGCGTATTTTACGTTGGACGTGTGTCTGGCTGGGCGTAGGTTACGTTCACGCCGTACGCAGTGATCCGGCGTATTTTAGGCAGTTGTTCCGACGTGGTTGTGAGCATACGCAGGGGGATGCGTCCATGTCTCGGCGCATGCGCAGTTCGTGATACGTATCTGTCTGGCGCTCGGTCCATCATTTGCATGGGGTCACGCCTCATTTGCATGGCTCACGCCCACTTCCACCTACGCCAGCGTACGCCTTCGAAACCCAGTGCAGCATTGGGAGCACTGGCTTGGTGAATTCCATGCTCGTCTCTCTGCGCTGCGTTGGCGTAGCGTATATTATTTGCGCTACGGCGGCGTAATGTGCGCCCGCTCTCTGTGAATCTGGGCCTATGGTTTTATCTTGGCCACCAAAAGCTATGGTATCACCATGCCCACTAATCACGCCCACCAATAGTTATGGTATCACCATGCCCACCAATAACCAAGGTTTCATCATGCCCACTAATAACTATGGTTTCATCATACCCACCAATAGCTATGGTATCTCCATGCCCACAGTTTCATCATGCTAACCAATAGGTATGGTTACATCTTGGCCACCAATAGTTATTGCATCACCATGCCCACCAATAACCAAGGTTTCACCATGCCCATTAATAACTATGGCCCCGATTCACAAAGCACTTACGCCGACGTATAAAAAGATACGCTGATGTAAGTGCAAATGTGCGCCGTCGTATCTGTGCGCCGGACCCACAAACTAAGATGCGCCTAAAAACAGGCTTCATCCCGCCGACGTAACTTGCCTACGCCGGCGTAGGGTGGGCTCACATTTAGGCTGGACGCATGGTGGCGCTCCCAATGATTAGCCATTCAAATATGCAAATGAGTGAAATACAGCGATTCACGAACATACGTGCGCCCGACTCAGTGCGTGTAAGTTGTACATCCGGGGTAAAGTTATTCCCCATAAAGGAGGTGTAACCCAGCAGCAGACATGCAAAGGTCTGCACCAGGGAACACAAGCCGGCGTATTTTACGTTGGACGTGTGTCTGGCTGGGCGTAGGTTACGTTCACGCCGTACGCAGTGATCCGGCGTATTTTAGGCAGTTGTTCCGACGTGGTTGTGAGCATACGCAGGGGGATGCGTCCATGTCTCGGCGCATGCGCAGTTCGTGATACGTATCTGTCTGGCGCTCGGTCCATCATTTGCATGGGGTCACGCCTCATTTGCATGGCTCACGCCCACTTCCACCTACGCCAGCGTACGCCTTCGAAACCCAGTGCAGCATTGGGAGCACTGGCTTGGTGAATTCCATGCTCGTCTCTCTGCGCTGCGTTGGCGTAGCGTATATTATTTGCGCTACGGCGGCGTAATGTGCGCCCGCTCTCTGTGAATCTGGGCCTATGGTTTTATCTTGGCCACCAAAAGCTATGGTATCACCATGCCCACTAATCACGCCCACCAATAGTTATGGTATCACCATGCCCACCAATAACCAAGGTTTCACCATGCCCACTAATAACTATGGTTTCATCGTGCCCACCAATAACTATAGTTTCACCATGCCCACCAATAGCTATGGTTTCCCCATGGCCGTCTTTAATATTTGTTTTCTTTTTTTTTTTTATATCTTTAATATTGATTGGACCCTAGGCAAACATTTTCTTGGGGCCCCCAAATTTCGCTCTCCACCTGCTCTGAGAGGTTGCTAGGGGTTACAGCACATCATCTCCTCACTGCCGGCACACCATGGACTGGGGAGATGAGCGGACCATTAATCGCCAGTAACTATGGTTTCACTATTATTGGGCACATTTTGTACCCCACAGAAATCTCGCTATTCCTAGGAGTATTGGAGTATTTGCCCCCCCAGACCAGAGATTCCCACCCCTTTCTTGGTTGCAAAATCTGTGGGGGTCGTATTGAAGTATGAAGGCCGTAAGATATCAGTCTCCTCCCACAAACGATGAAATACTCGGGTTGGCAGACACCTGCGAAGACGGAGAGATGAAAAGCCTCCCTGAAATGCTTGTTAATTACAAACTGTAAAAATTGGATTTCCTTGTAGCTTTAGTGATTTGTTATGACATTTTAGAACCGGATAGAAGTCCTAGGGGCAGATCCACATAGAATTAGATCCGCGCAGCGTATCAGAGATACGCTACGCCGCCGTACCTTACCTGGCGGATCTTCGAATCCTCAAAGAATTTGCGCCTTAAGTTACGGCGGCGTAGTGTATTTCTGGCGGCGGAATTCAAATCGGCGGGTAGGGGGCGTGATTCATTTAAATGAAGCGCGTCCCCGTGCCGATTGAACTGCGCACGCTCTGTTTTGAAATTTCCCGCCGTGCTTTGCGCGAAATGATGTCGCAACAACGTCATTTTTTGAACTTAGACGTGAGTTACGTCCATCCCTATTCACGGACGACTTACGCAAAAAAGTTTTTTTTTCAAATTTCGACGCGGGAACGACGGCCATACTTAACATGGCAAGTCTATCTATACGCCGCAAAATACCAGCTGTAACTATACGCCGGAAAAAGCCGACTACAGACGACATTAGAAAATGCGACGGCCGCGCGTACGTTCGTCGTAAATCGCTAATTTGCATACCCGATGCGGAAAACGACGCAAACTCCACCCAGCGGGCGCAGAAGTATTGCATCTAAGATCCAAAGGCGTACGAAGCCGTACGCCTGTCGGATCTTACCCAGATGCCGTCGTATCTTGGTTTGAGGATTCAAACTAAAGATACGACGCGGGAAATTTGAAAGTACGCCCGCGTATCAGTAGACACGCCGGCGTACTCGCTCTGTGGATCTGGCCCTAAATTTTCAGTCTGGAGGCACCCAGATTATAAAGAGAAATTCTTATAAGGGAGGAGAACTGCTGTTTTTACCACCCCCTAGCCTCCTGTGTGAAAGAGCCCCAAGGGTTGTTCGCACAGAAGTCTCGAGGGGAGGCGGGGCAATAAAATTAGGTGGTTGAGCAGTTTTACCGCTCCCTAACGGCCCACCTAAACATGAACTAATGAAGGAATAGGACTCACATTGCCACATCCCTATGGTAAATAAGGGGGGGGGGGATAGCAAAAGTAAACCCAATTCTGACTTTCACGGCACAGTAAACAATAGGGATATACAGAAATAATTTTAATAGAAAAAGAACACATACATGATATACAAAAGGACATAACAATTATTAACCACTTAAGACCCTGACCTTTAGGCAGCAGTGTTTCTCAACTCCAGTCCTCGAGGCGCCCCAACAGGTCATGTTTTCAGGATTTCCCTCAGATGAAACAGCTGTGGTAACTGCTAAGGCAGTGAAATTGATCAAATCACCTGTGCAAAATAATGGAAAGCCTGAAAACATGACCTGTTGGGGCGCCTTGAGGACTGGAGTTGAGAAACACTGAGCTAAAGGACCCGGGCAGTTTTTGCGATTCGGCACTGCGCCGCTTTAACTGACAATTGCGCGGTCGTGAGACGTGGCTCCCAAAACAAAATTGGCGTCCTTTTTTTCCCCACAAATAGAGCTTTCTTTTGGTGGCATTTGATCACCTCTGCGGTTTTTATTTTTTGCGCTATAAACAAAAATAGAGCGACAATTTTGAAAAAAAATCTATATTTTTTACTTTTTGTTATAATAAATATCCCCCAAAAATATATAAAAAACTATTTTTTTTCCTCAGTTTAGGCCGATACGTATTCTTCTACATATTTTTGGTAAAAAAAATCGCAATAAGCGTTTATCGATCGTTTGCGCAAAATTTATAGCGTTTACAAAATAGGGGATAGTTTTATTGCATTTTTATTATTATTATTTTTTTTTTACTACTAATAGCGGCGATCAGCGATTTTTTTCATGACTGCGACATTATGGCGGACACTTCGGACAATTTTGACACATTTTTGGGACCATTGTCATTTTCACAGCAAAAAATGCTATAAAAATGCACTGATTACTGTGAAAATGACAATTGCAGTTTGGGAGTTAACTACTAGGGGGCGCTGATGGGGTTAAGTGTGACCTCATATGTGTTTCTAACTGTAGGGGGGTGTGGCTGTAGGTGTGATGTCATTGATTGTGTTTCCCTATAAAAGGGAACACACGATCAATGACAGCGCCACAGTGAAGAACGGGGAAGCTGTTTACACACACCTCTCCCCGTTCTTCAGCTCCGAGGAACGATCGCAGGACTCCAGTGGCGATCGGGTCCGCTGGACCTGCGGTCACAGAGCTTCGGACCGCGGCCCGCGGCTGGGCACTTAAAGAGGACGTACCTGTACGTGCTTGTGCCCAGCCGTGCCATTCTGCCGACGTATATGTGCAGGAGGTGGTCCTTAAGTGGTTAAAAAACATACATATAAAATACATATTGTATGATATGAGCCTGTGTGCATCAGCGTGTTTCTCCGTTTGGCTTCTTCAGGATGCAATTCAGGATTTGAGCTATTTGCAAGATAGTGAGACCCTTTTTTGCTCTTGCAATTATTGAATGCTGAATTGCGTCCAGAAGAAGCCTAACGGTGAAACGCGTTGATACACTCAGGCTCATATCATACAACGGCACTGCAGTTGGAGAGGAAGTTGGAACAGGATTACTCTATGGTTTCCTGGGTCTCTGGTTGATCTATCCCATTGGATGCTGCCGCCCCATGTGGCTCTGGCGGCCATATTGGGTTAGGCAAAGCCTATTTAAGGCCCTGGTTCCCAGGTTTGATGCACATTTGCAAGTCGGTAGAGTAGGGATAGGTACCCCGTCTGGTAGAGATAGAATGAGCAGCAGGGAAAGGTTCCTGATGAGAAGGGAAAGTGTAGGGTTCGTGGTTTCTCTAGACATCTTCCTGCCAGATGACCAGGCCACATATTGCCCCTCTTTACTGGCGATGAAACCTGCGCGTTGTGCACTGTTGGACCTGTGAGTGTTCTGGGTTGGGCTGCCTTCCCATTTGTGAACGGTCTTTGCATTGCTTCAATTTCTTTAAAAAAGGTTATTTTACTGCACTGGGACTGTGGGTCCCATTGCCGCCACACCGTGCTGCACATTCAGCAGGGAATCCAGGAACAGATTCTCCGGCTGAATTGAAGCTGAATGGGATGGGTGTCAATTTTTTTTTTGCATTCAGTTTGTATCCGTATTATATTTTGCAGTGGCGACTGGTGCTCAATTTTCTTGGGGGGGGGCAGCCCATGGCCTCCCCAGTCAGCCAGCCACACCCCCAGCCACTCAGCCAACCAATTACTTCACACTCCCCCGACGCTCGTTTGATCGATCACTGCTTCCCCCTCGCTCCATCGCCACATTGTTCGCTTGTCGCCTTGCCCCATCCAGGTCGTGGCTCCCTGTGACTAAGCTCAAGGGGGGCAGAGTGAAACGCGTTAAGCATGGCCTGGTTTGAGTCCAGGCTGAGGTTGCCACTCCATTCATCGTAGCAGGACACCATAGATGTGGGACTTCCAGGGGACACCTTTTCCTTACTTGAAACCTTTGCAGAAGCCAGGTCGGGCTCCATCCCCTAGCAGCAGCTGCGGATGCACTGTCTACATACCCCCTCCCTATCGAGCCTGAGTGGCCTACACACTTTTCCCAGGTCACAGATTGCGACTTCAGCGGCTCCCCCCCCTACGTCTCCTCCCGAGTCCCGGCGGTCACTTCTCCTGTCCAATCAGGTCTTAGGACTCCCAGACAATCGGGTCTCAGGACCCGCTTCCTGATTGGCCCAGGAGGAGAAACAGGAAGACAGTGGCAAATATTAAGGGCTAGATTCAGATAGCCCTGCGTAATGTTGTGCGGGCGTAACGTATCTCCGATACGTTACGCCGCCGTAAATTAGGGCGCAAGTTCCGTATTCAGAAAGAACTTGCGCCCTAAGTTACGGCGGCGTAACGTATGTGCTCCGGCGTAAGCCCGCCTAATTCAAATTTGGTTGATGTGGGCGTGTTTTATTTAGATTTAGTGTGACCCCACGTATTTGACGTCTTTTTACGCATGCGCCGTTCGTGAAAGAATCCCAGTGCGCATGCTCAAAATTTCGCCGCAAATCGTCAATGCTTTAGACGTGAAATAACTTACGTACAGCCCTATTCGCGAGCGACTTTCAAAATTCGACGCAGGAACGACGTCCATACTTAACATTGCGTACGCCTCATAGACCCAGGAGCAACCTTACGCCGGAAAAAGCCTAACGTAAACGACGTAAAAAAATGCGCCGGGCGTACGTACGTTTGTGAATCGGCGTATCTACCTAATTAGCATATTCCTTGCGTAAATCGACGGAAGCGCCACCTAGCGGCCAGCGTAAAAATGCAAGCGTAAAAATGCAACTAAGATAAGACGGCGTAAGAGACTTACGCCGGTCGGATCTTAGTCAAATCTATGCGTAACTATACAACGCCGCATATGGAGATACGCCGTCATATCTCGTACCTGAATCTAGCCCTAATTCGCTAATGTCACACAACTGGGTGGGCTCCTCTGCGCCCCGAGCCCACCCTTTTATAAAGCCAATAAGAGCCTCAGGCTCGGATCATGTGCTTCAAAAATAAAAAAATAACCCCATTGGAGTTCATGCGTCCGGTGCCCCGCATGGATATTAGCGGGGAAGCGTCCCTGCGCCCTGCATGACCGGCCGCCACTGGTATTTCAACAGTGGACTGTGGACAGCGGAGGGGTTCTATTGTTATTGTTGCTGCCGGGGACCTCATTTACTGCCTGCGTTTGTCTGCAATGGCCTGCGACTGATGTGCATGCCGTACCTCTCAGAAGTGTTTACACCCCATTCACACCTCCGCGACAAAACGCCGGACGCTCGTGCCGCTGGAGGGGAGAATTCCCATTGCTGTCTATGAGATGGTTCACATCTCATAGACGCCGTACGCCTGCCGCCTGAAAAAAAGTCCCGGACCCTTTTTTTCAGGCGGCATTGGCGTTCGGCCATACAAAGCAATGTAAAAAAATAAATAAAAAAAATTACACTATTCGCGGCAAAATACGCCGCGTACGCGGCGTTACTTGTCGCGGAGGTGTGAATGCAGCCGCAGGCAGCACCAAGTCTCCTCGCTCTGCAGGAGAACTGATTTCTGATCTGGCTCTTCAGCTGATGGAGTTTCCTGTGTTCCGGCGAGCAGCACTCTCTCTTCCCGCGGCTCCCAGCGCTGTATATCTTTATCACGTCTGCTACAATGCATCTCATGTCTTGCGGAGCGCTGCGCCGTACGTCACTCGCTCTCCCAGGCCGTCTCTGCGGTCGGATGGAATTTACGTAGTTCTTGATATGTCATCGCTGAGAAGGTCTGATTCACGTTCCCCGGCTCACCTTTTCATGGCTGGCTGCTCCAGGATCAGACCTCAGACGGCCCAGCCAGAACACTGTGGCGTGGACGTGACACCAAAAATTTGTATTTGTATTTGTATTTTCATTTTGTCCATCTGATCACCCCCCACATCTACTACCCTTTGTTCCACTAAAACCTCCCTTTCTAGACTGTAAGCTCTAATGAGCAGGGCCCTCGGATCCTTCCTGTATTGAATTGTATTGTAACTGTACTGTCTTCCCTGATGTTGCAAAGCGCTGCGCAAACTGTTGGCGCTATATAAATCCTGTATAATAATAATAATAATCAAATGAGGCCACTGTGCCCATCAAATGCTGACCACTGTGCCCATCAAATGACACTACTGTGCCCATGAAATGCAGCCACTGTGCCCATCAAATGCCACCACTATGCCATCAAATGCCACCACTGTGCCCATCAAAGGCCGCCACTGTTCCATCAAATGCCCCCACTTTGCCCATCAAATGTAGCCACCGTGCCCATCAAACGCTGCCACTGTGCCATCAAATGCCACCACTGTGCCCATCAAATGTAGCCACTGTGCCCATCAAACGCTGCCACTGTGCCATCAAATGCCACCACTGTGCCCATCAAATGCCCCCACTGTGCCGATCAAATGACACTACTGTGCCCATCAAATGCCACCACTGTGCCATCAAATGCCACCACTGTGCCCATCAAACGCCGCCACTGTGCCATCAAATGCCCCCACTGTGCCCATCAAATGTAGCCACTGTGCACATCAAACGCTGCTACTGTGCCATCAAATGCCACCACTGTGCCCATCAAATGCCCCCACTGTGCCCATCAAACACAGCTACTGTGCCCATCAGTTGCAGCCACTGTGCCCATCAATTGCAGCCACTGTGCCCATAAAATGCCGCCACTGATACCAATGATGGGGCACTATTCCACTATAACCACGTGATTAGAGTCTGAGGCTTCAAAAAAGGGTGGGCCCGGGGGGCGCAGGACACAGTCGTGTGACAATAGCTAATGAATATTCTGTTCCTTGAAAGGCTGTGATCAGGGACTCTCATAGCAAAAAATGTCTGACTGACGATCGGCAGATCAATGATATTTAGGTAAATCCCCCTCCCTGTGTGGAGTTCTGCTTTAAGACATAAGCAATATGGAAAGATTTTGCTGAATGATATTATTGGATTATAGAGTGGATGAAAGGCGCCCGGCGAGCTGCGGGGGATGGGCTCGGGCCTGCCTGGTGTGTTACAGGTAATCGCTGCAGATGTCATCGGAGTCCTGGGGAGAGAATTCTGACACCCGTCCTCCAGATAACACATCACTCACACAATGCCGGATTCCTCCACTAGATGGCAGCAAAGTGATTGGGAAAATCCAGTCCAGGCAGCAGCTTTTCCTATCCGTTGGGAAGAAGGAATGACGCTCGGTGATCGATGGAAGTGCCGCAGACGCTCCGTCACTGCAGAATCCACCGATCGCAGCAAACAAGATCGAATCAACACCTTTCCAAAATGGTTGGAGATAGCATGGGTTAGCTTTGCAATAGGAAAATAAAATGCAAGTTATGTGGCAGAGGAAAGGCAGTTCTTCAAAACAGACAAAGACGCAGATGTGTTAAATGCAAAGGGAGGAGGGGGGAGAAGAGAAGGGAAAGGAGGGTGTGAGAAAAAAGCAGGAGATGGGTGAGGATAAGGCAGAGTAAGAAGGAGAGGAGATGAGAGGGAGAGGGGAGGAAGGGAGACAGAAGAGGAAGGAGATAGGGGGTAAGAGGGAGCGAAGAATAGAGGAGAGGAGAGAGAAAAGAGGATAAGTGGGAGAGAAGAAGAGAGAAGAGGGTGAGGAGATAAAGTGAGGGGATAGGAACGGAGAGGAGACAGTAGGGAAAGGAGGGGTGAGAAGAAGGGAGTAGTGAAGAGGGAGTGGAGAGGAGGGGAGTAGGGGAAGGGGAGGGCAGAGAAGGTAGGGGAATGGAGGAGTAGGGGGAGAGGAGGAAGAGAATGAGAGGGGAGTAAGGGAAGAAGTGAGGGAGAGGAGAGGAGAGGAAAAAGATCCTCTCTTTCTTTTTTTCTTACTTTCTTTCCTCCTATATCCCCCTCTCTTTCTTTATTTCTTTCTTTCCTTTTTTCTCCATCCATCCCCCTCTCTTTCTTTCCTTCTTTCTTTCTTCTTTCTCCACCCCTCTCTTTATTTATTTCTTTCAACCTCCATCCCCCTTTCTTTCTATCTTTATTTCTTTCTCCATCCTGCTCTCTTTCTTTCCTTTATTCTTTCTTCCTCCACCCCCTTTATTTTTCCCATTATGAGAGTGAGTGGGCAGGACCTCCATTGAGGTTGGGGCGCCGAAGTGTCAGAGTTCTCTCCTCCCTCCTTCTCTCCTTGTTTGTGTCCGTCCAGAACTAGTGTTCTGAGCATAGGTGTATGTCCGTCCAGAACTGATGTGTCTCTGACCATCTCCTGTAATATGTCTGCAGTCTCTGACCATCTCCTTTACTATGTCTGCAGTCTCTGATCATCGCCTGTACTGTGTTTGTAGTCTCTGACCATCTCCTGTACTATGTCTGCAGTCTCTAATCATCTCCTATACCATGTCTGCAGTCTCTGACCATCTCCTTTACTATGTCTGCCGTCTCTGATCATCTCCTGTACTGTGTTTGTAGTCTCTGACCATCGCCTGTACTATGTCTGCAGTCTCTGACCGTATCCTGTACTGTGTCTGCAGTCTCTGATCATCTCCTGTACTATGTCTGCAGTCTCTGATCATCTCCTGTACTGTGTTTGTAGTCTCTGACCATCACCTGTACTATGTCTGCAGTCTCTGACCATCTCCTGTACTATGTCTGCAGTCTCTGATCATCTCCTGTACTGTGTTTGTAGTCTCTGACCATCGCCTGTACTATGTCTGCAGTCTCTGATCATCTCCTGTACTGTGTCTGCAGTCTCTGACCATCTCCTGTACTATGTCTGCAGTCTCTGATCATCTCCTGTACTATGTCTGCAGTCTCTGACCATCTCCTGTACTATGTCTGCAGTCTCTGATCATCTCCTGTACTGTGTCTGCAGTCTCTGATCATCTCCTGTACTGTGTTTGTAGTCTCTGACCATCGCCTGTATTATGTCTGCAGTCTCTGATCATCTCCTGTACTATGTCTGCAGTCTCTGACCATCTCCTGTATTATGTCTGCAGTCTTTGACCGTCTCCTGTATTATGTCTGCAGTCTCTGACCATCTCCTGTACTATGTCTGCAGTCTCTGACCATCTCCTGTACTATGTCTGCAGTCTTTGACCGTCTCCTGTATTATGTCTGCAGTCTCTGACCATCTCCTGTATCATGTCTGCAGTCTCTGACCATCTCCTGTATCATGTCTGCAGTCTCTGACCATCTCCTGTATCATGTCTGCAGTCTCTGACCATCTCCTGTATCATGTCTGTAGTATGTCTGGGGGTCTTTCTAACAGACTCTCTAACAGAAGCCCTCTCTGGGTCCATCACAGAGGCCCCTCTCCAGGTCCCAATAAAGTACTCTGTTTCTCTTCCTGTATTTTGTTTATTGTTAAGAGATCATGTAAGGATCCCGGGGTAATGAAGATTTCGTGGGGGGGCATCTCTGCGGTTGTGTCACTGCCATAGAAACATTTGTACAGGGGAGGAGTTAGTAAAATGACCACGCCCATGTGGGGGCGCAAGAAATATTTCTGCACCCAGGAGCCTATGACCCTAGGATCGGCCCTGAGCAGGGGTTAAAAAAATAAAATTGGTGGGTGGGGGGGGTTGGGGCTGTTGTTTTGTCCTTCATAAACAAAGCACAGGTTTACTGTAAGCTGTCAACTCTTTATGAAGACATCGCTTGACAGGATTTGAAAATGTCTCACAGCGTTTCTATGAAATCCTTCTGATCGCCTCATTGTAGCGAATGCAGAACGTGAAACGCTCGATCTAGGAACAGAGCCACAGCGACATATGTATATTGGACCTCAACCGCCCAACAGGAGACAAAGAAAAGCCGATGATAAATGGTAACCAGCTAATCTTTATTCCGGAACAATGGTTGTTTTCTAGCGAGCGGGGCTCTGCGTCGCCCCCGAACTGCCGTCCGCCTTCAGGAACTTCTTTCTTCTGCTGAAGGAGGAAGAAATGTAATCGCATCAAATGTTCTCCGAAGCCCTGATTGCGAAAGGTCAAGAGCTTCGAGTGTCTCGGTTTCATGTTCTGTTCATGCGCTTCAAACAAGTGTAAATGTGCCGCCGTGGAAAAGACCGTCTGACACAAGTAGTGCTGGATCAATACGCTCGTCTTGTCAGGGTTACACGCTGACATTTGTGCGTAGAAGCCCGAATGCGAAAATAAGCAGCCTAAAGGCATCATTATATCGGGAGGTACATTCATTTTCGAGTATGTTTTTATAAATTGTAGACATTTCACTGCCTCTACCACGCTGGAGAGAATAAACTTCGTTTTCTTGGGTAGGTGTTTTTCTCTGCATGGTGAGTCAAGTGACCTTGTTCTATACCCAACCTCTCTTATGCTTTCAGGTGATGCCACACAATATGTGAAACATGCTCCTAAATTGGTAGAAAATGTACTACTTAGAGCAACCAATCAATACCAGCTCTCATTTTTTAAGGTCAGGATAGAATTCAAGCATTGATATGATCTACAATGGAGGTCCTGCCCATTTCCCATGTATTACTCCTGACCTTTGGGGTTGCTTCTTTGTGTTGGATGACCAGCCAAGATGTCTTTCTGTCTTGAGGAAGGTAGAGGCCAATTAAGTGTTGCAGCTTGACTGGTCGATGACCAACAACATGCTATGTCATAGAAAAACCGACCTTTGTTATGATCTGCAATGGAGGTCCTGTCCATTTCCCATTTATTGCTCCTGACCTTTGGGGTCATCAGAACTTCTTTGTGTTGGATGACCAGCCAAGATGTCTTTCTCTCTTGAGGAAGGTAGCGGCCAATTAAGTTTTGCAGTTTGACTGGTTGATGACCAGCAACATGCTATACCATGGAGAATTCGACGTTTGTTATGATCTGCAATGGAGGTCCTGCCCATTTATTACTCACGACCTTTGGGGTTGCTTCTTTGTGCTGGATGACAAGCCAAGATGTCTTTCTGTCTTGAGGAAGGTAGAGGCCAATTAAGTGTTGCAGTTTGACTGGGCGATGACCAACAACATGCTATGTCATAAAGAAACCAACCTTTGTTATTATCTGCAATGGATGTCATGTCCATTTCCCATTTATTGCTCCTGACCTTTGGGGTCATCAAAACTTCTTTGTTCTGGATGACCAGCCAAGATGTCTTTCTGTCTTGAGGAAGGTAGAGGCCAATTAAGTTTTGCAGTTTGACTGGGCGATGACCAACAACATGCTATGTCATGGAGAATTCGGCCTTTGATATGATCTGCAATGGAGTTCCTGCTAATTTCCCATTTGTTACTCCTGACCTTTGGGGTTGCTTCTTTGTATTGGATGACCAGCCAAGATGGGTTCCTGTCTTGAGGAAGGTAGAGGCCAATTAAGTGTTGCAGTCTGACTGGTTGATGACCAACAACATGCTATACCATGGAGAATTTGGCCTTTGATATGATCTGCAATGGAGGTCCTGCCCATTTCCCATTTATTACTCCTGACCTTTGGGGTCATCAAAGCTTCTTTGTGCTGGATGATAAGCCAAGATGTCTTTCTGTCTTGAGGAAGGTAGCGGCCAATTAAGTTTTGCAGCTTGACTGGGCGATGACCAGCAACATGCTATACCATGGAGAATTCGGCCTTTGTTATGATCTGCAATGGAGGTCCTGCCCATTTCCCATTTATTGCTCCTGACCTTTGGGGTTGCTTCTTTGTGTTGGATGACCAGCCAAGAGGGTTTTCTGTCTTGAGGAAGGTAGAGGCCAATTAAGTGTTGCAGCTTGACTGGGCGATGACCAACAACATGCTATGTCATAGAGAAACCGACCTTTGTTATGATCTGCAATGGATGTCATGTCCATTTCCCATTTATTGCTCCTGACCTTTGGGGTTGCTTCTTTGTTCTGGATGACCAGTCAAGATGTCTTTCTGTCTTGGGGAAGGTAGCGGCCAATTAAGTGTTGCAGCTTGACTGGTCGATGACCAACAACATGCAATGTCATGGAGAATTCGACCTTTGATATGATCTGCAATGGAGGTCCTGCCCATTTGCAGCAGGTGCGTCGCCGGGCAAGTCCGCGGTACATTGCGGGTGCGCGGTCCTCAGGTTATATATATTGCAGCCATTGGCAAAACCTGGGCTGACCTGCCCAGTCTTCCTCCTCCGAGACCCGCAGAGGGGAAAGCAGCTCAAAAAATAATTGATTATTTGAATTATTTTCATTTGTTGTGTATTTGTCCCGAAATAATTCAATTTTTTTAATGCTATGCTTCCAATTGTAATGAAATATTCATGGAAAAAAGCTGTGTACTTTGTTTCCAGCCGTTCCTCCGGGAAAAATCCCTCCCAGACCATCTGGAGAGGCTCAACTAATCAGGAACAGATCACTTTATTGGCAGATCGCAGCCCATAGGAAACACAAAACACCCTTCTCTGGAGTCACACTTCTGCGGGAAGGGAAGGGTTCACCATATGAAGATCTTCTTGTTTTGTTTGGACTTTTCTTTCTTCTTTTTTTTGGGCGGAAAGTTTAACTTTTTATGGTTTATACACCATGTTGTCAAAAGTATTGGGACACCTGCCTTTACACGCACATGAACCTTAATGGTGTCCCAGTCTTAGTCCGTAGGGTTCAATGTTGAGTTTCCCCCCCTTTGCAGCTATAACAGCTGACATGTGGGGGGGGGGGGGGCGGCAGAGGTGCAGGGTGCTGTGTAATGTAAAGGGGCCAGTGATGCAGGGTGCTGTGTAATGTAAAGGGGTCCAGTGATGCAGGGTGCTGTGTAATGTAAAGGGGTGCAGAGGGCTGTTTAGTGTAAAAGGGTCCAGAGGTGCAGGGGGCTATGTGATGTAAAGGGGTGCAGAGGTGCAGGGTGCTGTGTAATGTAAAGGGGTCCAGTGATGCAGGGTGCTGTGTAATGTAAAGGGGTCCAGTGATGCAGGGTGCTGTGTAATGTAAAGGGGTCCAGAGGTGCAGGGTGCTGTGTAATGTAAAGGGGTCCAGAGGTGCAGGGGGCTATGTGATGTAAAGGGGTCCAGTGGTGCAGGGGGCTGTGTAATGTAAAGAGGAGTAGGGTGTTGTGTAATGTAAAAGGGCCCAGAGGTGAAGGGGGCTGTGAGATGTAAAGGGGTCTAGTGATGCAGGGTGCTGTGTAATTTTAAAGGGGTCCAGTGATGCAGGGTGCTGTGTAATGTAAAGAGGTCCAGAGGTGCAGGGTGCTGTGTAATGTAAAGGGGCCCAGTGGTGCAGGGGGCTGTGTAATGTAAAGGGGTCCAGTGATGCAGGGGGCTGTGTAATGTAAAGGGGTCCAGTGATGCAGGGTGCTGTGTAATGTAAAGGGGTCCAGAGGTGCAGGTTGCTGTGTAATGTAAAGGGGTCCAGAGGTGCAGGGTGCTGTGTAATGTAAAGGGGCCCAGAGGTGAAGGGGGCTGTGAGATGTAAAGGGGTCTAGTGATGCAGGGTGCTGTGTAATTTTAAAGGGGTCCAGTGATGCAGGGTGCTGTGTAATGTAAAGGGGTCCAGAGGTGCAGGGTGCTGTGTAATGTAAAGAGGTCCAGAGGTGCAGGGTGCTGTGTAATGTAAAGGGGCCCAGTGGTGCAGGGTGCTGTGTAATGTAAAGGGGTCCAGTGATGCAGGGGTCTGTGTAATGTAAAGGGGTCCAGTGATGCAGGGGGCTGTGTAATGTAAAGGGGTCCAGTGATGCAGGGTGCTGTGTAATGTAAAGGGGTCCAGAGGTGCAGTTGTGGAGAGGGGTACACAGTAGTAACAAAAAGATATTTAAGGATGCAGAGGTATGCAGGGGGCACAGTGGGGTGTTTTTACATTTTAACGTGGGGGGGGTGCCAGATATTGGATCCGCCCCGGGTGCCAAATGCTCTAGGTACGCCCCTGTGTGTGGATGAGAAGGCCTGGCTCACAGTCTTCGCTCTAATTTATCCCAAAGGTGTTCTATTGGGTTGAGGTCAGGACTCAAGTTCCTCCACCCCAAACTCGCTCATCCGTATCTTTATGGACCTTGCTTTGTGCACTGGTGTGCAGTCATGTTGGAACAGGAAGGGGCCGTCCCCAAACTGTTCCCACAATGTTGGGAGCATGAAA
Source organism: Rana temporaria (assembly GCF_905171775.1). NCBI lineage: Eukaryota > Metazoa > Chordata > Amphibia > Anura > Ranidae > Rana > Rana temporaria. The sequence goes on from NC_053494.1 coordinate 215,243,429, forward strand.
TTGTCCAACATTTCTTGGTATGCTGACGCCTTAAGAGTTCCCTTCACTGGAACTAAGGGGCCAAGCCCAACCCCTGAAAAACAACCCCACACCATAATCCCCCTCCACCAAATGATTTGGACCCGTTCACAAAGCAAGGTCCATAAAGACATGGAAAACGTTGTCAAAAGCATTCATGAAAGTTGAAGGAACTTTGGTATTTGGTCACTGATCGTGTGTTCCCTCTCATCGTGAACAGCGATCAGTGTTGTGTCACAGCAAGCCACACCCCCTAAGAGTTAGAATCACTCCCTAGGTCACACTTAACCCCTTCAATGCCCCCTACAGGTTAACCCCTTCACTGCCAGTCACATTTTTACAGTAATCAATGCATTTTTTATAGCACTGATCGCTGTAAAAATGTGAATGGTCCCAAAATGGTGTCAAAAGTGTCTGATGTGTCCGCCGCAATGTCGCAGTCATGATAAAAATCGCTGATCGCCGTCATTACTAGAAAAAAAATATTAATAAAAATGCCGTAAAACTATCCCCTATTTTGTAGACGCTATAAACCAATCGATAAACGCTTATTGCGATTTTCTTTACCAAAAATATGTTGAAGAATACGTATCGGCCTAAACTGAGAGAAAAAAAAAGAATTATATATTTTTTGGGGATATTTATTATAGCAAAAAGTTAAAAATATTTAGGTAGATTCAGGTACCTATGCCTAACTTTGCGGCGGCGTAGCTTAAGGAATTTAAGCTACGCCGCCGTAAGTTAGCGAGGCAAGTACATGATTCACAATGTACTTGCCTGCTAAGTTATGGCGGCGTAGCCTAAATCGGCGGGCGTAAGGGCGCCTAATTCAAATGTGTTTGAGAGGGGCGTGTTGTATGTTAATGGGGCTTGACCTTACGTTTTTTACGTTTTTTTGCGAACTGCGCATGCGCATACACTTCCCAGTGTGTATTGCGGCTAAGTACGCCGCACGGGCCTATTAATTTTGACGTGGACGTAAACGACGTAAATCCCGATTCACGGACGACTTACGCAAACAACGTAAAAAATTCGAATTTCGACACGGGAACGGCGGCCATACTTGACATTACTATTCCAATAGGGCCTAGGTCTAACTTTACGCGGCCTATTTCTTACGTAAACGGCGTAAAAGTACTGCGTCGGCCGGGCGTACGTTCGTGAATCGGCGTATCTCCTCATTTACATATTCTACACCGACCGCAATGGAAGCGCCACCTAGCGGCCATCCGAAATATTGCAATCTAAGATAGGACGGCGCAAGCCGTCGTATCTTAGATATGTTTAAGCGTATCTCTATTTGAGCATACGCTTTAACATAGGTAGGCGTAGATTCTGAGTTAGGTCGGCTTATCTACTGATAAGCCGGCCTAACTATTTCTGAATCTACCTAATTGTTTTTTTTTTTTCAAAATTGTCGCTCTATTTTTGTTTATAGCGCTTCTGTGCGGCCAGAATAATTGTAAACGTCTCGCGGACCCGTGACCGTCGTATAAAACGCCATTCAGTCTTCAGTACTCAGCCTCCAGAACTATAGAAACTCCCCGGCACTCCATCAGACAAGTTTGTGACTTTGATGCGGTTTTCTTCTCAAGCGGAGAGAGATATGAAATCCGGGAGACCTGCCAGACGTGAGATGAAGGCGGCGATATCCGCGAGACGAGGAGAGGACTTGCTTGATAAGAACGCCAAGGATCCCAGCGGCTGTGACCGGACTGATGGATGGGGTGTCGGCGCTCGGAGCGCGCAGGTAAGTGAGCTGTGTGATAGAATCCGGGGGAAAGATCAGACTCAATGGACTGAGGATACATTGTTACATTGGCCCAGATTCAGGTAGCAATTGCGCCTGTGTAACCATAGGTTACGCAGAGCAATTGCTGACTTGCCCCGGCGTAACGAGTTCTCCTGATTTAGAGAACTCGTTACGCCGACTGCAGCCTAAAATCTGCGTGGCATAAGGCTCTTATGCCACGCAGATTTTAGGCTGCATTCTTGCGATGACCGCTAGGGGGCGCTCCCATTGTGGTCAGCGTATAGTATGCAAATTGCATACTTACGCCAATTCACAATGTTGCGCGAGCCCTGCGTACGCAAGGTACGGAGTTTCCGTACGGCATCTTTAGCGTCAGGCTGCCCCTTCTAATAGTAGGGGCAGCCAATGCTAAAGTATAGCCGCCGTTCCAGCGACGTGAAATTTGAATTTCACGTCGTTTGCGTAAGTGATTCGTGAATGGCGCTGGACGCCATTCACGTTCACTTTGAACCAAATGACGTCCTTGCGACGTCATTTGCCGCAATGCACGTCAGGAAAGTTTCCCGACGGAGCATGCGCTCTACGCTCGGCGCGGGAGCGCGCCTAATTTAAATGATTCCCGCCCCCTACGGGATCATTTACATTGCGCGCGCTTACGCTGGGCAATTTTGCCGGCACGCCCTCGCAATTTACGGAGCTACTGCTCCGTGAATCGAGGGCAGCGCAAAATTTTTTTGCGTGGGCGCAGGGCAAAATCGTTGCCCTGCGCCTCCGCAAATATAGCGCAGATCTCTTTGAATCTGGGCCATTGTTACCTGCACCACAGAAACTGCAACACGTTCCTTCCAACGTTTTATAAGCTGCCGGAGACGGGGGCCCTCCGGGATTCGTCACCCAACCGTTGGAGCGCCTTATCCATCGCCGATGGCCATTCACTGAGCGCTAATAAACCCAACAGCAAACATTTATTACATTGCGGCTTACTAATTCTTAGATGTGATGGCTGCATTGGTTTTCTTTTTTTAAGCTTTCTTCTTTTTTTATGTTCGCCTGGTGATCCGGTCAGTAAGTCTGTTGTTTTTCAGCAAAACAAGCTCTAAAATGTAGCTGTTTATTGTGTTGAGACAAACCACTGATAGGGGTGCTTACAATAATCAGCTTTTGTTTATTCATCTAAAACACATGGGTCAAACATAAGACCCATGGGCCTAAATCAGGCCCTCCAGGCCATCTCGTGTGGCACTTGCACCTTTCCTGCAGCTGCTGTTTAAAAATCAAAAAAAGAGATTGAATATTTTGAAAAAATAAAGTTTTTGTTAGTTTCTGTTAGAAAATTTAGCAAATAAGTAATTTTTCTCCTTCACTATTGTGTACTGATGAGGCGGCACTGCTGGGCACTAATAGGCTGAACTGATGGGCACTGATGAGGTGAAACTGATGAGGACACACTAATATTCAGCACTGACGGGCACTGATAGGTGGCACTGATGAAGCAGCACTGAAGGAGGACGCACTAATATGCAGAACTGATGGGCACTCATAGGTGGCACTGATGAGCACTGATGAGGTGGCACTGATAAGGACACACTAATCTTTAGCACTGATGGGAACTGATGGGTGGCACTGATGAGGACACACTAATCTTCAGCACTGATGGGAACTGATGGGTGACACTGATGGGCACTGATGAGGATGCAATAATATGCAGCATTGATAGGTGGTCCTGATGGGGGCACTGATGAAGTGGCACTGAACACACTAATATTCAGCACTGATGGGAACTGATGAGGTGGCACTGATGAGGACACACTAATCTTCAGCACTGATGGGTGGCACTGATGAGGATGCAATAATATGCGGCACTGATAGGTGGCCCTGATGTGGGCACTGATGAAGTGGCACTGGTGAGAACTCACTAATATTCAGCACTGATGGGTGGCACTGATGAGGTGGCACTGATGAGGATGCACTAATATGCAGCACTGATGGGCACGGATAGGTGGCCCTGATGGGTGGCACTGATTGGGGCAATGATGAAGTGGAACTGATTAAGTGGCACTAATGAGGACGCACTAATATGCAGCACTGATATGTGGCACTGATGAGCACTTATGAGGTGGCACTGATGGGGGCACTGATGAGAATGCACTAATATGCATCACTGATGGTCGGCACTGATGGGCAGCACTGAAAGGCAGCACTGACAGGCATCACTGATGGGCACTGATAGGTGGCACTGATGGGGACACTGATGGGCACTGATGAGGTGGCACTGATCAGGACGCACTAATATGCAGCACTGACGGGCAGCACTGACTGGCATCACTGATGGGCACTGTTGGGGCTGCACTGATAATCAGGGTACCAATAACTGGCATTTCTATGCTTACATGTGATCATCTGGGATTGGACACAGCTGATCACATGGGTATAGAGCCTCATCATCGGCTCTTTGCCGAGATCAGCGATGCTAGGTGTCCAGGCGGGATCGTCCCAAAACGAGGGCCACCCTGCCGCAGTTATATCATCATCATCGATATTTACTGAGTCCCTCCAACGTGTCTCTAGTTGTTTTTTTTTATTCCTCACAAACTCGCACAGAACATTCAGGAGCCATAAAACCTCATTTATTCTCCAGAACAAAAAATAAAAAATTGCTGCCTGAAATTCCTTTATTAAATATTCCATTTCATGATTCCTGGGTTATCTGTGGGCTCTTATCAATTATGCATCGACCCCGGAATTAACCCGGGCACCTGCCATTAAATATTTATGCGAACCTTTGCCTCCCTCGTTTGGGCGCACGCGATCGGCCGGAGAGGGAGCGCCGCCAACGTGTTCATTAGTTTATAAGATAATTGCGGCGGGCTTAATAATTAAGCTCTTCATTCAGAGCTTTGAATATTTGATGAGGTTCCCTTGTCAGGGCCAGACCCGGACATGAAGGTACGGGCCGCTGGGTGCAATGTGCGAGGCGGAGGCCACCTGTCAATCTACCGCTCCCCGCTGACACCTGCCAGCTGTTTACGCCTTTTCAGCCGGGCGACGGAGGAATCGGAAATTGCCTGCGGTGTCAGGATACGTTACTCTTTGTTACAATGGATTCTGTTTCACAGCAAGAGGAACACTTACATCAGAAATTTATCAATGAGATGTGGACAGCATTATTTTATTTTGCAGAAATTTCTTTTGGGCCACTTAAAAAAAATTCACCCAACTAAAAGATTGTTGCATGACCAGAAAAAAAAAAAAAAAAAAAAAAAATTCAGACTTAAAATGTAAAAGTTACTGAAAATTAATCCCAACCATAAACGTAAAAAAAAAATAAAAAAAATAAAGGGTTACATCGATACCAAGAGTAAAAGTACCGATACTTTTCTTTTTGAAAGATTGTACTCTTAGGCCCCGTACACACGACAGAGGAACTCGACGTGCTTGGCACGTCGAGTTCCTCGTCGAGTTTTGGGATGAAGCCGCCGAGGAGCTCGGCGGGCCGGCTTCTCCCATAGAAGAGCGAGGACAACGAGAAAATAGAGAACATGTTCTCTATTTTCTCGTCGAGTTCCTCGGCGGCTCCATCGAGCCAAAACTGTACAGACGACAGAGATTCTCGGCAGAATCCGGGTTTTGACCGAGTTTCTCGGCGAATTCTGCCGAGAATCTCTGTCGTGTGTACGAGGCCTCACTCTTTTTTTTACCTTTTTTTAACCACTTAAGACCCGGACCAAAATGCAGCTAAAGAACCCGGCCAGGTTTTGCGTTTCGGCACTGCGTCGCTTTAACTGACAATTGCGCGGTCGCGAGACGTGGCTCCCAAACAAAATTGGCGTCCTTTTTTTCCCACAAATAGAGCTTTCTTTTGGTGGTATTTGATCACCTCTGCGGTTTTTATTTTTTGTGCTATAGACAAAAATAGAGCGACAATTTAAAAAAAAATTCAATATTATTTACTTTTTGCTATAATAAATATCCCCCAAAAATATATAAAACATTTTTTTTCCCTCAGTTTAGGCCGATACGTATTCTTCTACATATTTTTGGTATAAAAAAATCGCAATAAGCGTTTATCGGTTGGTTTGCGCAAAATGTATAGAGTTTACAAAATAGGGGATAGTTTTATTGCATTTTTATTAATTTTTTATTTTTTACTACTAATGGCGGCAATCAGCGATTTTTTTCGTGACTGCGACATTATGGCGGACACTTCGGAAAATTTTGACACATTTTTGGGACCATTGTCATTTTCACAGCAAAAAATGCATTGTTTACTGTGAAAATGACAATTGCAGTTTGGGAGTTAACCACTATGGGGCGCTGAAGGGGTTAAGTGTGACCTCATATGTGTTTCTAACTGTAGGGGGGTGTGGCTGTAGGTGTGACGTCATCGATTGTGATTCCCTATATAAGCGAACACACAATCGATCACAGCGCCACAGTGAAGAACGGGGAAGCTGTGTTTACACACAGCTCTCCCCGTTCTTCAGCTCCGGGGACCGATCGCGGGATTCCAGCGGCGATCGGGTCCACAAGTCCCGCGGCCGTGGTCACGGAGCTTCGGACCGCGGCGCGCGTGCGCGACCCTACGGCTGGGCTTAAAGGGCAACGTACATATACGTTGATGTGCCCAGTCGTGCCATTCTGCGGACGTAAATCGGCATGACGAGGTCCTTAAGTGGTTAAAGGGGTCGTAAAGGTACAATTTTTACCTTAGTGCAGTCCTCCTTCACTTACCTCATCCTTCCATTTTGCTTTTAAATGTCCTTACTTCCTGTTCTTCTGTCTGTAACTCCACACAGTAATGCAAGGCTTTCTCCCTGGTGTGGAGTGTCGTGCTCGTCCCCTTCCTTGAACTACAGGAGAGTCAGGACGCCCGCTAACACACAGCTCCTTTCTCTATCTGCAACGTAGAGAGCGTCCAGACTCTCCTGCAAGTTTCTTGATGGATTCTGTCGAGGAAAACGGTGTACGAGGCCCTGAAGGAAAAAAAGTCATTCAAAATCGCTCACGGCTATAATGAATTGTCGGTTCCCGGCAATTCAGAGAAAAGTCATTCATAAAAAATAAAAAAGGGTGGGGGTCCCCCCAAATTCAATTACCAGGCCCTTCAGGTATGGTATGGATATTAGGGAAAACCCCGCCGTCAGTTTAAAAAAAAAATGATGTGGGGTTCCCCCAAATATCCATTCCAGACCCTTCAGGTCTGGTGTGGATTTTAAGGGGAACTTCACGCCAAAAAAAAAAAGGCGTGGGGTTCCCCCAAAAATCCACACCAGACCCCTTATCTGAGCACGCAACCTGGCCGGCTGCAGGAAAAGAGGGGGGGGGGACGAGAGAGCGCCCCCCCTCCTGAACTGTACCAGGCCACATGCCCTCAACATTGGGAGGATGCTTTGGGGGTCTATGACCCTTAAAGCACCATGTCCCCATGTTGATGGGGACAAGGGCCTCATCCCCACAACCCTTGCCCGGTGGTTGTGGGGGTCTGCAGGCGGGGGGGGGGGCTTATTGGAATCTGGAAGACCCCTTTAACATGTGAATTGGTAATGGGGTACATTGTACCTCTACCATTTCACTAAGGAAGTGTAAAGAATTGTAAAAATAAAACACACACACCGTGGAGAAAGACCTTTATTAAAAAAATAACTAAAAATCCAGCGGTGGTCCACTGTCGGTCCCCGCTTCAACGTTGTTGGTATCCTTTGACGGGTGATCTCCTCTGCGCCGGGGTCCAGCGATGAGAAGATCTCTTCATCCAGGTCCGAGATCCAGAGCGCACGGGAGACAGCCCGGCAAATGACGCGGCTTGAGCCAGTGACAGCTCTTATATAGGTGAGGCGGGGGCCACCCGTCACATGACCCCGCCCCCCTCTGATGCAAGGGAGAGCCTGAACTTCCCCAGTGACGTAGTCAGAGGGTGTGTCAGAGGGGGCTGAGTCACGTGATGGGTGGCCCCGCCTCACCTACAGTTGTGTTCAAAATTATTCAACCCCCCAATGCTGTAAAGGGTTTTAGGGAATTTAGTGTACATTTGTAATTGTATTCAGAATGAATTTCTACAAGGACTTCTTAAAGAACCATATGCAACTAAAATGACATCAATTGGTTTTGTAATACAGTAGTAAATGTTTCTTTTGTGAATTCTTCATTTACACAATTATTCAATCCCTTAAAGACTACCACTCTGAAGAACAGAGGTTCATTGAAGTGTATTCAATCAGGTATTGAAAACACCTGTGGATGTCAGGGAGCAGCAATAAAGCCTAATAAGCATTAATTAGGTAGCTTTAAAATGACTGTGATACTCAGCTCCTTCTAGACATTTACTGATGTGGTTACAAACATGGTGAGGTCAAGAGAATGGTCCAGGAAGACAAGAGAAGAGGTGATTACTCTTCACAGGAAGGGCAATGGCTATAAGAAGATTGCAAAGATGTTAAACATACCAAGAGACACCATAGGAAGCATCATTCGCAAATTCAAGCCAAAGGGCACTGTTGAAACGCTACCTGGTCGTGGCAGAAAGAAGATGCTGACTTCGACTGCTGTGCGCTACCTGAAGCGTAGAGTGGAGAAAAGTCCCCTTGTGACTGCTGAGGAACTGAGAAAAGATTTGTCAGATGTGGGTACTGAAGTTTCTGCTGAGACAATACGGCGCACACTGCGTAATGAAGGCCTCCATGCCAGAACTCCCAGGCACACCCCCTTGCTGTCTCCAAAGAATAAGAAGAGTCGACTGCAGTATGCCAAAAGTCATGTGGACAAACCACAGAAGTTTTGGGATTGTGTTCTGTGGACTGATGAAACTGTTTGGGCCCATGGATCAACGCTATGTTTGGAGGAGGAAGAACAAGGCCTATGATGAAAAGAACACCTTGCCCACTGTGAAGCATGGCGGGGGTTCAATCATGCTTTGGGGCTGTTTTGCTTCTGCAGGTACAGGGAAGCTTCAGCGTGTGCAAGGTACCATGAATTCTCTTCAGTACCAGGAGATATTGGATGACAATGTGATGCAGTCCGTCACAAACCTGAGGCTTGGGAGACGTTGGACCTTTCAACAGGACAATGATCCCAAGCATACCTCCAAGTCCACTAGAGCATGGTTGCAGATTAAGGGCTGGAATATTTTGGAGTGGCCATCGCAGTCACCAGACTTAAATCCGATTGAGAACCTCTGGTGGGACTTAAAGAAAGCAGTTGCAGTGCGCAAGCCTAAGAATGTGACTGAACTGGAGGCTTTTGCCCATGACGAATGGGCGAAGATACCCGTAGATCGCTGGAAGACACTTGTGTCAAGCTATGCTTCACGTTTAAAAGCTGTTATAACTGTAAAAGGATGTTGTACTAAGTACTAAGATTGAAAGTCACTTGGGGGTTGAATAAAACTGATAATGATGTAAGCACAGAAAAGACATTTGTGGTTATTTCATTATAAATGTTATGTTATATTTGTCTGACCTACACGTGCCTCTTTGATTTAATTGTAAGCAGGATGACAGGATGATCAAAATCAATGTCAAACTGGCCAAAACAATCAATTTCAGTGGGGGTTGAATAATTTTGAATACAACTGTATATAAGAGCTGTCACTGGCTCAAGCCGCGTCATTTGCCGGGCTGTTTTCGGTGGAGACAGGCGACCGGCGATGCGTGCGCTCTGGATCCCGGACCCGGATGAAGAGATCTTCTCATCGTTGGACCCCGGCGGAGAGGAGATCACCCATCGCTGGACACCGACAACGTTGCAGTGAAGACCGAGAGTGGATTACCACCGCTGGATTTATTTATTTATTTTCAATTAAGGACTTTTTTCACGGTGTGTGTGTTTTATTTTTACAATTCTTTACACTTTCTTAGTGAAATGGTAGAGGTACAATGTACCCCATAAAAAATTCACATAGGTGGGGGCCTTAAAGGGGTCTTCCATATTACCATAAGCCCCCCGCCCGCAGACCCCCACAACCACCGGGCAAGGGTTGTGGGGATGAGACATCAACATGGGGACATGGTTCTTTGAGGGGTCACAGACCCCCAAACCATCCTACCAATGTTGAGGACATGTGGCCTGGTACAGTTCAGGAGGGCGGGGGGCGCTCTCTCGTCCCCCCCCCCTCTTTTCCTGCGGCCGGCCATGTTACGTGCTCGGATAAGGGGTCTGGTGTGGATTTTTGGGGGAACTCCACGCCATTTTTATTTTATTTGGGGGGGGGGTGGAACGTGCTCGGATAAGGGGTCTGGAATGGATATTTGGGGGGAACCCCACATAATTTTTTTTTTTTAATTTGACGGTGGAGTTCCCCTTAATGTCCATACCAGACCTGAAGGGCCTGGTAATTAAATTTGGGGGGACCCCCGCGCTTTTTTTTTATTTTTTATGAATGACTTTTCTCTGAATTGCCGGGAGCCAACAATTCAAAAATGACTTTTTTTCCTTCAGGCCTCGTACACACAACCGTTTTCCTTGACAGAATCCATCAAGAAACTTGGTGGCAGAGCTTTTTTGCCGAGGAAAACGGTCGTGTGTATGTTTTTCGTCGAGAAAACTGTCGTGGAACGCAACGAGAAAAAAAATGAGAACAAGATTTTAAATTACTTTTTTCCCTTCAGAAATGACACTTTGTGCAGAGACAGTTCTATGCACAGGAAACAAGTGCTACCTCACAGGCATACTATACACCCCCCCAGGTACGAAATTTAAAGGAATATTTTACTTTTATTGTTTCACTTTAAGCATTATTAAAATCACTGCTCCCGAAAAAGGCTGTTTTTAAAACTTTTTTTTTGCATTGATACATGTCCCCTGGGGCAGGACCTGGGTCCCCAAACACTTTTTAGGACAATAAGTTGCATATTGGCCTTTAACCACTTAAGACCCGGACCTTTAGGCAGCTAAAGGACCTAGCCAGTTTTTGTGACTCGGCACTGCATCGATTTAACTGACAATTGCGCGGTTGTGCAACGTGGCTCCCAAACAAAAATGGCGTCCTTTTTTTCCCACAAATAGAGCTTTCTTTTGGTGGTATTCGATCACCTCTGCGGTTTTTATTTTTTGCGCTATAAACAAAAATAGAGCGACAATTTTGAAAAAATTCTATATTTTTTACTTTTTGCTATAATAAATATCCACCAAAAATATATAAAAAAAAAAATCCTCAGTTCAGGCCGATACGTATTCTTCTACCTATTTTTGTTAAAAAAAATTGCAATAAGCGTTTATAGATTGGTTTGCGCAAAATTTAAAGCGCTTACAAAATAGGGGATAGTTTTATTGCATTTTTATTATTATTTTTTTTTTTTACTACTAATGGCGGCAATCAGCGTTTTTTTTAGTGACTGCGACATTATGGCGGACACTTTGGACAATTTTGACAAATTTTTGGGACCATTGTCACAGCAAAAAATGCATTAAAAATGCACCGATTACTGTGAAAATGACAATTGCAGTTTGGGAGTTAACCACTCGGGGGCACTGAAGGGGTTATGTATGACCTCATCTTTGTTTCTAACTGTAGGGGGGTGTGGCTGTAGGTGTGCCATCATTGATTCTGTTTTCCTATAAAAGGGAACACACGATCGATGACGGCGCCACAGTGAAGAACGGGGAAGCCGTGTTTACACACACCTCTCCCCGTTCTTCAGCTCCGGGGACCGATCGCGGGACTCCAGCGGCGATTGGGTCCGCGGGTCCCGCGGTCACGGAGCTTCGGACCGGGTCACGGCTGGGCACTTAAAGAGGACGTACAGGTACGTGCTTGTGCCCAGCCGCGCCATTCTGCTGACGTATATGTGCAGGAGGCGGTCCTTAAGTGGTTAAAATTAGCAATTTAGATTTCTCCCATAGACTTTGACAGGGTGTTTCGCGGCTTTTCGAATTTGCCGCGAACACTCCAAATTGTTCGCTGTTCGCCGAACTCGAAGCTCATCCCTAGTGTCAGCAGATGAATGATACTCAACTTCAAAGATCCCTCTGTGATCAATGGCTTCCGTTTAATTACAAAACTCAACAACAGATCCCAATTTGGGAAAACGCTCTTTATACCGCTTGTCAGCTGACTTTCCTTTCTTTTTCTCCCGGTGCTAACGACTTGGCTTTTCACGTGGCGCCAACATCAATCAGGGGTCTAATGACACAATTTCATGCACACCTGGGTTTTTTTTCTTGCTGAAGATCAGAGGTTAATATTTTATTTTCACAGCCTGAAGTAGAGTCTTGACATCACAATTAATCTGCTTTCTGGGTTTCTGTCGCTAATGGTGACCTTGGGAGGGGAACGAGGAGGATTCTTCAATGAGAATTTGAACTCCGTTAGAAAATGTTCAACGTGAGTTAAATTAGACATTACGGGCCAGATTCAGGTAGAATCGCCTTTCTCTGCGGCGGCGTAACGTATTACATTTACGTTACACCGCCGCAAGTTTTACGGGCAAGTGCTTGATTCACAAAGCACTTGCCTGTAAACTTGCGGCGGCGTAGCGTAAATCCGTCCGGCGCAAGCCCGCCTAATTCAAAAGGTTGCGTGTATCATTTAAATTAGGCGCGTTCCCGCGCCGAACGTACTGCGCATGCGCCGTCCCTAAAATTTCCCGACGTGCATTGCGCTAAATGACGTCGCAAGGACGTCATTGGTTTCGACATTAACGTAAACGGCGTCCAGCGCCATTCACGGACGACTTACGCAAACGACGTTGAATTTCAAATTTCGACGCGGGAACGACGGCCATACTTAACATTGGCTAGACCACCTAGGGGGCATGTTTATCTTTACGCCGCGTATCTCTACGGAAAAGGCGTACATTTACTGCGACGGGCAAAGCGTACGTTCGTGAATCGGCGTAACGACTCATTTGCATATTCTACGCCGACCGCAATGGAATCGCCACCTAGCGGCCGTCCTAGAATTGCAGCCTAAGATCCGACGGTGTAAGTCACTTAGACTTGTCGGATCTTAGGGAGATCTATGCGGAACCTGATTCTATGAATCAGGCGCATAGATACGACCGTCGTATCTCAGAGATACGCCGTCGTATCTCTTTTATGAATCTGGCCCTACAAAAATTACAGCTATAGAATGCTTCTTTTTCATTAATGGCGGGCAAGTGTAATCGACCCTCTGTGGGCTTCAGTTACAAAACTTGACTTGTGTCACTACTAGTTGTAAAAAAAATAAAAAGTTCATTTTTATTTTGCTGCTGGTTGGTAAAAATGTGTTTGTGCTTTTTTACCCACGGAGGATTTGGCTGCCCAATGACCGTGCCATTTTTCTTGCGATTCGACACTGACAATTGCCCGGTCGTGCGACGTGGCTCCCAAACAAAATTGGCGTCCTTTTTTTTCCCACAAATAGAGATTTCTTTTGGTGGTATTTGATCACCCCTCCGGGTTTTTTTTTTTTTGCGCTATAATAAACAAAAAAAGAGCGACAATTTTGAAAAAAATCAATATTATTTACTTTTTGCTATAATAAATATCCCCAAAAAAGATATTAACATTTTTTTTTTCATCAGTTTAGGTCGATACGTATTCTTCTACATATTATTGTTAATAAAAACCGCAATAAGCGTATATTGATTGGTTTGCGCAAAAATTATAGCGTCTACAAAATAGGAGATAGTTTTATGGCATTTTTATTAACCACTTCCATACCAGGCCTATTCTGGCACTTCTCTCCTACATGTACAAATCATAATTTTTTTGCTAGAAAATTACGCAGAACCCCCAAACATTATATATGTTTTTTTAGCAGACACCCTAGGGAATAAAACGGCGGTCATTGAAACGTTTTATCTTGCACGGTATTTGCGCAATAATTTTTCAAACGCCTTTTTTTTAAAAAAAAATTGTTTCATGAATTTAAAAAATAAAAAAACAGTAAAGTTAGCCCAATTTTTTTGTAAAATATGAAAGATGATGTTACACCGAGTAAATAGATACCTAACATGTCACGCTTTAAAATTGCACACACTTATGGAATGGCGCCAAGCTTCGGTACTTAAAAATCTCCATAGGCAACGCTTGGAAATTTTTTACAGGTTACCAGTTTAGATTTACAGAGGAGATCTAGTGCTAGAATTGTTGCTGGCACTCTAACGCACGCGGCGATACCTCACATATGTGGTTTAAACGGCGTTTACATATGTCGGCGGGACTTGCGTTTGCATTCGCTTCTGCGCACAAGCTACTGGGGACAGGGGCGTTAAAAAAAATGTTTTTATTTCTTTTCTTTTTTTTTTCAGATTTATTTATTTTTTTACACTTTTTTTTTTTATTTTATTTTTTTTATTATCACTTTTATTCCTATTACAAGGAATGTAAACATCCCTTGTAATAGGAATGTGTGTGACAGGTCCTCTTTATGGAGAGATGCAGGGTCAATAAGACCCCACATCTCTCCTCCAGGCTGGAAAGCATGAAATCGGTGAAAAAAAATTCACCGATCTCATGATTACTGTTGCTTAGCAGCCGCAATCGCGGCTTTGTTTACTTACGGGGGCCCGGGCGTGACGTCATCACATCGCGCCCGGGTCCTCCGACGGTCATAGAGATGACTGGTGACCATCTGGTCACCAGTCATCTTTATGCTTCCTGCCAGCGCCGGACGATTAGTTCTCCGGGCCCCCGATGGCACGGGAGAGCCCAGAGAAGCACCGGATGGCGGCGGGAGGGAGGGATGTCCCCTCCCGCCGCCTGTAAGAACGATCTAGCGGTGGAACCGCCGCTATGATCATTCTTATGTTGTGCAGAATCGCCGGCAGAAGAGAAGGATATCTGAATGATGCCTCTAGCTGCAGGCATCATTCAGATATCCACCCGCAAAGCCCAGGACGTCATATGACGTCCACTCTGAACGGTAGAGGTCCTTTGTGGACGTCATTTTACAATGGGCCGGTATTGAAGTGGTTAATAATTTTTTTATTTAAAATGGCCACGATCATTGATTTTTATTGTGACTGCGAAATTATGGCGGACACATCGGACACTTTTGACACATTTTTGGGACCATTGTCATTTTTACGTGTGCATATATATGTTTTTTTTTTTTTTTAGTGGTCCTCTTGCGGGATGGAAAAAAAAAGCAGATGCCACTTCAATACTTATCATCAGTTTTGGAGCTGTCCTCCGCAGTACTTATTTTCTTTTTTTCCCCTCTCCTTCCTTTGCTCTCCCTTCTTCTCTTCTTCCCCACTCCTTTATTTTTTGCCTCTCCTCCCCTTGCTCTTCCTTCTTCTCTTCTTCCCCTCTCCTTTATTTTTTTCCTTTCATCCCTTTGCTTTCCCTTCTTCTCTTCTTCCCCTCTCCTTTATTTTTTTCCTCTCCTCAGTTTGCTGTCCCTTCTTCTCTTCTTCTCCTTCCTTTATTTTTTCCCATTATTCTCCCTTCCCCTCGCCTTTATTCCCCCCGCCCCCCTTGTTCTCCCTTCTTCTCTTCTTGCTCTCTCCTTTATTTTTTTCCTCTCCTCCCTTTGCTCTCCCTTCTTCTTTTCTTCCTCTCTCCATTATTTTTTTCCTCTCCTCCTTTTGCTCTCCCTTCTTCCCCTCTCCTTTATTTTTTTCCTCTCCTCCCTTTGCTCTCCCTTCTTCTTTTCTTCCTCTCTCCATTATTTTTTTCCTCTCCTCCCTTTGCTCTCCCTTCTTCTTTTCTTCCTCTCTCCATTATTTTTTTCCTCTCCTCCCTTTGCTCTCCCTTCTTCTCTTCTTCCCCTCTCCTTTATTTTATTTTCAACTCCTCCCCTTGTTTTCCCTTTTTCTCTTCTTCCCCTCTCCTTTATTTTTTTCCACTCATCCCCTTGTTCTCCATTCTTCTCTTCTTCCCCTCTCTTTTATTTTATTTTCCTCTCCTCCCCTTGTATTCCCTTCTTCTCTTCTTCCCCTCTCCTTTATTTTTTTCCTCTCCTCCCCTTGTTCTCCCTTCTTTTCTTCTTCCCCACTCCTTTATTTTTTTCCTCTCCTCCCCTTACACTCCCTTCTTCTTTTCTTCCCCTCTCCTTTATTTTTTTTCATCTCCTCCCTTTGCTCTCCCTTCTTCTCTTTTTCCCCTCCCCTTTATTTTTCCCTCTCCTCCCCTTGCTCTCCCTTCTTGTCTCCCCCCCCCCTCTTCTTTATTTTTTTCCTCTCCTCCCCTTGCTCTTCCTTCTTCTCGTTTTCCCCTCTCCTTTATTTGTTTTCCTCTCCTCCCCTTGTTCTCCCTTCTTCTCTTCTTTCCCTCTCCTTTATTTTTTTCCTCTCCTCCCTTTGCTCTCCCTTTTTCGCCTCTCCTTTAATTTTTTCCTCTCCTCCTCCTGTTCTCCCTTCTTCTCTTCTTCCCCTCTCCTTTATTTTGTTCCTCTCCTCCTCCTGTTCTACCTTCTTTTCTTTTTCCCCTATCCTTTATTTTTTTTCCTCTCCTCCCCTTGTTCTTCCTTCTTCCCTCTCCTTTATTTGTTTCCTCTCCTCCCCTTGCTCTTCCTGCTTCTCTTTTTCCCCTCTCCTTTTTTTTTTCCTTTCATCCCCTTGTTTTTCCTTCTTCTCTTCTTCCTCTCTCTCTCCTTTATTTGTTTTCCTCTCCTCCCTTTGTTCTCTCTTCTTCCCCTCTCCTTTAGTTTTCCTCTCATCCCCTTGTTCTCCCTTCTTCTTTTCTTTCCCTCTCCTTTATTTTTTTCCTCTCCTCCCTTTGCTCTCCCTTTTTCGCCTCTCCTTTAATTTTTTCCTCTCCTCCTCCTGTTCTCCCTTCTTCTCTTCTTCCCCTCTCCTTTATTTTGTTCCTCTCCTCCTCCTGTTCTACCTTCTTTTCTTTTTCCCCTATCCTTTATTTTTTTTCCTCTCCTCCCCTTGTTCTTCCTTCTTCCCTCTCCTTTATTTGTTTCCTCTCCTCCCCTTGCTCTTCCTGTTTCTCTTTTTCCCCTCTCCTTTTTTTTTCCTTTCATCCCCTTGTTTTTCCTTCTTCTCTTCTTCCTCTCTCTCTCCTTTATTTGTTTTCCTCTCCTCCCTTTGTTCTCTCTTCTTCCCCTCTCCTTTAGTTTTCCTCTCATCCCCTTGTTCTCCCTTCTTCTTTTCTTCCTCTCTCCGTTATTATTTTCCTCTCCTCCGTTTGCTCTCCCTTCTTCCCCTCTCCTTTATTTTTTTCCTCTCCTCCTCTTGTTTTCCCTTCTTCTCTTCTTCCCCTCTCCTTTATTTTTTTCCTCTCCTCTCTTTGCTCTCCCTTCTTCTCTTCTTCCCCTCTCCTTTATTTTTTTCCTCTCCTCTCTTTGCTCTCCCTTCTTCTCTTCTTTCCCTCTCTTTTATTTTTTTCCTCTCCTCCCCTTGTTCTCCCTTCTTCTCTTCTTCCCCTTTCCTTTATTTTTTTTTTCCCTCCCTTTTCTCTCCTTTCTTTTCTTCTTCCCCTCTCCCTTATTGTTTTTCTCTCCTCCACTTGTTCTCCCTTCTTCTCTTCTTCCCCTCTCCTTTATTTTGTTTCCTCTCCTCCCTTTGCTCTCCCTTCGTCTCCCTTTCCCCTCTCCTTTCTACTTTCCTTCCCTTTTCTTTTTTTTCCCCTCTCCTTTGTTTTTTCCTCTCCTCCCTTTGCTCTCCCTTCGTCTCCCTTTCCCCTCTCCTTTCTACTTTCCTTCCCCTTTCTTGTTTTCCCCTCTCGGAAATCTTATCTACTTTCTGTATAGTGGATATTTGGCTGTTGAACACTCGGATATTTTGTAAGGGAGTTGTTTAGCTCTCTACAGACTCCATCAAAGTTGAAGAATCAGAGATAAGTTGATCTCCTAACATCCTAAACTCCTTCTTTGTATTCTGATCACGCGTGGCCCCGGAGATGGCGGCGTATTGATACAGAGTGTTTTCTGCGCTGAGCATCCTCACCTGATAGATGGGGATTATCTTCCTACAATTGGATACAATTACTGCGATCTGTGAACTGTGATCCCAGATGTTCCTCTGGATGTTCCTTCTTTTCTCTCTCTGTTGTCTCTGCCTCGCTGTTATGAAAGGAGCAGATGTTTGTCCAGCTGGCTCGGATTCGGCTGTCTCCGCCGTTCCAGGAACAATATCTTAACGTGACTAATTGATAGTAAATAACCGTTCAATGAAATTCTTATTAGCGCATAAGGATGTTTAGAAAACAGTCTGTTCCGCTAAGAATTACCCAGACTGCTCGGTGCGCACGGTCTCTGCTGACTGAGCCGGATGGATATTTCGGGACACAATGAATTTTCTTATAATATGTTTTATAGAAGTCAAGTGTGATTCTTAAAGTCCAATGTTTAGGGCTGCTGATAAATGTACCACCATCCTTTGTTACATCTCAGTGCTGCTAATCTCCGTCAGTCTCTTAGCAGTCACTTCCCGCCTGCATGCACCACCATCCTTTGTTACATATCAGTGCTGCTGATCTCCGTCAGTCTCTTAGCAGTCACTTCCTGCCTGCATGCACCACCATCCTTTGTTACATATCAGTGCTGCTGATCTCCATCAGTCTCTTAGCAGTCACTTCCTGCCTGCATGCACCACCATCCTTTGTTACATCTCAGTGCTGCTGATCTCCGTCAGTCTCTTAGCAGTCACTTCCCGCCTGCATGCACCACCATCCTTTGTTACATCTCAGTGCTGCTAATTTCTGTATGGCCCGGCCACTGGTGTTCCTACTCTCTTCTCTCTGCAGCAAGCAACTGAGGCTGCAGTTGATGGGTGCTTGTGAGGCTGCGTTTGATGGGCGCTGGTGAGGCTGCATTTGATAGGGGCTGATGAGGCTGCAATTGATGGGCGCTGGTAAGGCTGCATTTGATGGGTGCTGGTGAGGCTGCATTGATGAGCACTAGTGAGGCTGCATTTAATAGGCGCTGGTGAGGCTGCATTTAATGGGGACTGGTGAGGCTGCGTTTGATGGGCACTGGTATGGTTGCATCGATGGGCGCTGGTGAGGCTGCATTGATGGGTGCTGGTAGGCTGCATTTAATAGGGGCTGGTGAGGCTGCGTTTTAAGGGGGCTCGTGAGCCTGTGTTTGGTGAGGCTGTATTTGAGAAGCTCTGGTGAGGCCCCCATTAAATGCAGCCTCACCAGCGCCCATCAAATGCAGCCTCACCAGCCCCCATTAAATGCAGCCTCACCAGCTCCCATCAATGCAGACTCACCAGCGCCCATCAACGCAGCCTCACCAGAGCTTCTCAAATACAGCCTCACCAGCGCCCATCAAACACAGGCTCACAAGCCCCCATCAAACGCAGCCTCACCAGCGCCCATCAAATGCAGCCTACCAGCACCTATCAATGCAGCCTCACCAGCGCCCATCGATGCAACCATACCAGTGCCCATCAAACGCAGCCTCACCAGTCCCCATTAAATGCAGCCTCACTAGTGCCCATCAATGCAGCCTCACTAGTGCCCATTAAATGCAGCCTCACTAGTGCCCATCAATGCAGCCTCACCTGCGCCATCAAATGCAGCCTCACCAGCGCCCATCAACTGCAGCCTCAGTTGCTTACTGCAGAGAGAAGAGAGTAGGAACACCAGTGGCCGGGCGCCCTAGGCAGCAGGGCGCCCCAGGTGGCTGCCTAGTTTTCCTAGTGGTAGCACCAGCCCTGCATGAGAACTGGGGGGGGGGGGGTGCTGCCGTCTGAAATTGAGAAGCGGAGGGGGGCTGCCGCGAATTGAGAAGCGGGGGGGGCCCTTTACAAAAAAAGGAAAATATATATAAAAAAAAGGGGGGTAGCCATATGGGGCCCTGGGCCCTTTAATAAAAAAAAAATATATATATATATTTTTTTTTTAAAAGGGCAACCCCCCTTTTTAAAAAAGGGCCCTGGGGACCTCTGGGCCCTTTAATAATAATAAAAAAAAAATATATATATATATATATATATATATATATATATATATATAAATGTAGGTATATATATATATATATATATATATATATATATATATATATATATATATATAAAGAAATTACAAAAAAAGGGGGTTGCCATCCGGGACCTCTGGGCCCTTTAATAAAAAAATATATATAAACAAAAATAAAAAAAAATAAAAAAATAAACATTTCTAAAAAAATAAAAAAACAGGGGGTTTGAGATATATATATATATATATATATATATATATATATATATATATATATATATATATATATATATATATATATATATATATATATATAAATGAAAAAATAAATAAATAAAATAATATAAAAAAAATAAAATGTGTTTATAAAAAAAAAGGTGGGTTGCCATCCAGGGCCCTGGGCCCTTTAATAATTTATATATATATATATATATATATATATATATATATATATATATATATATACATTAAAATAAATAAAAAAGGTGCCCTCTACCCCAGAAGTATCATAGGTTCCAGAAGTTGGGTGATAACAGTCTCAAGGGCCGAATTGAAGTCTCAGCTGAACCAGCCAAGTAACAGGCCAATGGGTCCCCTTTAAGTAACACGGACCTCACTCTTTGATGTGACATTATTAATGTTGGCGCTCTATCTTGGTCCTGCAGAATTTCATAATTAAGGCGACCGCCGTGTGACTTGCTGGAGCGAGATTAGGCTAATCCTAAAAATGTTAATCAGACCTGAGCCTCCACGGGGCCGGGCCGCAGTCATTTCTCTGTGTGTTCCGCTATCTCCTCTGGAAGTCCCTGAGAGTAGATTGTCAGGCGCCCGCTTTGAAACGCGTAACTGACATCAAATCTTCAACGCTCGTTAAAATGTGTTCTGCTATTTTTATAGAAGAACATTATTCAGTGACAATATTGAGAGACAGTGAAAGACGCTTCACAGGAAATGACAAATTCCACGCAAGAATTTTACGAGGCGGGTAAATAAAAGCTTTCAGACGTTATTAGGAGACTCTAGTTTGCAAGTTGGCAACTTATTTCAAATCCTTCCCTTAATTTAGTTCAACAGAAGAGATTCGGAAATCTGAAATTGAACAACAAGCACATATACAGCGCCTTGAAAAAGTATTCATACCCCTTGCAGTTTTCCACATTTTTCTGGGGGGGGGGGGGTATTTGTATGGCGCCCCCCGGAGTCAATACTTTGTAGAACCCCCTTTCTCTACAAGTCTTTTTGGGGGTGTCTCTACCAGCTTTGCACATCTAGAGAGGGACATTTCTGCCCATTCTTCTTCTCTATAAAATATCTCAAGCTCTGTCAGATTGGATGGAGAGCGTCTGTGATCAGCAATTTTCAAGTCTTGCCACAGATTCTCAATGGGATTTAGGTCTGGACTGTGACTGGGCCATTCTAACACATGAATATGCTTTGATCTAAACCAGGGGTCTCCATACTTTTAGAGCAAAGGGCCAGTTTACGATCTATCAGATTTCAGGGGGGCCGGATTCTGACCAGTTGGGGTAGAAAATGCCCCAGGGCCAAGCATCAGTGAGAATTAACATGACCCCAGTGTTGGTGGGCAGTAGGAGGAGGAATAGTGCTCCATCATTGCTATTAGTCTAAGAAATAGTGCCCCATTGTTGGTGCCATTGGGTGGAATAATGTCTCATATCATTGGGCGCAATACTGCCCCAAGGGCCGGATGAAGGTTAGCAAAGGGCCACATCCGGCCCTCAGGCTGCAGTTCGGAGGCCCATGATCCAAACCATTCTATTGTAGCTCTGGCTGTATGTTTAGGGTCGTTGTCCTGCTGGAAGGTGAACCTCCCCCCGTGGGTGCGCGATATACACCGATCCCCGCTGTCTCTGAGTGCCGCAGCCTAGAGCCGAGCCGAGTGTACTGCGCACTCGGCTAGGTTCGGCCATGCTCGGCTCCGCCCGCAGCCACGCGAGAGGAGCCGAGACAAGCCGAGCACCGCAGTCTAGAGCCGAGCGTACTGCGCACTCGGCTAGGTTCGGCCATGCTCGGCTCCGCCCGCAGCCACGCGAGAGGAGCCGAGACAAGCCGAGCACCGCAGCCTAGAGCCGAGCCGAGTGTACTGCGCACTCGGCTAGGCTCGGCCACGCTCAGCCACGCGAGAGGAGCCGAGAGAAGCCGACACAAGCCGAGAGGAGCTGAACACACAGGAAATCCAGGTCCTCTCGGCCGAGGCGCCAAATCCAAAAACAAACACCGCTGCAACCCCGGGCAAGGTGCGGATGGACTCGCAGATGGACACTCACAAGGCTGGACGGACCCTGCGCAAGGCCGCAGACGGACACCTCCAAAGCCACAGACGGACACCCACAAGGCTGGACGGACCCCGCGCAAGAAAGCCGCAGATGGACACCCACAAGGCTGGACGGACCCCGCGCAAGGCCTCAGACGGACACCGGACAAGGCCGCCAATAGACTCGGGGCAAAAATGTAAGCTGTTTTTTTTTCCTTAAACTACCTTTCTAAGCTTGGGGTGTGCGTTATACGCCGCCAGCCAATCAGGAAGCAGGTCCTGAGACCCGTCACCCGAGGAGAGGAGAAGTGATCCTGTTGGGCGCTGAGGAGGAGGAGTAAGGAGATGCAGGTGAAGCCGCCAACCGCCACCCGGAGGAAGCGCTGCCCGCAACCTAAATGTGCAGGACTTGCCAGTGACTGACCCAAGCCCACCCACTTAATATTCGCTGTTGCCTTCCCAATTCTCCTCCTAGCCAATCAGGAAGTGAGTCCTGAGTCCCGATTGGCCAGGGAGTCTCAGGACTCCAGGACCCACTTCCTGTTTGGCTGGGAGGAGAAGGAACGGCCCCAGAGCGTGAAGTAGATGAAGTGCGGAGCAGATCCTTGTCATCTCCCTCCTAAGGTCAGGCCTTTCCATCCGTCTCATGCAGGGGGGTCACCACCTCTCTGTCCATCTCCTGCGGGGGGGGGATCGCCGCCTTCCTGTCCGTCTCCCACACGGGGGGATCGCTGTCTTTCCATCCGTCTCCTGCTGGGAGGGGGGATCACTGCCTTCCTGTCCATCTCCCGTGTGCGGGGGGGGGGGCAGGGATTGCCACCTTTGCGTCCGTCTGTCACGCGGGGGGGATCGCTGCTTTCCATCCGTCTCCTGCAGGGGGTGGATCGCTGCCTTCCTGTCCGTCTCCCGCGGGGAGGATCACTGCCTTCTAGTCTGTCCCCCGCAGGGAGTGGGGGTGTTGGTTTGCCACCCCTCCCAAAATATTGAGCACCAGCCACCACTGCATGTGACACCCTCCTTCAATCACATTCTTGGTCAGAGAGACAATGCTGTATCCTGGCCTAGGCCAACAAGGCCCAGGCCTAGGGCAGCACTTTGCAGGGGGGCAGCACGGACAGTGTCCCCGCCAGCTTGCGCTACACTGTTAGGCAAATTAGTTTAGCGCCCCCATAAATCGGCCGCACTGCTTCCAGTATGTGGGCGGTTGGCATTCTGCAACTGTGGGGGGGGGGGGCGTTGCTTCAAATTTTTTACCATCCCTGTTCCATTGCAGAGATTTCCCTTCACTTCCTGTCCCATAGCCAAACAGGAAGTGAGAGGAAATCTATGCAAAATAAGGGAATCCATTGCCCCCCCAGGGCATCAGAACTAGTGTCCCCACTTGAAAATTTCAGGGTGGGTCTTAAACCGCAAGGGGTGTGGCCTTGACAGGAAGGGGTGGGTCATATTTAAATTAGGGGGTGCACGAGTTTAGTCAGGCCTAGGGCAGCACAAAACCTAAATACATCCCTGCAGAGAGACGATGACAACGTCCATGTGATTTATTCGTAGTTTAGTGAGAACTATTGGAGCGAGTTTAGGTCTTCTGGGTATAAATGGTGATGGAATATAGAGGAAGGAGAGCCTCCAGATGTTCCCCCCCCGGCCGGAATCTCCGTAGATCATTTTCAGGTTCCCATCCGGCTGACATGGCACATGATTTTATTTCCTGAACGTGATAAGTGACTTGCAGACAAGTTGGGGAGAGTTTTTGCGGCAGTTGGGAAGGGAAGTTTATCTCCGGAGGGAAGACGCTTTTGCATTTAAACAGCCAGATCTGCAGACTTGGCGTACGGGGCGACGCTGGAAAAGCTCATTCCGGAGACACTTTGCTGTGTGCCAGATAAGAGCCGTACGCGGTGACACGCTCCAAACAGCCAGACAATGCGGCAGAGACACGGAACGAATGATAAGTGCGGGACAAAGAGATTCCGATGGATTGTATTCAACCACTTAAAGCCGAGTTCCACCCATTTCACCCATTCAGCTACCAAAAGTGAAGCTGCTGACTTTTAATAATTAGACACTCACCTCTCCCCCTCCTCTCTGCGGTGCCGGCATTCTAACTGTGGGCGCCCGGCTGTGGCTTCACACCCAGGTGCGCACGCGCTGTGAATGGCCGGGCAATCTTCTGGGATGTGTCCCAGAAGATTGAAGGGAGGGAGGGGGGAGAGGTGAACTTCCTTCCGGTGCCGCGGTGCCAGGGGGAGGAAGTGGGAGCTGGGTGCCTGTAAAAACAGAGTACCACCCCCAAAAAAATTACATGCCAGGGGGTCACCAGCACTTAAAGCGGAAGTTCCATTTTTGGGTGGAATTCCGCTTTAAGGACCGGGCCTATTTTTCAGACTCAGTGTTAAAATCATTACCGTATTTATCGGCGTATAACACGCGCCGTCGTATAACACGCACCCCAATTTTAAGAGGGAATTTTCGGGAATTTTTTTTTTTAAATAAACAACTTTGATCCATCATCAGCCTGAACATTGCAAAATCACGCGGTCATCGCCTTTCTACTCAGCTCTCACACATATACCTCGGAGGGGAAGGAGGGGGACGTGCGCTCGACGGAAATCACAGAGCCGTCATCCCCTCTCCACTCGACTCTCACTCGGCTGTCACGTCACACACCCACAGTCCCGCCTCCGCCATCGGCATTGGACCATCTCCTGTGATAGACAGAACACTGGTCCAATGCTGGTGGCGGAGGCGGGACTGTGCGTGTGTGACGTGACAGCCGAGTGAGAGTCGAGAGGAGATGACAGCTTGGTGATTTCCGGCGGGTGCTCGTCCCCCACCTTCCCCTCCGAGGTATGCTATCGGCGTATAGCGCGCACCCACGATTTTCCCCTGATTTTATGGGGAAAAAAGTGCATGTTATACGCCGATAAATACAGTATTTATTTTTTTGCTAGAAAATTACTTAGAACCCCCAAACATCATGTATTTTTTTTCCTAACACCCTAGAGAATAAAATGGCGGTCATTGTAATACTTCCTGTCACAACGTATTTGCGCAGCGGTCTTACAAGCGCACTTTTTGGGGAAAAAATACACTTTTTGGAATAAAAAATAAGACAACAGTAAAGTAAGCCCAATTTTTTTTTTATATTGTGAAAGATAATGTTACGCCGAGTAAATTGATACCCAACATGTCACGTTTCAAAATTGCGCCCGCTCGTGGAATGGCGAAAAAAAATTCCCTTAAAAATCTCCATAGGCGACGTTCAAAATTTCTACAGGTTTCCAGTTTTGAGTTACAGAGGAGGTCTAGGGCTAGAATTATTGCTCTCGCTCTAAAAATCACGGTGAAACCTCACATGTGTGGTTTGAACACCGTTTTCATACAGTATGCGGGCGCTGCTCACGTATGCGTTTGCTTCTGAGTGTAAGCTTGTTGGGACGGGTGCTTTAAATTTTATTTTAATTTTTTTCTTATTTATTTTACTTTTTTTTTTTTACACTGTCCTTTTAAATAAAAAAAAAATAGGTGTCACTTTTATTCCTATTACAAGGAATGTAAACATCCCTTGTAATAGAAAAAAAGCATGACAGGTCCTCTTTAATGTGAGATTTGCGTTCAAAAATACCTCACATCTCATATTTACTCTAAAATGCAATAAAAAAAAATGTCATTTGAAAAAAATAAAATAAAAAAATCTCCTTTAAAACCATTGGGCGGAAGCGACGTTTGATGTTGCTTCCACCAGTCAATGCTATAGAGCTGAGTGGGGGCCATCATTCCCCCACTTGGCAGCCAGCCAAACAGGTGACACGAAGCAATTGTCTCCGCCGCTACCGGCGGGCCCGGTAAGCTGCGGAGACCACTGGAGCGTGACGAGAGGGGGGGCCTCTCCCGCCCCAGATAAAAGTGATTTTGCGGCGAATCCGTTGCAGAGACCACTTTTATCTGAAAGCGGACAGCCCGCTGTAGAAGAAGACGATACCGGGGCTATGGTAGCTAGCTGCTTCCATAACAAAGGTATTCCTCTTCAAACTGACGTATAACAACGGCGGGCGGTCCCGTAATTGGCTAAATACGTGACTACCTTGCTTTTTCTTTTTTTAAATCAGACCTCCAGGCCTCCCCTGCAGTCTTGCACAGGTGTACCCGCTCCTCTCCTGGACTGAAACGGCTTCCTCTGATTTCACTGCACACTGTGAGCTTCTCACCATGTGCATTAGAAGCTGCAGAAAGTCAGGTAGAGATATATGTATTTATTTATTTTAATATAAATTTTTTGAATATATTTTGAAATTGTTAAAAATAATTAAAAAAAAGTATTATTTGAAAACTATATATACAGTGTCATGGATATGTAGTATGTCTGGCAGCTTACCTTTCTCTCCATGTGTTCATTAGAGGCCAGACTCTCTCATCTGGCTGCCTTTATCATCTCTCCTCCCTGTATGGCTCCACCCTCAGGCCATCCCAGGAACTCTATATTAACCAGTTCACTGCAGGTCCGCTTTGCTGATCAACGTTGTTTGTTAGCATTGTGTTCCTGCTTGCCGTGTGCTGCCTTATTTCTGTGTACCGATTTTGGCTTGCCTCCGACTACTCCTGTTTGCCTGTGACCCTGACCCTTGGCCTGTCCCTTGGCTATCCTAGTGTGCCTGTTGCCCCGACCTCGGCTTATCCCTCACTTCCTCTGTGTCCTGAGTGGCTGCTTCCCCTCTCTCCCTACGGAGCATAGGGTGACCACGTGTCCCGGATTGCCCGGGACAGTCCCGCATTTTGCAGGTCTGTCCCGGGCACCTTCATTCCAGGATAATACAGTGTCCTGGAATGAAACTGACACAGCCCCCCCCCCCTCCGGGCCACTCTGATGCCCCCAAAAAAGGCTGCCACATCACCGCTTTACTCACTGACAGTACTTGTCCTGCCCGGGAATGCCTGGAGGAGCAAAATCCCAGCCCCCTGCTTGTGATTGGAGAAATCGTAAATCCTGTCTCTTGTGTCCAATCACTGGGCTGTGATTTGTTACAGCACAAGCTGATTTTTGGGAAGGGAGGGTGTCCCTGAATGGTAGTTTGGAAATGTGGTCACCCTAACGGAGCGTGACCTAGAGGACTCCGGGGGCCGCGACCTGGATCCAGTTGCAGCGAAGGCCATCCTCACCACTAGAGGCTCTGGTGAATACCAGCTGGATCTTAGATTCCACGCCCTGGGGAATCTTGGGCTCAAGCTTCATGCAGGGTCCCTGTTTGTGCCCCAGTGAACCTCTCCTCCATTCCATATCCTCTCTGTGGTCCATCCGCAGCAGTCAGCTATAGGGTTCACTACCTTGTGGTGCACCCCTGACTCCAACGGGGTGCACTTGTCATCTGGCCACAGGTGACCTGACATACAGTATATATATATATATATTGTTTATATGTATTTTTTTTATTATTATTAATGCAAAAGTCCCTTTGCCATTCTGATAGGGATTATATAAATATAACTGCTTATTAAAGGAAACCTTTTCTAGGAGACATATAGAGGAAAATGTTGCTGGCATCTCATTCTGCTAATGCAAGTATTTGGGATGTCACGCTGCCCCCTTAGGAAAGCTTTATTTTGTGTGTCATCTTCCAGATCCCATCATCTGTGCTTACACATGATCTATAAAAATAGGCAAAACATCAATCTATATCGTTTCATCATCTCCTTGCATTGATTTCCCTATTATTATGATCACCTGAGTTAATAAGGGACCATTTGTGTGACGGGAAGCTCGTTAGTCCCGTGTTCGGCTGGATACAGGGATGGATTTTCTGTCACTTCTCATCTGCACACAATCCCATATTCTGAAGATAAATACAACATAGGACGCTAATTTCCAACAAGACAGAACAGAATCAGATGCAAGTATTGTCATTTTATCGGACTTGTTCCCAAAAGTTCCTTTGAAGAATGGTGGCTGAGTGTTCGGCTCTCTTCCCTTGCTGGCCTTTAGTATTGGATTTGCATCCCGCCAAGGGGTAAGCTCACTTGCTGGTTTCCGCCTGGCTTATCAGTGCCCATCAATGCTGACCACTAAACTCACCTACCTGATACACACCGACCTACCTGACCCACACTGACCTACCTTTCTTTAATCCAGTGCTTCTCAAATAGTGGGGCGCGCCCTCCAGGGGGGGCCCGAGGCTCCATAAAGGGGGGCTCGTTCCGGACCGCGGCGATCGCGCCATTTAGTATCCGCTTCTGTCCCCAGCCTCTTCCGCTAGTTAGAGGAGCGGACGGCAGGAGGCGGGACATGAACTGGGGGACGGGACCAGAGAGGTAGCAGCCTGTCATGTTGGACGGCAGGTGATTGGCTGCTAGGAGGCGGTCCTAGCAGCCAATCACCAGTTTGCCCAAAAGTCTCCCCGCCCCGCCCAGTGCTGCTGCGGCTTCACTTGACGAATGTCCCGCCTACTGCTCTCCGCGCTGAAAAGTTACAGGTAGGAGTGGAGAGGGAGGAAGGGAGGAAAAATATATGGAAATGTTAAGGACGAGGAGTGGGGGCTGTGCTGTGGGGGGAAAAGGGGGGTTATGTGATGGGGGAAACTGTGTGCAGGATATGTGATGGGGGTCATGTAAAGGGGGCAATACTTTGTGGGGGGGGTATGTGATGGGGTCATGTAAAGGGGGCAATACTGTGTGGGGGGATATGTGATGGGGCAATACTGTGTGGGGGGGATATGTGATGGGGCAATACTGTGTGGGGGGGATATGTGAAGAAGGGCAATACTGTGTGGGGGGATATGTGATGGGGCAATACTGTGTGTGGGGGGGATATGTGATGGGGCAATACTGTGTGTGGGGGGATATGTGATGGGGCAATACTGTGTGTGGGGGGATATGTGAAGAAGGGCAATACTGTGTGTGGGGGGATATGTGATGGGGCAATACTGTGTGGGGGGATATGTGAAGAAGGGCAATACTGTGTGTGGGGGGATATGTGAAGAAGGGCAATACTGTGTGGGGGGGATATGTGAAGAAGGGCAATACTGTGTGGGGGGATATGTGGATACAGTGTTATGCAGAGGTGTACTTATAACAATTTTATAGACAAATGATACTATTTACAGTCGCGCGGGGGGCGCAAAATGTTTTCTTCTTCCTGGGGGGGGGGGGCATGACAGAAAATAATTGAGAAGCACTGCTTTAATGGAAATTAAAGCGCCACACCACCACTACGAGGTCCAGATACAACTGTATTCCAATAACGGTCAGGAGCACTTGTTTTGGTGGTTTCTTTTGGTTGAGGTTTTTATTTTACTTTTTATCAGTGGCAGTCCGTCCATAGGGGGCGCCTGGGCGCCGCCCCCCCCCCCTCCTGTAGTCATAGAAAAAAAAAACAGGCCCTTTAAGACTTGGTCTATTCAGCTGGCCGGACCTTGGGCGGAAATTGCAGCCTAAGATGAGACGGTGTAAGACACTTACGCCTGTCGGATCTTAGGGAAATCTATGCGAAACTGATTCTCTGAATCAGGCGCATAGATACGACCTTCGTATCTCAGAGATACGACGGTGTATCAGGAGATACGCCGTCGTATCTCTTTTCTGAATCCGGCCCACGGTATTTAATGCCCCTTTAAGACCCTCCCACTATTAGCGAAAGATGATGACACCCAGTTTTTGATGCTGTTTGAAGGGGGTGTGTGGGGGTCACGGGGGTTTTGAGGGGTCATGGTTGAGTTCCTGTACCTATTTTCTGAGAAAAAAAGCCCTGATTACTGGTATGCACATTGAGCATCAGATGCCATCAGGTTGATCAACATGGGATCAGAATGGATCATTTCAGAACTGAAAACAACTCATACCGGCCACTGCTGTTCATTCCAAAACTCTTTTACCCAGGCGAATCCCCTTCAGCACATTTCAGGCTCATATCATGAGGTCTAATCAGTCACAAAAGTTGGGTCACCCAGGGCCTCTAATCGAAGCGGTAAGCTTGTGATGGACGCAATGCGTCTGGGCAGTTATCCTCGCTAATGACGCGAGTTTGACACTCAGAGAACTATAAAAGGCTTGGATAAGAGCACTGCGGGGACCCCCTCCCCCGTCCTGCATGTATATTTAATAAAGCCATTTGTTAGAAACGATTCACTTTCACTGACGCTATCTGGAAGTGACCGGATCACCCTGAACGACGGGCTTAATTACCTGCAACTGCCTGTCAGCCCTCGCCGCACCACTCATAAAAAATTGACAATTACCTGCCGGAATCATTCGCTGTATATCCGACTCCGCAAAAACTCTGATGGTTTACGGTCATCAAGCTGAATCAATAAGTCAAAATATATTTTTAACCACTACCCACCCAGCCCTTAAATAGGGTTCCTGGAGGGGGGCAGGAAAGACCGGCCAATCATATGAACACTGGGCCGGATTCCTAGAGATTTGCGCATTATTTACGGAGGCGCAGGGCAACGTTTTTGCCCTGCGCCCCCGCAAATTTGCTCCGCTGCCCTTGATTTACGGAGCAGAAGCTCCGTGAATTGCGCGGGTGCGCCGGCAAAATGCCCGGCGCTAGAGCACGCAATTTAAATGATCCCGTAGGGAGCGGGAATCATTTAAATTAGGCGCGTTCCCGCGCCGATCGTAGAGCGCATGCTCCGTCTGGAAACTTTCCCGACGTGCATTGCGGCAAATGACGTCGCAAGGACGTCATTTGCTTCAAAGTGAACGTGAATGGCGTCCAGCGCCATTCACGAATCACTTACGCAAACTACGTAAATTTGAAATTTCGCAACGCGGGAACGACGGGTATACGTAACATTGGCTGCCCCTGCTAATAGCAGGGGCAGCCTTACGCGAAAAACGCCGTATGGAAACGACGTAAACTGCGTACGCAGGGCTCGCGCAACATTGTGAAACGGTGTTAGTATGCAATTTGCATACTATACACTGAGCAAAATGGGAGCGCCCCCTAGCGGCCATCGCAAGAATGCAGCCTAAGATATGCGTGGCATAAGAGCCTTATGCCACGCAGATTTTAGGCTGCAGTCGGCGTTACGATGTTCCTGAATCAGGAGCATTCGTAACGCCGGGGCAAGTAAGCAATTGCGCTGTGTAACCTATGGTTACACAGGCGCAATTGCTACTTGAATCCAGGCCACTGTGATTGACTGTCACAGTGATCACATGGTAGGGAGCCGGTCCCACCTGCTCCTGATCATTAGTAGAGACTGAGCGCTGAGATTGGGCAGTGAGCGCGTTGTCTCCGCACAGGCTGCTCTTGGCGCATGTGTGTGGTGTGCGGACATTAAAGCCCACCCTCTGTGCGTTACAAGGGTGGCAAGAGGTTCATTTTATATGCTTTTATTTCTATTTTTTCTCCATGTTTACACACTGCCCAATCTGCCCAGGAAGGGGGTCAGAGTTGGGGCAAATTTTACCACTGCCAAAAGAAATGTAAGTGGTGGTTGCAGCAAAAATTCTGTTTTGACCACTTTGGAGGGACAGCTTGTGTTGCCTAAGAACCCGGAGGAACATATAAATAAAGGTCTAACATTCGGGTCGGAAAGCAGCTCTTTGATTGCCTTTATGTGGCCTTTGGGGCTCTATAACTCCCACTGACACCAATGATGGGACACTATTCCTCCCACTGACACCAATGATGGGGCTCTATTCCTCCCACTGACACCAATGAGGGGGCACTATTCCTCCCACTGACACCAATGATGGGACACTATTCCTCCCACTGACACCAATGATAGGGCTCTATTCCTCCCACTGATACCAGTGAGGGGGCTCTATTCCTCCCACTGATACCAATGCGGGGGCTCTATTCCTCCCACTGATACCAATGATGGGGAACTATTCCTCCCACTGACACCAATGATAGGGCACTATTCCCCCCACTGATACCAACGATGGGGCTCTATAACTCCCACTGACACCATTGACAGGGCACTATTCCTCCCACTGATACCAATCATGGGGAACTATTCCTCCCACTGACATCAATGATGGGGCTCTATTCCTCCCACTGACACCAATGACAGGGCACTATTCCTCCCACTGACACCATTGATGGGGCACTATTCCTCCCACTGATACCAATGACAGGGCACTATTCCTCCCACTGATACCAATGATGGGGCTTTATAATTCCCACTGACACCAATGATGGGGCACTATTCCTCCCACTGACACCAATGACAGGGCCAGGGGCGGACTGACCATTGAGTCACTTGGGCACTGCCCGAGGGCCCCATGCCACTAGGGGGCCCCATCAGGGTTGCCAGGCTCAATAAAACCAGGGACAGTATGTAAAAATCTGTGTTTTTTTACATCTGTCCCTGATATGTCCGAAACCGACATGCTTTTGATGTGAAAATCCCAAGATTTTAGCTGCCCCGCCTCCTGGCGTGGTGGCCATCTGTAAGCCCATGGGCCCCATAATCTTCTATTGCCCGGGGGCCCCATGAGTTGTCAGTCCGCCCCTGGACAGGGCACTATTCCTCCCACTGACACCAATGATGGGGCTCTATAACTCCCACTGACACCATTGATGGGGCACTATTACTCCCACCGATACCATTGATGGGGCTCTATGGCCAGGCCAGAGAGTAAGCGAGCGAGTGGGTGATGGGGGGGTGCCTATGCTCAGGTCTGTCTGCTGCCCCCCCCCCCCCCGACCAATGGAGCACCAGCCGCCACTGGTTTCAATGGTATATTCAAGAGACTAAAAAGTTTCCTTTTGAGGGTTTACATACACTTTGAATGAATGAATGAATGAATGAAAACTTGCGAATTTAATCGCCTTTAAATTGCGTTTAGCTTGGCACAGCACGCCAGGTCCTCTAGAAGGGAGGGGGGCGAGGAGGATGACTTAAGTCATAATTTGATGTAGCTTTATCCCATTATTTAAATTTAGGAGGCATTTCAACCGAACAACTGCTGCTGAGCTGGTCTAAAGCTGCTTACCGGTGATGAATGGATTGCCGAGCCGGCTGTGCCGTGGAGCCGGACTAACCTAGTGTGATGATATATGAATTGCACTTCGCTTATAATGGAGGAAATGGAGAGTTTGCGAGTGTGTAATGGAGGAAAGCCAGCGGAGACTCAACGTGGAGCGCCTCTTCATCGCACTGCGCTGGATTCTGCTTTCGGCTGTGAACAGAGACTGCACAAGACACAAGCGTGAGCAGAGCCCGTACCACGAGGTGGCCACCTTTGTAAATTACAGGGACGTTTGAGTTCCAGAAATATGCATGAAGCCTCGTACACACGACCGAGTTTCTTGGCAAAAACCAGCAAGAAACTTGCTGGGGTAGATTCAGGTACAGCTGAACAGAGGCGCAGTGTACCCTTTTTACCCTGCGCCTACGCAAATTATTTGCACTACCGCTACGCTTCATTCATGAAGCAGTAGCCACGTAATTTGCGTGGGCGCTCAAAAATGCCCTGCGTAAGGGCGCCTAATGTAAATGATCCCGTAGGGGGCGGGAATCATTTAAATTAGGCGCGTTCCCGCGCCGAGCGTAGAGCGCATGCTCCGTCGGGAAACTTTCCCGACGTGCATTGTGGTAAATGACGTCGCAAGGACGTCATTTGCTTCAAAGTGAACGTGAATGGCGTCCAGCGCCATTCACGATTCACTTACGCAAACTACGTAAATTTCAAACCTCGCAACGCGGGAACGACGGGTATCCTTAGCATTGGCTGCCCCTGCTTTTAGCATGTGCAGCCTTACGTGAAACCCTACGCAAACGACGTAAACTGCGTACGCAGGGCTCGCGTAACGTTGTGAATCGGCGTTAGTATGCAATTTGCATACTATACGCTGACCACAACGGGAACGCCACCTATCGGCCAACGTAAGAATGCAGCCTAAGATATGAGGGCATAAGAGCCTTATGCCACGCATATCTTAGGCTGCAGTCGGCGTAACGAGCTCTCTGAATCAGGAGAACTCGTTACGCCGGGGCAAGTAAGCAATTGCGCTACGTAACTATGGTTACGCAGGCGCAATTGCTCTTTGAATCTGGGCCGCTGTTTTTTTTTTTTTTGCCGAGGAAACCGGTCGTGTGTACATTTTTCGACAAGGAAACTGTTGAGGAACTCGACGAGCCAAAAAGAGAGCATGTTCTCTTTTTCCTCGACGGGAATGGGGAAAATTGTCACGTCAAGTTTCTCGGCAGCCTAACAAGGAACTCGACGAGCAAAACGATGTGTTTCGCCCGTTGAGTTCCTCGGTCGTGTGTACGAGGCCTGAAGCTTCTCAAGAGACAATAGGCTCAATTCACAATCTAACGCACCGAGATAAGGATCCCGATTTTTTTAAATGTTACAGATTTGAAAATCACACACTGGAAATAAAAATGCATTGTTTACTGTGAAAATGACAATTGCACTTTGGGAGTTAACCACAAGGGGGCGCTGAAGGGGTTAAGTGTGACCTCATCTGTGTTTCTAACTGCAGGGGGGTGTGGCTGTAGGTGTGACGTCATTGATTGTGGTTCCCTATAAAAGGGAACATGCGATCAATGACGGCGTCACAGTGAAGAACGGGGAAGCTGTGTTTTCACACGGCTCTCCCTGCTCTTCAGCTCCGGGGAGCGATCGCGGGACTCCAGCGGCGATCGGGTCCGCGAGTCCCACGGCCACAGAGCTTCGGACCAGGTCGCGGGCGTGCCTTGCGGGCGCGCGCCCACGGCTGGGCACTTAAAGAGGACGTACCTGTACGTGCTTGTGCCCAGCCGTGCCATTCTGCCGACGTATATGTGCAGGAGGCGGTCCTTAAGTGGTTAAGGTGGTGTGACAGGGGGCGTGTCCAATGCCTACATACGTTTGCTAGTAGGTGTCCCTCATTCCCATCTCAAAATGTTGGAAGGTAAGACTTTAGGCATGGAAGCGAAGCACCCCTTACCAACACAGATGCAACCAGTACATGGAGGCCCTGTGCAGGGCAGGAGGCTGGGGAAGGGTAGTCCTGCACTCAGGAGAGCTGGCTGTAGATTTTTGGACCCTTATGGAGGTGGGGACTAGGGAAGATTGTGAGAGGCCTTAGGCCAGGCCAAGCCAAGAGTTCCCTGAGGGAGGCTATTCCCTTGGGGGATCCTGTGAGTATTAATGCCTCTGGGTGTGGAGAGAGTGTTAGAGGGAAATGGCTGCTTAAAGTGCATCATATGCTTTCAGATGTGACTGCTGCGGAAAGGGTCATTAACCGTTTCCCGACGGCTCCTGTACATATACGTTGGCAGAATGGCATGGCTGGGCAAAGTAACGTATATATACGTCACTTTGAAATTCCTGCCGTGTGGGCGCCCGCGCCCCTGCTGAGAGCTCTGTGACTGTGCCCGCCGGACACGCGGACTCGATGTCCGCCGGTGTCCCGCGATCGGGTCACATAGCTACAGAACGGGGAGATGTCAGTGTAAACATGCCTCTCCTCGTTCTGCCTAGGGACATGTCACTGATCGTCTGTTCCCTCTCATCAGGTGCAACGATCAGTGTTGTGTCACTCGTAGCCACGCCCCCTAACAGTTAGAATCACCCCCCAGAACACACTTAACCCCCTTCAGCGTCACCTAGTGGTTAACCCCTTCACTGCCAGAGTCAGTTCCACAGTAATCAGTGCATTAATCGTTGTATAAATGACAATGATCCCGAAAATGTGTCAAAAGTGTCCGAAGTGTCCGCCATAATGTCGCAGTCACGATAAAAATCACTGATCGCCGCCATTAGTAGTAAGGAAAAAATTATAATAAAAATGCCATAAATCTATCCCCTATTTTGTAGACGCTATAACTTTTTGCGCAAACCAATCAATATACGCTTATTGCGATTTTCTTTTATCGAAAGTATGTAGAAGAATACGTATCGGCCTAAACTGAGGGAAACAAATGTTTTTTTTTATGGATTTTTTGGAGATATTTATTATAAGAAAAAGTAAAAAATATTGAATTTTTTAAAAAATTGTCGCTCTATTTTTGTTTATAGCGCAAAGAATAAAAATCGCAGAGGTGATCAAATACCACCAAAAGAAATCTCTATTTGTGGGGAAAAAAAGGACTTTAATTTTGTTTGGGAGCCACGTCGCACGGCCGCGCAATTGTCAGTTAAAGCGATCCACAGTGCCGAATCGCAACAAAAAGGTCTGGTCTTTGGCCAGCGAAATTCGGTCAGGGGCTGAAGTTGTTAAAGGTGATTGACTATGTAATATCAAGTGACTCCGGAATATACTGCATGTGCCATGCTCTGAGTACCATCAGTAAAGTGCAGCGATTCTTTTCGTGTGCTGTGGACATTCCCCCCTTTGGATATAAAGCTCAATGCCCGGGAATATCACATGGAGAACTATGGCATGGAGTGGGGCACAATATGGTGGATGGTTCAGCCTCAGCAGGAGGGTTAGGCCCTGTACACATGATCGCACAAAAGCGATGAAAACGGACTGAAGGTCAATTTCATCGGTCCAAACCGACCATCGGTCAGTTATCCATCGGTCCAAAAATGTAGAACTTGCTTTAAAATTCAACCAATGGACGTCTGACTGATAGGTCAAAACCGATGGTTAGTACGCAAGAGCATCGGTTCCAAACCCGCACATGCTCAGAATCAAGTCGACGCATGCTTGGAAGCATTGAACTTCATTTTTCTCTGCACGTCGTTGTGTTTTACGTCACCGCGTTGGACTCGATCGGTTTTTGAACTGATGTGTGTAGGCACATCAGACCACCAGGCTCCTTCTCATCGGATGGACCGACCGTGTGTACGCGGCCTAAGTGTTCTAGAAAGAACAGGAGCGGGGCAGGGACTTGTGATCTTAACACCATTAGTAGCTGTAACGGAATGACCCGTGACACCCAGAGACTTTTGAAGGATGTGGGGTACTCCTGTGCCGGCGTCACTAATGACTCTTGGGTCTAGGGTCACCCTGTGCCCCTTTTGGGCATAGGGTGACTGAGAAATATTAATTATGAATTACATGAGATGGGACATTACTGATAATTCATGTATTGCAGGAGATCTTGAAATATTACAAGTTGTTCTGAACTCAACAGGTCAATAGGCTCCTGAAAGACATTCCATTGTGCATTGTGTGATGCTAATACTGTGTTGTGTCTATTGTACTGATTAAGTCTGGAAGGTCAGATGTCTCCTTTCAGGGGTAGGGAATTAGCATGTCAATTATGTTTAGTAAAGGAATGTGTTTGTGTGAAAAGTCTATTGATGATACTATGTGATAGGAATAGCAGGTGAGAGTCATAACGTCTGACTTCTCAGGTGTAGTAATTAGGTCATGTTAATTGTGTCAGACCGGTGCCGAAAAGTCTGTAGAATGTGATTGAAGCCCCATTGTGTGATGTGTGGGTGGAGAGTTCCTTTGTTCCTTTGATTACTGTAACATGCTTGTAACTGCATAAAAAGCTGAGAAGGAAGCATTAAAGTTCATTCATACATTTTGAAACCAGAGAACAGAGCTGTGCGTGTCTCGTTCATTCTGGGAAATGGGATGGATCGTGTCTGCTAGATTGTGGAGTGTCAGATAAGCTGTCGTGGTTGATGGAATGGGAATATCGTAAACGGTGGTGACCGTTACAGTAGCCAATCACAAAGCATATATGATACATCATAGACCAGTAATGTTTATGGCAGGGGTGCCCAACCTTTTGAAGGCCGAGGGCCACTTAAGCGATTTAGTAACCAGATGAGTGGAGTGGGCAGATGATAGGTCTGTGTCCAGTCTGCATATGTAAAGCAGACACAGCCCAATCTACTCTATGGATCCTTCGATCCAATCAGATAGAAGGGGACAGATCCACTTCTGTTTTTTTATCAGATCGGATTGGAGAAAGGCAGGTGTAAACGGACCCTCTAATCACCTGCCGCTCCATAGAGGTGATTAGAGGGTCCGATTGGGTCCGACCGATCATGTGAAAGGGCCTAAGGCTGCTTTTACATTGATGGTCTGTGGTCTATTGTGGCGCAGTGTACCTGTGGTCTTCCCGCTGGTTAGCTGCACTTTGCCATAGACGTCTATTATATCTAGCAGGTGCGGTGCACTTTCTGAAGAGCCACTTGCTTCCTTTACCGCTGGCTTCATTTACAACACTGATGCTCTCGGATGGAAGGTCGGCAACCTGCAATCTGGGCCTGCCAACCAGCCATCCCAGAGCAGGAGGTCGCGGGCCAGAGCAGGAGGTCGCGGGCCACATCAGAAGGCTCCGTGGGCCACATGTGGCCCCCGAGCCACTGGTTGGGCGCCCCTGGTTTAAGGACTTGCCCATTGTGCCTTATGATTTTCTTGATGTATTGACTCCCACTCTCTTGCCAGTCTCACATTTGATTTGTTAATACCAATGAGTATATTTTATGAGAGATGCAATGGGACATTTGACCATGGGGTCCCTTGGATCTACTCCATCAACCCTAGCTGGGAATGGCTACAACAAAGAATTATTATATACTGTAGGTGACTGCCTGTGTTTTTCATGGCTCACCCCTTCTCTGCTGTTAGTACCCACTAGGGATGAGCCGAACATACCCGTGTTCGGTTCGCATCAGAACGTTCGAACAGACCGCGGGTTCACGCGAACATTTAGAACCCCATTGAAGTCTATGGGACTCGAACGTTCGAATTCAAAAACGATCATTTTAAAGACCAATATTCAATTTAATGTTGGTAAACGTCTTTCAGAACCCGGGTCTTGCCCCAGGGAACATGTATCAATCGAAAAAAATATTTTAAAAACGGACGTTTTTGCGGAGCAGCGATTTTAATGATGTTTAAAGTGAAAAAAAAAATATGAAAAATTCCTTCAAATATCACACCTGCTGTGTGTCTCTAGTAGTGGCACATGTTTAGAAATGTCCCTGCACAACATTAAATTATTATAAGAACAAAGTAATTTAATACTGGTTGCGCACGTGCTGTGTGGGAACAATATCTCGATTATTTTAGGGGTGGTGGGGGGGTGGCATTATCTTTTTGGGAAAGCAAAATTGTAGAAAAAAGGGCACCCCTCAAACATACTGTAATTGTAGCGCAACAAAGAGCCACGTGCAAAGTATTGCATCAAAAATTGTTATTAGGCGCCCTTGTTACACAGGGGCATAAAAATGTGTCCGTAGGCGCAACATAACACTGCAACCCCTCCCAATATCTGTAATTTGAGCGCAACAAGGAGCCACGTGCAAAGTATTGCATCAAAAATTGTTATTAGGTGCCCCTGTTACACAGGGGCATAAAAATGTGTCCATAGGCGCAACATAACACTGCAACCCCTCCCAATATCTGTAATTGGAGCGCAACAAGGAGCCACGTGCAAAGTATTGCATCAAAAATTGTTATTAGGTGCCCCTGTTACACAGGGGCATAAAAATGTGTCCGTAGGCGCAACATAACACTGCAACCCCTCCCAATATCTGTAATTGGAGCGCAACAAGGAGCCACGTGCAAAGTATTGTATCAAAAATTGTTATTAGGCGCCCCTGTTACACAGGGGCACAAAAATTGTGCCTTAGGCCACGTGCAAAGTATTGCATCAAAAATTGTTATTAGACGCCCCTGTTACACAGGGGCACAAAAATTGTGCCTTAGGCCTTAGGCCACATGCAAAGTATTGCATCAAAAATTGTTATTAGACACCCCTGTTACACAGGGGCAGAAAAATTAGGCCTTAGGCCTTAGGCCACGTGCAAAGTATTGCATCCAAAATTGTTATTAGGCGCAACATAACACTGCAACCCCTCCCAATATCTGTAATTGGAGCGCAACAAGGAGCCATGTGCAAAGTATTGCATCAAAAATTGTTATTAGACACCCCTGTTACACAGGGGCAGAAAAATTAGGCCTTAGGCCTTAGGCCACATGCAAAGTATTGCATCCAAAATTGTTATTAGGCGCAACATAACACTGCAACCCCTCCCAATATCTGTAATTGGAGCGCAACAAGGAGCCACGTGCAAAGTATTGCATCAAAAATTGTTATTAGACGCCCCTGTTACACAGGGGCACAAAAATTAGGCCTTAGGCCACGTGCAAAGTATTGCATCAAAAATTGTTATTAGGCGCCCCTGTTAAACAGGGGCAGAAAAATTAGGCCTTAGGCACTGGTGGCGGAGCACAGAAAAACAAAATTTCTTACTAGCTAACAGCATGAAAAGTGAGGAGGAGAAGGATATTCCATCAGCAGCACAACAGGACAGTCACTCAGCATCAGCAGTCTCAAAGGGATCTGATATTTCAACACAAAATTCTTATTCAGTAACATCAGCATCAGGTGCTTGGTAGCCGGTGTTGATCCAAGCCTGATTCATTTTGATGAAGGTCAGTCGATCAACAGAGTCGGTGGAGAGGCGTACCCTGTGATCGGTCACAAAGCCTCCAGCAGCACTGAATGTACGTTCTGAAAGAACACTGGATGCAGGGCAAGCCAGTAGCTCAATTGCGTACTGTGCAAGCTCTGGCCAGTGATCCATCCTCAAGACCCAGTAAGCCAGAGGATTTTCCGTGGGGAAGGTGTCCAAGTCGGATCTTGCCGCTAGGTATTCCCGGACCATGTAAACCAGACGCTGGCGATGGTT
This sequence comes from Rana temporaria, assembly GCF_905171775.1. Taxonomy (NCBI): domain Eukaryota; kingdom Metazoa; phylum Chordata; class Amphibia; order Anura; family Ranidae; genus Rana; species Rana temporaria. Next base: position 215,283,823 of record NC_053494.1, read on the forward strand.
GCTGGAACCGGTCAGACCTTGGGGCTGCGGACTAAAAAATTGTCTGAACGCATCGGTCAGACGGCCACCTTCTCCACCGCTCCTTCTCTGACTCACCGAAGCCTCAGCAAGACGTTGCCCAGGGCCAGGTTTTGGTAATCCCCCCGGTTCTGGGAACGCATTGCACAGACCCTTCTGCAAGGCCTCCCGCAGTAGTTTCATCTTCTGCTCCCTCTGCGATGGCAACATAAGATCCGTTACCTTACTCTTGTAACGTGGATCAAGGAGAGTTGCCAGCCAGTAATGATCCCTCTCCTTGATAGCACGTACACGAGGATCCTTACGCAGGCTTTGCAGAATCAGGGAGGCCATGCAGCGTAGGTTTGCAGAGGCATTCTGGGCACAGTCCTCTGGGTCACTGAGGACGACAGGATCCTCAGCCACCTCATCCCAGCCACGTAAAAGTCCACGTGTTCCTTGGGACTGTAAATGATCCCTTGAAGACTGCTGCTGTTGATGCTGAGTGCTAGGCTCCACCTCCATGCTGCTGATACAATCCTCCTCCTCCTCCTCTTCCTCATCCTCCTCCTCCTCTTCCTGTGTTCCAGGTGGGCAAGCAGGAACAGTGTCTGGATAAAGGGGGCCTTGAGAGGTAAGGAAGTCCTCCTCTTCCTCCCTCTGTTCTGCCTCAAGGGCCCTGTCCATTATTCCACGTAGGGTGTGCTCCAACATGTGAATAAGCGGGACAGTCTCACTGATGCATGCACTGTCACTGCTCACCATCCTCGTGGCCTCCTCAAATGGTGACAGGACAGTGCATGCATCCCTGATCAAGGCCCACTGGCGTGGTGAAAAAAACCCAAGCTCCCCTGAGCCAGTTCTGCTGCCATATTGGCACAGGTACTCATTGATGGCCCTCTGCTGCGTGTGCAGCCGCTGCAGCATGGCCAACGTAGAGTTCCATCTGGTGGGCATGTCACAGATTAGGCGGTTCTTGGGCAGGTTGTATTCCCTCTGGAGGTCTGTCAGCCGAGCAGTGGCATTATATGACCTCCGGAAATGCACACAGACTTTCCTGGCCTGCCTCAGGACATCCTGTAAGCCAGGGTACCTGCCCAAGAACCGCTGCACCACCAAATTGAGAACATGCGCAAAACAGGGCACATGGGTGAGTTTTCCACGTCGCAGGGCAGAGAGGAGGTTGGTGCCATTATCGCTGACCACCATTCCAGGCTTCAGCTGGCGTGGCGTCAACCACCTCTGAGCCTGCCCCTGCAGAGCTGAAAGAACCTCTTCCCCAGTGTGGCTCCTGTCTCCCAAGCACACCAGCTCTAGGACCGCATGGCATCTCTTGGCCTGCATTCCTGCGTAGCCCGTCGTACGCCTACGGAGCACGGCTGGTTCTGAGCCAACATCACCACAGGAAGAGGCCACAGAGGAAGAAGAAGAGGAGGGGGTGGAGGAGAGAGGTGTGTCACAAGCAGTTGTAGTGTTTTGGAGGCGTGGTGGTGGAACAACCTCCAAAACTACTGTGCCTTGACCTGCGTCCTTCCCAGCTGCCAGCAGAGTCACCCAATGGGCCTTAAAAGACAGGTAACGTCCCTGTCCATGCCTGCTGGACCATGAGTCAGCGGTAAGATGCACCTTACCACTGACCGCCCTGTCCAGCGAGGTATGGACATTGCCTTCCACATGCCGGTAGAGAGCCGGAATCGCCTTCCGTGAAAAAAAGTGGCGTTTGGGTACTTGCCACTGAGGTACTGCACATTCCACAAACTCACGGAAGGGGGCAGAATCTACCAACTGAAAAGGTAGCAGTTGAAGTGCTAGCAATTTTGCTAAGCTAGCATTCAACCGCTGGGCATGTGGATGGCTGGGAGCGTACTTCTTTCGGCGCTGCAGCAGCTGGGGCAGGGAAATTTGTCTGGTAATATCAGTAGATTGGCCGGATGTACTACCACTACTACGTTGTGACACACCTATTTCTACACCTTCGGTGCAGGCTGCAGAGAGGACTAGGGGTCTAGTGGGGTTTGAGGTCACAGAAGGGCAAGGGGAGGACCGCTTTGGTCTTTGGTGTGGGTCTTTCTGGTATGCCTGCCAACGAGCTGCATGGCAGGTCGACATATGTCTGGACAAGCATGTGGTGCCCAAGCGGGTGATGTTTTGGCCACGTGAGATACGCTTGAGACATATGTTGCAAACAGCAAAGGTAGCATCTGATGGACAGGTTTCAAAAAAGGCCCACACCAAAGAACTTTTGCTGTACCGTTGAGACACAGCAGCGCCACGTAATGCAGTTGGTGTACTGCCCTTAAGCTGACCCCTGGAGGGCTTCCTGCCTCTTTGAAGATGTGCCTGTGCCTCGTCCTCTTCCTCCTCCTCCTCTCTCCTACCAGGCACCCAGGTAGAGTCAATGACCTCATCATCCCCTCCCTCCTCATCATCACTGGCGACAACCTGGCAGTATGCTCCAGCTGGGGGAACATCACTCCCAGATTGTTGTCCCTCTCGGCCACCCCCTCTCCCTGGGCTCACATCAATGCCTTCCTCTATCAGTGTTCCGTCATCGGAGTCTTCAAAACGCTGTGCATCTTCAGCTAGCATGTACCCAACACTGTGTTGAAACAGTTCGGGGGACTCCTCAGGAGGACACGGTGGGACTAGGGAAGGATTGTGTGATCCCATTGTGCAGAGGGTAGAGGACGCCTTGGCAGCTGCTTTGCCAGACAAACTATAATCAGTCTGTGTGAGAGAGGATGAGGAGGATGAGGACGGCTTGGTCATCCACTCAACTAATTTCTCAGCATGTTGAGGCTCAACACGGCCAGCTCCCGAAAAGAAGGACGAGCGGCCACGGCCACGTGCTGAAGAGGATGCACCACATCCATCACCAGCGTTACCTCTAGATGCAGAGCCTGCTTGCCCTCGTGACTCTCTGCCTCTCTTTGTCCTTCCAGCCATAGTTATGCGTTCAGGTGTTATGTAACAAAATAGTCGCTGTCACACCAACTGCGTTCAGATGGTATTAAACAGCAATCACACAGTAAGAGCGACTTGGCTCAAGTGTAAAGTAACAAAATAGTCGCAGTCACACCAACTGCGTTCAGATGGTATTAAACAGCAACCACACAGTAAGAGCGACTTGGCTCAAGTGTAAAGTAACAAAATAGTCGATGTCACACCAACTGCGTTCAGATGGTATTAAACAGCAACCACACAGTAAGAGCGACTTGGCTAAAGTGTTATGTAACAAAATAGTCGCTGTCACACCAACTGCTTTCAGATGGTATTAAACAGCAACCACACAGTAAGAGCGACTTGGCTCAAGTGTAAAGTAACAAAATAGTCGATGTCACACCAACTGCGTTCAGATGGTATTAAACAGCAACCACACAGTAAGAGCGACTTGGCTCAAGTGTTATGTAACAAAATAGTCGCTGTCACACCAACTGCTTTCAGATGGTATTAAACAGCAACCACACAGTAAGAGCGACTTGGCTCAAGTGTAAAGTAACAAAATAGTCGCTGTCACACCAACTGCTTTCAGATGGTATTAAACAGCAACCACACAGTAAGAGCGACTTGGCTCAAGTGTAAAGTAACAAAATAGTCGATGTCACACCAACTGCGTTCAGATGGTATTAAACAGCAACCACACAGTAAGAGCGACTTGGCTCAAGTGTTATGTAACAAAATAGTCGCTGTCACACCAACTGCTTTCAGATGGTATTAAACAGCAACCACACAGTAAGAGCGACTTGGCTCAAGTGTAAAGTAAGAAAATAGTCGCTGTCACACCAACTGCGTTCAGATGGTATTAAACAGCAACCACACAGTAAGAGCGACTTGGCTCAAGTGTAAAGTAACAAAATAGTCGCTGTCACACCAACTGCGTTCAGATGTATTAAACAGCAACCACACAGTAAGAGCGACTTGGCTCAAGTGTTATGTAACAAAATAGTCGCTGTCACACCAACTGCTTTCAGATGGTATTAAACAGCAACCACACAGTAAGAGCGACTTGGCTCAAGTGTAAAGTAACAAAATAGTCGATGTCACACCAACTTTGTTCAGATGGTATTAAACAGCAACCACACAGTAAGAGCGACTTGGCTCAAGTGTTATGTAACAAAATAGTCGCTGTCACACCAACTGCTTTCAGATGGTATTAAACAGCAACCACACAGTAAGAGCGACTTGGCTCAAGTGTAAAGTAAGAAAATAGTCGCTGTCACACCAACTGCGTTCAGATGGTATTAAACAGCAACCACACAGTAAGAGCGACTTGGCTCAAGTGTAAAGTAACAAAATAGTCGCTGTCACACCAACTGCGTTCAGATGGTATTAAACAGCAACCACACAGTAAGAGCGACTTGGCTCAAGTGTAAAGTAACAAAATAGTCGCTGTCACACCAACTGCGTTCAGATGGTATTAAACAGCAACCACACAGTAAGAGCGACTTGGCTCAAGTGTAAAGTAACAAAATAGTCGCAGTCACACCAACTGCCTTTAGTTGCTATTAAGCAGCACGCACGCAGTAATAGCGACTGCGGCCAAATGCGATTTAACAGCACGCACGCAGTGACACCAACTGCCTTTAGTTGCTATTAAACAGCATGCACGCAGTAATAGCGACTGCGGTCAAATGCGATTTAACAGCACGCACGCAGTGACACCAACTGCCTTTAGTTGCTATTAAACAGCACGCACGCAGTAATAGCGACTGCGGTCAAATGCGATTTAACAGCACGCACGCAGTGACACCAACTGCCTTTAGTTGCTATTAAACAGCACGCACGCAGTAATAGCGACTGCGGTCAAATGCGATTTAACAGCACGCACGCAGTGACACCAACTGCCTTTAGTTGCTATTAAACAGCACGCACGCAGTAATAGCGACTGCGGTCAAATGCGATTTAACAGCACGCACGCAGTGACACCAACTGCCTTTAGTTGCTATTAAACAGCACGCACGCAGTAATAGCGACTGCGGTCAAATGCGATTTAACAGCACGCACGCAGTGACACCAACTGCCTTTAGTTGCTATTAAACAGCACGCACGCAGTAATAGCGACTGCGGTCAAATGCGATTTAACAGCACGCACGCAGTGACACCAACTGCCTTTAGTTGCTATTAAACAGCACGCACGCAGTAATAGCGACTGCGGTCAAATGCGATTTAACAGCACGCACGCAGTGACACCAACTGCCTTTAGTTGCTATTAAACAGCACGCACGCAGTAATAGCGACTGCGGTCAAATGCGATTTAACAGCACGCACGCAGTGACACCAACTGCCTTTAGTTGCTATTAAACAGCACGCACGCAGTAATAGCGACTGCGGTCAAATGCGATTTAACAGCACGCACGCAGTGACACCAACTGCCTTTAGTTGCTATTAAACAGCACGCAGTAATAGCGACTGCGGTCAAATGCGATTTAACAGCACGCACGCAGTGACACCAACTGCCTTTAGTTGCTATTAAACAGCACGCACGCAGTAATAGCGACTGCGGTCAAATGCGATTTAACAGCACGCACGCAGTGACACCAACTGCCTTTAGTTGCTATTAAACAGCACGCACGCAGTAATAGCGACTGCGTTTCTGTGCAATTCAATAGCCCAGTTGCATTAACAGCGACTGCGCTTCTGTGCAAATAAATTGCACACGTGCAGTAACAGGTAATGCGTCTGTGTGTGCAATTAACTAGCACACGTTAAATAACACAGAATAATTATATTTAAAGTAAATCCCTAATGCAGGCAATACAACACGTTAGAGCGCTGCATGTAGAACAATCTCCTGCCTGACAGATACTAATAGATAAACTAGCTGAGCTGTACAGTTTATAAATATATTGACAACGCCTAAGGATGTGAATATATTCTCTACAAACTGTACTTTTAACTATACTGACTACACTTCCTACTCTATCTATCTATCTATCTATCTATCTATCTATCTATCTATCTATCTATCTAGTTAAGACACTGTGTCTCTATCTCTCTATCTCTTTCTGTCTGACTGACTGATCTTCTCTAGAACCGCCAACACACTACACTAGGCAGCCGTGCTGCCTAGTGTACTAGCCGTACTAGAGTACTAGCCGTACTAATCCCCCTGAGCCATAATTGGCCAAAGCCACCCTGGCTTTGGCCAATTATGGCTCTTCGTTTTTTGAGCGCTGTGATTGGCCAAGCATGCGGGACATACAGCATGCTTGGCCAATCATCAGCGCTCAACGCCCCAGTGAATTATGGGACGTTTTGTGTCATTCGAATTTGGCGCGAACGACCCGTTTTGTTCGATTTTCGACGAACGATCGAACGACCGATGTTCGATTCGAACATACGTTCGAATCGAACGCGGAGCTCATCCCTAGTACCCACTACAAAATGTTTGGAGAACGTTGAAACTTGGATAAATATACAGCTAGAACATTTTTAATTCCTTCCAGTAAAGCATTCTTGGGTCTGGAGAGAAGAAATATATTGACAGTCCAAGGGTAGAAAAAGAGATCATTGTTGGAGGTGGATTGCTGGAGGTGACTACATTAAAGATTCCTCTGGCATGTTATTAAACATTTGCGAGTTTTGTTCTCATTTTCCGATATTATAAGTGGAGTCGCTTTTCTCCGCCATCCCCTGATCTCAGCATTTTTCATGGCACATAAACCACTTATTCTGAATATACAGCGCCATTTATCTACAGCTCCGTACTCCGGGGGATTGGCTGTAATCATTCTCATTGCTACAATAGGATGGAAATATTCCTCCACTAAAGACTCTATGAAATGGTTAAGCTCGGCTCATTATCGCAGACCTATAAAAGTCTAAATTGTGATATCATCTGGCCTGTTAAGCTGCCTGACCTTTTCCAGCACAGCAAACATTGATTTAAGGTTATAAACTTTAACAGCCGGCTTACATTCCACCATTAATGGAGCCATACCGCCATGGCTCAACTCTTCTTTTGCCAAGAATATCAGAGGAACAAAACGGAATCTGCATTCGTTGGGGGTGTATTTCTTGTACTTTGTGGATTTGAAGTGGAACTCTGGGCAAAATAAATAATGGCATATATGGTGTCATCTGCCTATGGCAACACAGAAGGTTTTGTATTTGTGAGTGTCTTAGGTCATGTTTGCCAGCACAGGGGTGCACAGGTGTTTCCATGCATCCCCGTGCAGGCAGTCCTGGACATGGAAAATCTGTAGAGGACTACCTTGTCCTCTGCACTGGGCTCCCAGCAATCATCTTGGGGGAGCCTTGTCTGATTGGCAACTCTCCCAAGATTCTCCCAAGATTTGGGCAGCCATGTTGAACACAGAGAAGCTACTGTCCCTGCTGGGTCATTCTGGTGCCCCCTGAAATGTGGGGAATGTTAAGTAGGGAAAGAGATGCTCTGGCTAGGGAGAGGTGGAATTAGTGCTGGGGAAGGTTCATGTAGCGGAGGGGCAACTTAGGGTTGGTCCGGAAAAGGTTCTTGCAGAGAAGTGCCTTCTTAGGGTTGGACTGGGAAATGTCCTTGTAGAGAAGGGTCAGCTTAAGGTTGGTCCGGGAGAGGTTCCTGTAGACGAGGGTCAGCTTGGGTTTTGCCTGGGAAAGATTCTTGTACAGGAGTGTCAGGCTAGGGTTGGTCTGGAAAAGTTTCTTGTAGAGGAGGGTCAGCTTAGGGTTGGTCTGGGAAAGGTTCCTGAAGGGTAGGGTCAGCTTAGGGTTGTTCCAGGAAAGATTCTGTAAAGGAGAATTACTGTAGCTTAGGGTTGGTCTGGGAAAGGTTCCTGTAAAAGAGGGTCAGCTAAGGGTTGGTCTTGGAAAGGCTCCTGTAACGGAGGGTCAGCTTGGGTTTGGCCTGGGAAAGATTATTGTACAGGAATGTCAGCCTAGGGTTGGTTTGAAAAAGTTTCTTGTAGAGGAGGGTCAGCTTAGGGTTGGTCTGGGAAAGGTTCCTGAAGGGTAGGGTCCGCCTAAGGTTGTTCCAGGAAAGGTTCTGTAAAGGAGAATTAGCTTAGGGTTGGTCTGGGAAAGGTTCCTGTAGAGGAGGGTCAGCTAAGGGTTGGTCTTGGAAAGGCTCCTGTAGAGGAGTGTCAGCTTGGTTTGGCCTGGGAAAGATTCTTGTACAGGAGTGTCAGCCTACGGTTGGTCTGGAAAAGTTTCTTGTAGAGAAGGGTCAGCTTATGGTTGGTCTGGAAAAGGTTCCTGAAGAGTAGGGTCAGCTTAGGGTTGTTCCAGGAAATGTTTTGTAGAGCAGAATTAGCTTAGGGTTGGTCTGGGAAAGGTTCCTGCAGAGGAGGGTCAGCTAAGGGTTGGTCTTGGAAAAGCTCCTGTAGAGGAGTGTCAGCTTAGGGTTGGCCTAGGAAAAGTTCCTGTAGAGTAGGGTCAGTCTATGGTTGTTTCAGGAAAGGTTCTGTAGAGGAGAGTTAGCTTAGGGTTGGACCGGGAAAGGTTCCTGTAGAGGAGGGTCAGCGTAGGGTTGTTCCAGGAAAGGTTCCTGTAGAGGAGGGTCAGCGTAGGGTTGTTCCAGGAAAGGTTCCTGTAGAAAATGGTCTGCTTAGGGTTGTTTCGGGAAAGGTTCTGTAGAGGAGAGTTAGTTTAGGACTGTTGGACTGGGAAAGGTTCCTGCAGAGGAGGGTCAGCTTAGGGTTGTTTCAGGAAAGGTTCCTGCAGAGGAGGGTCAGCTTAGGGTTGTTTCAGGAAAGGTTCCTGCAGAGTAGGGTCAGTTCAGGACTGTTCCAGGAAAGGTTCTGTAGAGGAGAGTTATCTTCGGGTTGGTCCAGGAAAGGTTCCTGTAGAGGAGGGTCAGCTTAGGGTTGGTCTAGGTTGGTCTTGCACAAAAGTTATAGCATCTACAAAATAGTGGATAGTTTTATGGCATTTTTTTTTTTTTACTAGTAATGGCGGCAAACAGCGATTTTTATGGTGACTGCGACATTATGGCGGACACATCGGACACTTTTGACACATTTTTGGGACCATTGTCATTTTTACAGTGATCAGTGCCATAAAAATGCACCGATTACTGTGAAAATGACAGTGGCAGTGAAGAGGTTAACCACTAGGCGGCGCTGAAGGGGTTAAGTGTGCCTAGGGACGTGTTCTAACTGTAGGGGGGATGGGCTATGTGTGACATGACACTGATCACAGCTTCCGATTACAGGAAGCTGTGTGCACTGTCCTGTCACTAGGAAGACGGGGGAAATGCTTGTTTACATCAGCATTTCTTCCTTCTTCCTCACCGTGACACGAACGCGGGTATGCCCACAGACATCGAGTCCGCGGGACCCACGGTCGGAGTCACGGAGCTCGCTGCGCGCGTCCACAAGGGGACGTATATATACGTCCTTGTGCCTGCCCGTGCCATTCTGCCGACGTATATCTGTGTGCGGTGGTCGGCATGTGGTTAAAAGAATCAAATTTTGTCATAAATTTAGAGCCAAAACTTATTCTGCTACATGTCTTTGGACAAAAAAAATCCCCTTAAGTGTATAACAATTGGTTTGTGTGATCGCCGACAGATGTACGCAGATGATCATGTACAGATGTGCGCAGATGATCATGTACAGATGTGCGCAGATGATCATGTACAGATGTGCGCAGATGATCATGTACAGATGTGCGCAGATGATTATGTACAGATGTGCGCAGATGATCATGTACAGATGTGCGCAGATGATCATGTAAAGATGTGCGCAGATGATCATGTACAGATGTGCGCAGATGATCATGTAAAGATGTGCGCAGATGATCATGTACAGATGTGCGCAGATGATCATGTACAGATGTGCGCAGATGATCATGTACAGATGGACGCAGATGATCATGTACAGATGGACGCAGATGATCATGTACAGATGGACGCAGATGATCATGTACAGATGGGCGCAGGTGATCATGTACAGATGTACGCAGATGATCATGTACAGATGTTCGCAGATGATCATGTACAGATGGACGCAAATGATCATGTACAGATGTGCGCAGATGATCATGTACAGATGTGCGCAGATGATCATGTACAGATGTGCGCAGATGATCATGTACAGATGTACGCAGATGATCATGTACAGATGTGCGCAGATGATCATGTACAGATGTGCGCAGATGATCATGTACAGATGTACGCAGGTGATCATGTACAGATGGACGCAGATGATCATGTACAGATGTACGCAGATGATCATGTACAGATGTGCCCAGGTGATCATGTAGAGATGGACGCAGATGATCATGTACAGATGTACGCAGATGATCATGTACAGATGGACGCAGATGATCATGTACAGATGTACGCAGATGATCATGTACAGATGTGCGCAGATGATCATGTACAGATGTGCGCAGGTGATCACAGACATATGTGTGCAGATGATCATTGGGACATGTGATTTTACTGTTACATATGTGGGGGACAGTTTTTTTTTACTATGGGGGGACATATGTGGGGGACGTGTGTTTTACATTGTGTACACGTTTTACGTGTGTCTTTTACACTGGTGATTAGTGTGTAATAAACAACTCATACACACCGATCACCAATAGGCTGCAGCGATTCGCTCTCCTCACTGATAACTCCTGTGTGAGGAGAGCCAATCGCCCAGCAACCGGCTCTCTATTTCTATCACATGACAGCTGTGATTGGACACGGCCGTCATGTGATCAGGAGAGCCAATCGCAGAGCCCTCTTGCTGAGCGGAGATGCGCCGTGTCCGGGTGACAAGAGCACATCGGGATTGCACCGCTGCATGGACGCGCGTGCAATCCCCCTCCTTCTAAATGGACGTCCACTCAGAAGTAGAGAGCGCCCACCCCGGCCCGTATATGTACAGTGGCCGGGTGGGATGTGGTTAAATACACAGTACTTTCCCTTTAACCACTTAACCCCCGGACCCTATTGCTGCCCAAAGACCAGAGCACTTTTTGCGATTCGGGACTGTGCCGCTTTTACTGAAAATTGCGCGGTCGTGCGACGTGGCTCCCAAACAAAATTGGCGTCCTTTTTTTCCCACAAATAGAGCTTTCTTTTGGTGGTATTTGATCACCTCTGCGGTTTTTATTTTTTGCGCTATAAACAAAAATAGAGCGACAATTTTGAAAAAAATGAATATTTTTTACTTTTTGCTATAATAAATATCCCCCAAAAATATATAAAAAAACATTTTTTTCCTCAGTTTAGGCCGATACGTATTCTTCTACATATTTTTCGTTAAAAAAAAAATCGCAATAAGCGTTTATTGATTGGTTTGCGCAAAAGTTATAGCGTTTGCAAAATAGGGGGTATTTTTATGGCATTTTTATTAATATATTTTTTTTACTAGTAATGGCGGCGATTAGCGATTTTTTTTCGGTACTGCGACATTATGGCGGACACTTCGGACACTTTTGACACATTTTTGGGACCATTGGCATTTTTATAGGGATCAGTGCTATAAAAATGCATTGGATTACTATAAAAATGCCACTGGCAGTGAAGGGGTTAACACTAGGGGGCGGGGAAGGGGTTAAGTATATCCCTGGGTGTGTTCTAACTGTAGGGGGGGTGGCCTCACTATGGGAAACACTGATCCTCTGTTCATACGTTGTATGAACAGAAGATCAGCATTTCCCCCCCTTACAGGACCGGGAGCTGTATGTTTACATACACAGCTCCCGGTCCCCGCTCTGTAACGAGCGATCACGTGTGCCCGGCGTCGATCGAGCCCACCGGGCACACGCACGGGAGTCGGGGGCGAGCGGGGGGCGCTCTAAGAGCCGCCGTACAGCTAGGGGCTCTCGCCCAGGAGAGCCGACCTGCCGCCGTATAATGACGGTGGCTGGTCGGCTAGTAGTTAAAAGTATATTTTCTTAGCAATAAAAATACAAAACGTGAAAGTTAGTATACAATATTTTTATTACACTCTTTGCTAAAAACAAACAAAAATAAAAAGGCACTTTATAACAATCATATCTTTGCAAACAAAGCCAATACAAAATGTTTAAAAGACCACTGCAGGTTGAAAATAAAAAAAATGCTCAAAAATTTAAAGTGTTTTAAACCAACATACAAAAAAATATATATATTGCAGCTTGTCAACCTTAAGGTGTGATGGCTGTATTAGTTTCCCTCTGGCTTTTTTTCTTTTTCTTTTCACCTGGCGATCCTGCAAGTAACACACTTCCTATCTCAGTGACAACGCTCACTCACTGTACTGCAGTGGTTCTCAACTCCTGTCATCGGGGCCCACTAACAGGCCAGGTTTGCAAGATAACTGAAATACATCACAGCTGATATCATTTGCTGCTCAGTGATTGCAGTTTTCTTATTCCGCATCTCCCCAAGGTAATACTTAAAATCTGGCCTGTTAGTGGTTCCTGAGGACAGGAGTTGAGAACCACCACTGTACTGTATCTCTGGAGGAGCAGCGTTGTCACCTTAGGTTTCTCTTCTGGTTTCCATCTGCATGCCTCACTGTGCCCATGCCTCACTGTGCCCATAACTAGAATGACGTTTAACATGGGAGTCTATGGAAGGGGTGCCCAGCTTTGAAAAAATGGTGTGCCAAGTTCCGGGTCCAGAGGACCTACGACCGGCCGGTACCGGGTCCCCAAAACCACCAGAGAAATTACCATTTAACATGGGAGTCTATGGAAGGGGTTCCCGGCTTTGAAAAATCAGTGCCTCCTGCTGGTGACCCCTCTAGTGATATAAAGATCTATATAGAGGGATCAGGACCTCCTTCCTCCTGCTGGTGACCCCTCTAGTGATATAAAGATCTATATAGAGAAATCAGGACCTCCTTCCTCCTGCTGGTGACCCCTCTAGTGATATAAAGATCTATATAGAGGAATCAGGACCTCCTTCCTCCTGATGAAGACCCCTCTAGTGATATAAAGATCTATATAGAGGGATCAGGACCTCCTTCCTCCTGCTGGTGACCCCTCTAGTGATATAAAGATCTATATAAAGGAATCAGGACCCCCTTCCTCCTGCTGGTGATCCCTCTAGTGATATAAAGATCTATAGAGAGGAATCAGGACCTCCTTCCTCCCGCTGGTGACCCCTCTAGTGATACAAAGATCTATATAGAGGAATCGGGACCTCCTTCCTCCTGCTGGTGATCCCTCTAGTGATATAAAAATCTATATAGAGAAATCAGGACCTCCTTCCTCCTGCTGGTGACCCCTCTAGTGATACAAAGATCTATATAGAGGAATCGGGATCTCCCTTCTCCTGCTGGTGATCCCTCTAGTGATATAAAAATCTATATAGAGAAATCAGGACCTCCTTCCTCCTGCTGGTGATCCCTCTAGTGATATAAATATCTATATAGAAGAATCAGGACCTCCTTCCTCCTGCTGGTGACCCCTCTAGTGATAGAAAGATCTATATAGAGGAATCAGGACCTCCTTCCTCCTACTGGTGACCCCTCTCTAGTGATATAAAGATCTATATAGAGAAATCAGGACCTCCTTCCTCCTGCTGGTGACCCCTCTAGTGATATAAAGATCTATATAGAGGAATCAGGACCTCCTCCCTCCTGCTGGTGGTCCCTCTAGTGATATAAAGATTTATATAGAGGAATCAGGACCTCCTTCCTCCTGCTGGTGACCCCTCTAGTGATATAAAGATCTATATAGAGGAATCAGGACCTCCTTCCTCCTGCTGGTGACCCCTCTAGTGATATAAAGATCTATAGAGAGGAATCAGGACCTCCTTCCTCCTGCTGGTGACCCCTCTAGTGATATAAAGATCTATATAGAGGAATCAGGACCTCCTCCCTCCTGCTGGTGATCCCTCTAGTGATATAAAGATCTGTATAGAGGAATCAGGACCTCCTTCCTCCTGCTGGTGATCCCTCTAGTGATATAAAGATCTGTATAGAGGAATCAGGACCTCCTTTCTCCTGCTGGTGACCCCTCTAGTGATGTAAAGATCTGTATAGAGGAATCAGGACCTCCTTCCCCCTGCTGGTGATCCCTCTAGTGATATAAAGATCTATATAGGTTCTCTATTTTTCTCGTCGAGATTCTCACCAGTCTTCTTGATGAGAAACCTCAAAGCCTCGTACACACTCTCGGTATACTCGGCAAGAAAGCTCTGCTGCCCTCCTCAGATGGGGGTAATCCATAAACACCGTATGCAAAAAGACAAAAGAGGGCGCACTGGCTTCATGCATTAAACAAGACATCATTTATTTAACCACTTGCTTACTGGGCACATATACCCCCTTCCTGCCCAGGCGAAATTTCAGCTTTCAGCGCTGTCACGCTTTGAATGAATGTTGTGCGACGTGGCTCTCAAACAAAATTTTTTTTTTTCCCCACAAATAGAAATTTCTCTTGGTGGTATTTGATCACCTCTGCGGTGTGTGTTTTTTGCGCTATAAACAAAAAAAGAGCGTCAATTTAAAAAAAAAAAAAAAAAAACACAAATTTTTTTTTTTTATATCCCATTAAAAAAAAACAAAAAAAAAAAAAACAATTGTTTTCCTCAGTTTAGGCCGATACGTATTCTTCTACATATTTTTGGTAAAAAAAAAAAAATCGCAATTAGCGTATAGTGAATGGTTTGCGCAAAAGTTATAGCGCCTACAAAATAGGGGATAGATTTATGTCATTTTTTATTTTATTTTTTTACTAGTAATGGTGGTTATCTGCGATTTTTGTCAGGACTACGATATTACGGCGGACTCATCGGACACTTTTGACACTATTTTGGGACCATTCACATTTATACAGCGAACAGTGCTATAAATATGCACTGATTACTGTATAAATGTGACTGGCAGGGAATGGGTTAACACTAGGGGGCGATCAAGGGGTGTGTTCCCTGCTAGGTGATTCTTATTGTGGGGGGACTGACTGTGGGAGGTGACCGATCTGTGTCCCTATGTACAAGGGACACACCATCGGTCTCCTCTCTCCCTGACAGAACGTGGATCTCTGTGTTTACACACAGAGATCCACATCCATGGCTCTGCACTGGCCGATCGCGGGTACCTGGCGGACATCGCAGCCGCCAGGCACGCGCATCGGCAACTGAGTGATGCGGCGGGCGCGCGCACGCCCCCCAGTGGCCGGGAGGAGCCAAGGACGTAGATAGACGTCCTCCCGGCATTGTAGAGCCACCTTGTGGCCGTCAAATTACAATGGCCCGGGTCTCAAGAAGTTAAGAGATAAAATTATTATACTCACAAACAGAGATCAACAAAAAGCTCATCACAAACCTCGAGGAAGGAACCACCAGAACTATTATGATACAGGATTTATATTGCGCCGAAAGTTTGCGCAGCACTTTACAACAGTAGGGCAGACAGTGCAATTACAATACCATTCAATACAGGAAGAATCAGAGGGTCCTGCTCGTTAGAGATTACAGTTTAAAGCTTAGAGCCTCCAGGTGAGCTGGGACGATGGTAATGAGGGTCTGCAGCCGCTAACATGTTTCAAGGGTACTCTCTCTTCATCAGAGGTCTGAAGAGGAGCAGGCACCCTCAAATCACGTTAGCATCTGCAAGCCCTTTGTTGCATCGTTCCCATCTCATCTGAAGGTGTGCTCAGTTTTTTCTGGTGGTTCCTTCCTTGAGATTTGTGATGAGCCTTTTATTCATGTCTGTTTGTGAGTATAATTTTTTTAACTCTTAAATAAATGGTGTTTTGGTTAGTGCATAAGGCTGGTGCGCCATCGGTCTCGGACCCTTCCTTCCCTTCCTTCTGAGCCTGTGGCCCTTCCTTCCAACAGGCCCGGGAACCAGGGCTGTCTTATTGAGAGGGCACACCTGGGCACTGCCCAGGGGCCCCAGCTGCATGGGGGGCCCCTGCACTTTCATCAAAGCAGCTGCCCCAAAATTGGGGGCCCCATGATGGCGCTGAGAGTGATAGATACACAGGGGAGGCAGTCTGCCTCCTACCTACTTGATGTCTGTTTACCTGCACTGTCATCATTGTAGGGGCCCCAGAGCATTACTTTACCCAGGGGCCCATGATGCTATTAAGACGGCCCTGCCGGGAACCTTCCCGCTAATCATTTCTCATGCATTGGGCAGCCCACTGAAATGAATGGGCTGTCCTATGCGTGACATGCGGGAACACGTGGAGGCCCGCTTGTGTTTTGTTGCACCTGTAGGTTTGAACCAAGCCATAGATTTAAAGAAACAAGAAAAAAGAAAAAAAAAACAATGTAACAATTACATATAACAATCTTTAACAAGATGGTATTAAGAGCAGTAGTGATTTAGTGCTGACCTATAGCAACCCATCAGATGAAACAATGGAAGCTGATTGGTTGGTGTAGGTCACTGCACCCTTGTAAAATGGCAGCTGTAATCAGCTGAGACTTTAGTGCACATCAAATTTCAGCCTCATAGTAGCATATTTTAGGGGGTGGTGGAGAAATGCTGATGGTAGGGACTGCAATAGGGTTATCAAGTCTTGATGATGGTTGTTCCTTTAATCCATTAAGGCTAGGTTCCTCAACCAGGGTTCCATGGAAACCTAAGGTTCCTCCAGAGGTTGCAAGGGGTTCCTTGAGCAAGGAGCAATTTCTGCCTCTCCGAAAAGTTCCCTCTGACACCATTGATCTTTTTAGCTATCTGTAAGAGGGTAATCCTTCCCAATGACCACAATTTTAAGGATCATTGTTCCCAATGACCACCAATGTCAGGACCATTTTTTTTCCAATGACCACCAATGCAAGGAGCATTCTTCTAAATGACCACAAGTGTAAGGAGCATTCTTCCCAATGAACACCAATGTAAGGACCATTCTTCCCAATGACCACCAATGTAAGGAGCATTCTTCTCACTGATCACCACTGTAAGGGACATTCTTCTCACTGATCACCAATGTAAGGAGCATTCTTCTCACTGATCACCAATGTAAGGGACATTCTTCCCACTGATCACCAATGTAAGGGACATTCTTCTCACTGATCACCAATGTAAGGGACATTCTTCCCACTGATCACCAATGTAAGGAACATTCTTCTCACTGATCACCAATGTAAGGGACATTCTTCTCACTGATCACCAATGTAAGGGACATTCTTCCCACTGATCACCAATGTAAGGAACATTCTTCTCACTGATCACCAATGTAAGGAACATTCTTCCCACTGATCACCAATGTAAGGGACATTCTTCTCACTGACCACCAATGTAAGGGACATTCTTCTCACTGATCACCAATGTAAGGGACATTCTTCTCACTGATCACCAATGTAAGGAACATTCTTCCCACTGATCACCAATGTAAGGAACATTCTTCTCACTGATCACCAATGTAAGGAACATTCTTCCCACTGATCACCAATGTAAGGAACATTCTTCTCACTGATCACCAATGTAAGGAACATTCTTCTCACTGATCACCAATGTAAGGAACATTCTTCTCACTGATCACCAATGTAAGGAGCATTCTTCCCAATGACCATCACACCAATATATCATGAGCTGTAGATATAGTCATTTTTAGCAGGGGTTCCCCGAGACCTGAAAGATATGGAAGGTGGAGAAGTGATGATTTTACGGACTGCAATAGGTTTATCAATTTTTGATGATGGTTGTTCCATTAAGGCTAGGTTCCTCAACCAGGGTTCCATGGAAACCTAAGGTTCCTCCAGAGGTTGCAAGGGGTTCCTTGAGCAAGGAGCAATTTCTGCCTCTCCGAAAAGTTCCCTCTGATACAATTGATCTTTTTAGCTATCTGTAAGAGGACCATTCTTCCCAATGACCACCAATATCAGGACCATTTTTTTTCCAATGACCACCAATGCAAGGACCATTCTTCCCAATGAACACCAGTGTAAGGAGCATTCTTCCCAATGACCACCAATGTAAGGACCATTCTTCCCAATGACCACCAATGGAGGGAGCATTCTTCCCAATGACCACCAATGGAGGGAGCATTCTTCCCAATAACCACCAATGGAAGGAGCATTCTTCCCAATGACCATCACACCAATATATCATGAGCTGTAGATACAGTCATTTTTTGCAGGGGTTCCCCGAGACCTGAAAGATATTTTAAGGGTTCCTCTAAACTTAAAAAAAAAGGTTTAGAAGGGCTGATTTAGGGAATGGGGATTATCATTTAAATGTAGCCAATAAATGGAATCCAAGATACAAAAGCTTTGCTAATTCTTCGGCCGTCCTTGCCGGAAGCCTCAATACAAACGCCTCGGCGTTAGAATTTTTCATTAGCCTCGCGGCATCGTGCCAAAAATGTTCTTTTTATTTGTTTTAGTATATAATCCAGCATGTTAGTGGTGATCCCCTGAGACACAATGAGCCCCGCTCTGAGGAACGGGACTTTTGATGGAGTTTTTCTGCCGTAGAACGCGGTAGTGTTTCCCAATGTAAACACGGTGAGGACGGCGAGGGGGGTGGAGGGATGATTCTCCTTCCTCTCAGATGAAATATTCTTTCTTTGACTCATCTATGGACTCTTGCAGCGACGGGTCGTTTTTCAGGGCGGCGTCGGCGCTCTCGGCAAATTCCGTGCCTTTTGCTTCGTTGGTGAAATACGTCCCCTTGTGCCGGTACTTGTAACGAAGCACCACGATGATGAGGACCACGAGGACCAAAACCACGACGGCAACAGCGATACCTAAGGAGAGAAAGGAGCAGCTAATGTTATAGTCGAATGTAAAGTCGATGTAACCCAAAGTGGACGATGAAGTACAGTACAAGACGGCAAAAATTGTAAAATTAAAAAGTACAAGATCGAATGAGATGAAAGTCATCCCATGAAATTTCATCAAAGTAGCTGACTTTTACACTGTCCACCGCCCTAAGCCATGCCCCCTGACGCATTTTACCACACTTGGTGCATTTGTATACAAATAAGCCCAACTGGGGTAAACCGTGTCGGAGGGGTGTGGCTTAGGGGCGCAACTGTGTTGGATTTGGCTACATTGATAAACACTTCCCTACCAGGCCTCGAATAGGCCTGGTAGGGAAGTGTTTATCAATCTAGCCAAATCCAACACAGTTGCGCCCCTAAGCCACACCCCTCCGACACTTCTCTCCTTCATTTAAAACTTTTTTTTTTGCTAGAAAATTACTCAGAACCCCCAAACATTCTATACGTTTTTTTTTTTTAGCAGACACTCTAGGGAATAGAGTGGTGGTCATTGCAACTTTTTACGGTATTTGCGCAATCATTTTTCAAAAGCCTTTTTTTGGAAAAAGAAAACGGTTTAATGAATTAAATAAAAACAACAAAACAGTAAAGTTAGCCCATTTTTTTTTGTATAACGTGAAAGATGATGTAAATAGATACCTAACATGTCACGCTTTAAAATTACGCACACTCATGGAATGGCGCCAAACTTCGGTACTTAAAAATCTCAATAGGCGACGCTTGAATTTTGTTTACAGGTTACCAGTTTAGAGTTACAGAAGAGTTGTAGTGCTAGAATTGTTGCTCTCGCTCTAGCGCATGCGGCGATACCTCACATGTGGGGTTTGAACAGCGTTTACATGTGTGGGCGGGACTTATGTGTGTGTTCTCTTCTAAGCGCGAGCTACCGGGGACAGGGGCGTTTTAAAAAAATATATATTTTTTTATTTTATTTTTACATTTTTATTTTTTTGATCACTTTTATTCCTATTACAAGGGATGTAAACAGGAATAGTATTATATTCCTCCCTTGTAATAGGAATATTATGTGTGTGTGTTCGCTTGAGCGTGAGCTACCGGGGACAGGGGCCTTTTACAATTTTTATCTTTATTTTTTTTACTTCATTTTTTTATTTTTACTTTTTATATTTGATCACTTTTTTTTTTTTTTTTCCACAAAAAAGATTTTTATTAAGGAAAAGATAGTCATACATATATGCGTATAAAAATGCACAAGTACAAACAAAGTATGACAATACTTCTGGTAGTACAATTATGGCGTGACATAAGCAAGGTAACACAGCTGATCACGGCATCAGTGAGTACGTAAGGTAGCGCCATGTAGTATTTAACATATTAACACCAATTAAATGCCATAAGCCTATGGACAAATCATTGATAACCGACACTTGTGGTTCAGTCAGGGGGCCTGGGGGAGGTGTTGGTCGGTTATATCGCCGGAGGGGCCAAGGGCCCCAGTTGGAGAGGGGGACGGAGAGAGAAAAGAAGAGGAAAAAAAAGGGGAAGAGAGGGGAAAGAAAAGAAAGAACACACAAAAAAAAAAAAGAAAAGAGGGGAGGGGGGGAAGTGGGGTGGGTCCAGGTCGTGAGAATCCTTCTGACAAGTAGTTTCTTGCTAGCAAGGGACTTGTACAAATCTGAGTTCCTGAAGTGTGACCAACATGCCCACGTCGTTGTAAACTTCTGAATACGATCCTGGGCAATATAAATTAATTCCTCCATCTCCTCAATTTTGGACACCCTGGCCAGCCACTCTCTGATGGTTGGGACATCCGATGAGCGCCAGTGGGTGGGGATGCAGAGTCTGGCCGCATTGACCATGTGCATGGCCAATGATTTCTGGTAGGCGTGTCGGGAGAGGGATGTGTGGTGTAAAAGGTATTGAGCTGGGGTGTAGTCTAAGGTATAGGTGGTGACCGAGGAGATTATGGAGTGAACTTCTCTCCAAAATGGTTGGAGCAGAGGGCATTCCCACCAGATGTGAATCATGGAGCCTATTGCATTTTGACACCTCCAACAGGTGTTCGGAACTGAGGGTGAGAACTTGTGTAAGCGAGCTGGGGTCCTATACCATTTTGTGATGATTTTATATCCATTTTCCTGGATAGCTACATTCATCGAGCCTTTGTGAGCAGATGTATAGATGGATTCCCAGTCATCTTCCGTGAGAGTCAGTTGTAAATCTACCTCCCAGGAAGTATGTAGCGACTGTGTCAGGGAGGGGTCCTTGTCAGCTTGCATAAGAGCATAAATACATGAGATTAGATGTCTCTGGGGCGTAGAGCGTGTACATAGTGTTTCGAATGGCGTAAGACTTCTATTCCAGGGGTCGTTCGCGTTTGTGGAGGTAAGGAAGTGTGACAGTTGTCTGTATGACCAGAAGGGAAAGGCACCCGTACGAGAATCGGAGTTCAACTCATCGTAGGAACGCCGACGGCCTTTATGAAAGAAATGACAAGCCAGAACCTCCTCGTGTGGCCATTCCCTTTGCAGGAATGTTTTGGACTCTCCCGGTGGGAACTCAGGGTTCTCTCTCATGGGAGTCAGCGGACCTGGTTGTGAGGATAGGTTGAAGAGAGACATCGCTTTCCTGAAGGCTAGAAGAGAGGGGAGAATGAGAGGGTGCTGCCTGATAGATGGGGGCCAATATCTGGGCGTCACCCAAGGTAGAGTATGTGTCAAGAACTGTGAAAAGGAGTTTTCTAACATCACCCAGGGTTTGCTTTTTTTGTGAGTTTTCCAGTCGACTACTCTGGTTAGATGGCAAGCTAGGTAATACTTGTTCAGGTCAGGGAGCCCAATTCCGCCCGACGTCTTTGCACAGGTTAGGCGCGAGAATTTAATGCGTGGGGTTGAATTCTTCCATATGAAGGCTGTGCAGGCCTTTTTGTATGTCGCGAAAAAGGAGGGGGGTAAGTGGATTGGGATAGTTTGCATTATGTATAAAAGGCGAGGTAAGACAACCATTTTCACGAGCGCTGAACGTCCGAACCAAGATATGTTTAGTGTGGCCCATTCTTTCAAGTCTGATTGAATTTTAGTGAGGGAGGAAAGGAAGTTTTCGCTATATAGATCTGACAACTTTCTAGTGATTTGGATTCCTAGGTAGGTAATGGCCTCAGTTTTCCACTGAAAAGGGAAGGAGTCCTGACAGTGAGAGACGTCTTGGGGGGACAGTGTCACATTGAGTGCATGAGATTTTGTGTAATTTATTTTAAGGTTGGACAGTGTCCCAAAGTAATTAATGTCCTTTAATAGGTTAGGTAAAGAGATTCGGGGGGCTTGTAAGGATAATAGTATGTCGTCGGCAAAGGCTGCGATTTTGAATTCTCTGCGGTCAAAAGGGATGCCCTTGATGTCAGTATTGTCACGTATTCTGTTTAATAGGGGTTCTAATGTTAGGACAAAGATCAAGGGGGACAGCGGACAGCCCTGACGCGTGCCGTTGCTAATAGAGAAGGCGTCCGACAGGAGGCCATTAGCCTTAACTTTGGCTGAGGGATTAGAGTACAGAGCATCAATATGCGCGAACATGCGAGGAAGGAGTCCTATGTTCCTCAAAACCTCCCGCATGTAATCCCAGGCCACCCTGTCGAACGCCTTCTCAGCGTCGAGGGAGAGTAGGAACCCCTTAGTGCCTGATGAGGTGAGCCAGTGGTGTAGATTTAGTGTACGGATGGTGTTGTCTCTGGCTTCCCTGCCAGGGACAAAATCTACTTGATCGGGTAGAACAAGGCCCGGAATCAGTGATATCAGCCTGTTTGCTAGGATTTTTGAGTAGAGTTTAATATCTACATTAAGCAAGGATATTGGCCTGTAGTTCGAAACTAGTGAAGGGTCTTTACCATCTTTCGGGATAACAGCTATATGGGCTTCTAACATTCTTCCTAATGACACTTGGGGGTTTGCGAATGAGTTAAATGTCCGCAGCATTTGAGGGGTAAGGTCGTCTTGGAAGCATTTGTAATAAACTAAGGGGAGGCCATCAGGGCCCGGGCTTTTTCCCACTTTCATTTGTTTAATTGCCAATTTAAGTTCTTCCATGGAGAGAGGACTCTCCATGGCCTCCGCCTTTTCCGAGGGAATGGACTTGGGGGAATATCGAGCAAGGAATTCTTTTATTTGGACCGAACGTGTGAGCGCGTCGGCTGGTTTCCCCCCTTCTGGCGTCAAATTATAGAGTTTTGAGTAAAATTTCTCGAATTGCTTGGTTATGTCCTCATTTTTAGAGAAC
Source organism: Rana temporaria (assembly GCF_905171775.1). Lineage (NCBI taxonomy): Eukaryota > Metazoa > Chordata > Amphibia > Anura > Ranidae > Rana > Rana temporaria. The sequence continues at coordinate 215,306,662 of NC_053494.1, forward strand.
ACATTGCCATTTTTGTCCCGGATATGATGGATTACCGAAGAAGTTTTGGAAGCCTGTATCGTGCGCGCCAATAATCTCCCGCTCTTGTTCCCATGCTCGTAGAAGATTTTCTGGCCAAGGACGTATTGTCGCCTGGTACGTTTGCCTAATTCGTCTAGCAGGGTGGAGCGCGCAAGCAGGAGGTCTTGTAGTGTGGCTTGCAAGGCCGACTGTTTATGGGCAGCTTCAAGGCGGTTAATCGTGGCAATGAGTGTCTTAATCCTTTCTTGGTGTCGTTTTTTATGCGCTGTTGACAGGGCAATCAAAGTCCCTCTAATAACGCACTTGTGGGCTTCCCATAGTGTGATGGGTGTCACGTCAGGGGTGGCGTTCTCTCCAAAGTATCGTTGGATTCGTGCGCTTATCTGTCTAAGGTTTTCGGGGTCTTTTAGTAAGGAGGGGTTCAGTCTCCAGGTCTTAGTCGTCTTGTTGGATTCTGGAAAGACGAGTGTCACTGTAATGGGGTGGTGGTCTGATAGAAACATTGGTTCTATGGTGGCCTTCGTGAGAAGTGAAAGGTCTGTTTGAGAAAGAAAGAAATAGTCGATTCTTGAGTATTTGTTATGCGGGGGGGAAAAAAAGGTGTAGTCTTTTCCAGTGGGGAACATGGTGCGCCATGTGTCATGGAGCGTCAGGTTCTGTAGCTGGATTTTGATTTGGCGGAGGGCTCTGTAAGAGAGAGCCGTCGTACCGGTGGATGTATCTACAGTTGGGTTGAGGGGGACATTAAAGTCCCCTCCTAGCAGCACGATCCCTTCGCGAAATGTGAAGAGAAGATCGGACACTTTCCTGAAAAAGGAAGTTTGGTGTTCGTTTGGACAATATACATTTGCTAGCGTAACAGGTTTGGAGGCGTATCTACCTTTAACAAATATGTATCTACCTTCGGGGTCTATCATTGTGTCTAAAATTTGGAAATCAGCGTGTTTGGAGATGAGGATTGAGACCCCTTTTGTTTTGGAGTCTGGGTTTGTGGAATGCAATGCACATTTGTATACATGGTTGCCTAGTTTAGGGATGGCATCTGAACGGAAGTGTGTTTCCTGTAACAGGAGGAAGTGAGCTTTGTGTTTGGTCAGAGCAGCTAAGACCTGCGACCTTTTTTCTGGGAGGTTGAGGCCTTTGACATTTAACAAGAGGCATTTCAGCGACAATTGTTGGGTAGGGATCTGTGTCTTCTGCATCGTAACAGCTGGCGGGGAGTAGAGAGTGTATGCAAGGGATTTGCGTCACTCGCTGGACCCAGGGAGAGGGAGGGAGGAGGTGTAAGAAAAGAAAGAAATGGGAAAGAAGGGGGGAGAGAGAGAGAAGAGAGAGAGAGAAAAAAAAGGAAAAAGCAAGAGAAAAAAAAGAAAAGAAAAAATTAGGGGGGGGGGGAGAGGGGAGAGGGGGTCTGTCTAGTTGAGCAGAACCGGGGGAGGGGGATAATAGAATTAAAAGTCACACCTACGCAGGGTGTATCAGTCCCAGGTGTGAGAAATTACCGGAGATGGCTAGGGAAATACCCACCCACCTTAGGGGGGTAGGGAGGGAGTCCGGAATGTCAGCTTCAATCCAGTAGGGAAGCTGTGGGGGGGATAGAAAACCGTGGGCGGAATACGGAATGTCGCACCACAGAGGACGAAGGGTGGAGAACAGGTGTTTCCAGGGTGTGGATAGAGACGTATCACCACTAAAGAGGGACATTAACGTTCCAGAGTAAAGCTGATCAGTAGTCCGTTGGGTCTGCTCAGCTCCGCAGTCAATTTGCGGCTTAACCGCACACCAAGTGCAAGGTAGGCAGAATCAAGGGCCAAAGTCTATCAAGTAGGCAAAATCCTAGATAACATGTGAGTAGTGACAGCATCTGGCGGTTTTGAGTACCGCCAGGAAGCTTCTAGCACACCCGAAAGGGGTTGGACCTACCCAATCCTATAAACACATTAAGTATAAAACAGTCAGTCTTTAAGCAGATAAACAGTTAAAACAAACGATTAAAGAAGACCAGTACATGTTTCATCAGGGTTGTAAAATACAATACAATTTCCCCATTCTGAGAAAACTAGGCGATCCGCATCTTTACCTGGATAGGTCATCTCCCTCTAGACCCAGATGTAGCTGCCAGGAACCTCCTCCGAGAAGGTAGTCACAGCTTCCCGCTTGATATAAGCTCAACCCACACATGTATAGCAACATTTGAAATCCCAACTATCAGTTTTTGCAGTGAGTATAAGTATGAGTATCGCCCATAGTGAAAGTGTAAGAGGCGTGTAGGATTTCCCTTAGGCCCTCAGGGGGGCAAGGGGACATAGCAGAGCGAAATATCTAGTAGTCTTAAGTGCACACACGCTCTAACGAATAAAACACAGCAGAATCTGGGCTGAAGTGGTATCAGAAGTTGTCCAATGAGATTCGCAGGGGGATACTGCAGTTATAGATGTGCATATGGGCTAATGGCAGAGTCAACCAGTGTCTAAGCTGGAGCGCTTCAAGGAAATGGACTCGCTGGGGTTCGTAGGAGGCCATAGCAGCTATACATGTGTAATGATCACATCAATACCTGAGCTTTAGAATCTACAAATAATGATTCAGCTTGGTTCACGGGGGGCTATTGCGACTGTGTACGTGCAAACAATCTGATGAAACAGTACCTGAGTCGGGGAGATCCAGGGGTTTGTCCATCTGGAGTCGCGGGAGGATATCGGAAGCTCACTGTATCGCGTCGGCTACGGCCTTTCGGGTTACCGGGCGATGTCAGTCGTCTAGGGCCCGACTGTGCAATACGGGTGGAGATAAGAACAGGCAAACCTTCAAGCTGAAAAAAGATCGAGAGGGAGCAACAAGAAAAAGGAAAAAGAACATGAGCAAAAACATAACGGGGGTTCCCTCTCGTCATTGTTGAGTGGATGGGTGAGGTCTTCAGGATTTAAGCATCTTGGTGGCCCCTACGCGGGGTGACGGCTGGTTCAAGGTCACGTGGAGGAGGATCACGGTGGGAATGGCGGTCATTAGGTGCTGTGGGGTCCAGTCTGCGACGTCTGGAACGTTGCCTTTGCGACTTCGGGGACGAAGTGTGGGAGACCGGTTTCCACGGCTCAGCAGGGAAGTAGAAAGCGTACCAGTCCGGCAGGTCAATAGGTGGAATATCCAGCTGCTCGCAGAACGTGGGCAGGTCTTCTGGGGTACGGAGGAGAGCTGTGTGACCTCTGGAGGAGGCCGAGAGGCAGAAGGGGAACTTCCACCTATACTGGATGTTGCGAGCCCGCAACGTGTCCAGCAGGGGGCGCAGTGTCCGTCTGTTTTGTAATGTTATTTGGGAGAGATCTTGAAATAGTTTAATGTCTGCTCCATTAAACAAAATGCGGCCTCTGTCTCTCGCCTTCCGCAGTATTTCTTCCTTAAGGGGAAAATTGACAATGCAGCAGACAATGTCTCTTGGGGGTTCAGAGTCACGGGGAGGAGGTCTCAGGGCCCGATGGATTCGTTCCATTTCGATGGGGGTTTCAGCTGGGCGCCCAAGCAGGTCATTGAAAATGGCGCAAACTGTCTGTGGCATGGTAGCTTGGTCTACCCCCTCGGGTAGCCCCCTCACCCTAATGTTATGTCTGCGGCCACGGTTGTCTAATTCCTCCACTTGCCTGTGGAGTTCAAACATGTGTGGGAGTTGTAGATCGTAGGCCCTCTGTACTTGCCTGACCGCTGCTGCCTGCATCTGAGAGGATTCCTCCACTGCCGTGATGCGGTGATTCATCGTGTGGATGTCCGATTTCAGATCGGATATAGCCGCTGTGAGGGTGTGCTTGATGTCCAGCGCCACCTTCTGCAGGTCCCTCTGGAGGTCTAGCAGGCTGGGGTTGGACGCCATAGTTCCGCCGTCGGCGAACGGCGATTCGGCCGTGTTGCTACTCGAGGCCGGGGATGCGGCCTGTGTAGCGTGTGTCTCCGCGTGTGTCCCTGACGGCCGGGTCCGGAACATCTCTGGGATGTTGTTACTTAGCTGGGTCCCGGTCTCTTTCAGCGTGCGGGGTGTTGAGGAGCTCCTTGTGGATTTACCCATGTTTTAGGGTCGGATGGATCCTGGAAATGTGCTTCTTTTCGTCCTCTGTGTGCGGAGCTCCTTCTCTAAGCAGCCATCTCGGATCCCGTCCAGGCCACGCCCCCTATATTTGATCACTTTTATTCCTATTGCAAGGAATGTAAACATCCCTTGTAATTATTATACAGGATTTATATAGCGCCAACAGTTTGCACAGCGCTTTACATCAGGGAAGACAGTACAGTCACAATACAATTCACTACAGGAGGGATCAGAGGGCCCTGCTCAATAGAGCTTACAAGGAATCTATTGTGACAGGTCCTCTTTATGGAGAGATGCGGGGTCAATAAGACCCCCCATCTCTCCTCCAGACTGGAAAGCATGATATCGGGAAAAAAAATCACCGATCTCATGACGACAGCCGCGATCGCCGCTTTGTTTACTTCCGGGAAACCGGGTGTGACGTCATAACGTCACGCCCCCGGGCCTCCGACGGTCATAGAGATGACTGGTGACCAGATGGTCAAGGGAAATCTCTATCGTCGTAAGCCCGCGCCGGCCTCTATTGTGACAGGTCCTCTTTATGGAGAGATGTGGGGTCAATAAGACTTTCTGTCATGGTGTGACAGAAAGTATTGCAACGACCGCCATTTTATTCTCTAGGGTGTATAATGTTTGGGGGTTCTAGGTAATTTTCTAGCAAAAAAAATTGTAAACAACAAACCTCAGAAAGAGGCTCGGTCCTTAAGTGGTTAAGGAGAAATCGGCTACCTCCAGGCATACCCGCCCTCAGTTTATCCATTGCTATATATGTGCCAAGACCGGGCCTCTGAGACTATAGTAAGGGGCCAAAATGTATGGCGCGGCATTGATAAGGCATTGTGGCTTCCACTGGGTGTTGCAGACATTAGCTGTGTTATCTGTTCCACAAGCAGATAGAGTATAATCAACTGATCAGCAGTTTGCACAGCTAAATATCTGCACCAACCAGTGGCCAGCATGCATGTCTACAGGGATGCCAGGGATGTGTTCTTTCATATAAGGCCTTATGCCAACGGACGTTTTTACAGCCACTTTTCGGAGCGTTTTTTGCAGCTTAAAAACGGCTCTCCATGTTAGTCTATGGTCTCATGCCCACCATGACGTTTTTGAGCTGTAAATGGCTGAGCCGTTTTTTAAGTTGCAAAAAAAAAAAACAGGACCAGTGCGTTCTGAAGCTCCAGCGTTAGAGCTGTAAAGACGTCAGACGCCGGCAAACGTGATTTAACGAGGCTTAATGCTGTGTTAAGCCTCGTCCGGCGTTTCTTTCTCTATTCAAAATCAATGGTTCTCTACGGGAGCCCATTGATTTGAATAGAGGTCGCACCAGAAGTCGGATCAAGATGATCCGACTTGCGGGGCGACTGGTGTGCGGAGAATATCTTGAAGGGGAAGCCCGCGCAAATTAAAAAAAAATGTGCGTGAGGTTCCCCCCCAGGATGATACCAGACCCTTAGGTCTGGTACGGATTTTAAGGGGAACACCTACGCCGAAAAAACGGTGTGGGGGTTCCCCCAAAATCCATACTAGACCCTTATCCGAGCACGCCGCCCGTCCGGTCAGGAATGGGGGTGGGGACGGCCGAGCGTCCCCCTCGAGGACCATACCAGGCCACATGCCCTCAACATGGGGGGTGGGTGCCCATGTTGATGGGGACAAGGGCCTCTTCCCAGCATGGTGTCGTCACCACCCGGAGCATGCTGGGACTGTGACGTCATAAGAGGCCTACATAAATCATTGCGCACTGCACACCCGGCATTACAGCGGGAGGGAGCGTCGTGGCCAGGGGCGGACTGACCATTGAGGCACTCGGACACTGCCCGAGGGCCCCATGCCACTAGGGGGCCCCATCAGGGTTGCCAGGCTCAGTAAAACCAGGGACAGTATGTAAAAATCTGTGTTTTTTTTTACACCTGTCCCTCATATGTCTGAAACCGACATGCTTTTGATGTGAAAATCCCGGGATTTTAGCTGGCCCGCCTCTGCAATGCCTCCTGGCGTGGTGACCATCTGTAAGCCCAGGGGCCCCATAATCTTCTATTGTCCGGGGGCCCCATGAGTTGTCAGTCCGCCCCTGGTCGTGGCAACATCGGAAGAAGAAGGCAGAAGGCGACGAGGAAGATGGGACCGGGCTGGCAGCTGCTAGTAAAAGAGCTGCAAGAAGATAGCGGTGGCCAGCCCCGAAGAAGGCACCGGGGAGAGCGGAGAAGACCCCCGAAGTCAGAAGAAGACCCCCGAAGTCAGAAGAAGACCCCCGGAGAGGCAGAGAAGACCCCCGGAGCTGGCTAATAAATTATTTTAACAACCTGTGTTGTGTGTTTATTTTATTGACACTTTTCCTCCCGGTGAATGGGTAGGGGTACGATGTACCCCATATTCATTCACGTAGGGTGGGGGGCCGGGATCTGGGGGCCCCCTTATTAGAGGGGGCTCCCAGATTCCGATGAGCCCCCCGCCCGCAGACCCCGACAACCAACGGCCAGGGTTGTCGGGAAGAGGCCCTTGTCCCCATCAACATGGGGCAAGGTGCTTTGGGGTGGGGACGCAGTGCCCCCCTGCCCCAAAGCACCCACCCCCAATGTTGAGGGCATGCGGCCTGGTACGGTCCAGGAGGGGGGGGCGCTCGGCCGTCCCCACCCCCATTCCTGTCCGGCCGGGCGGCGTGCTCGGATAAGGGTCTGGTATGGATTTTGGGGGAACCCCCACGCCATTTTTTCGGCGTAGGTCTTCCCCTTAAAATCCATACCAGACCGAAGGGTCTGGTATCATCCTGGGGGCACACCGGGGCACACCGAAGGGTCTGGTATCATCCTGCGGGGCACACCAGTCGCCCCCCAAGTCGGATCATCTTGATCCGACTTCTGGTGCGACCTCTATTCAAATCAAAGGGCTCCCATAGGGAACCATTGATTTTGAATAGAGACAGAAAAACGTGGCTGAAAACTAGCGCGGCAAAACGCGCATTGAATTCAATGCAAAACGCGGAAAAAATCTTGTTAAAAACGCCGCTTTTTTCCTGGCGTCTGTACTAGCTCTACAGCCCGTTTTTTAAAAGGTCAGTGGGCATGAGGCCTAAGGGTTGAGATCAGAACATGTCACAGGCAGAAATTAATCAATGCCCCACTATTGGACAGTGGGGTACATAGGCAAGATAAAAGAAGCAAAAATAAAAATAAAAAAAATAGTGGTGCACCGAAATGACAATTCTGGTGTCGAAAACTGAAACTGAAATGGACATTTTTTTTTCGTTTTTTAATTTGAATTTAATTAACGTGGCTGGCGTTTTTGCATTGAAGTCAATAGGATGTGATTTTGCATTGCAGTTAATAGGACACAATGTTGCAGAGAAATCAATGGGGTTTTTGCATTAAAGTCAATGGAACGCAATTTTACATTGAAGTCAATGGAACGCAATTTTGCATTGAAGTCAATGGAACGCAATTTTGCATTGAAGTCAATGGAACACAATTTTACATTGAAGTCAATGGAACGCAATTTTACATTGAAGTCAATGGAACGCAATTTTACATTGAAGTCAATGGAACGCAATTTTGCATTGAAGTCAATGGAACGCAACATGCCATTTTTGCCACTGTTTTCGGACGATAATGTATGGTGATTTTTGTGTTGTGTGTGGAAATCCTAGCAGTTTTTGAAATTCTCAGACCAGCCCATCTGGCACCAACAACCATTCCACGTTCAAAGTCACTTAAATCCCCTTTTTTCCCCCATTCTGATGCTCAGTTTGAACTTCAGCAATTTGTCTTCACCACGTCTAGATGACTAAATGCATTGAGATGCTGCCGTGTGATTGGCTGATTAGCAATGTGTGTTACCAAGCAATTGAACAGGTATACCTAATAAAGTGGTCAGTGAGTGTGTATATACAGTGGGGATAAAAAGTTTGGGCACCCCAGGTAACAATTTGTATTAATGAGCATAACGAAGCCAAGGAAAGATGGAAAAATCTCCAAAAGGCATCAAATTACACATTAGACATTCTTATAATATGTCAAAAAAAGTTAGATTTTATTTCCATCATTTACACTTTAAAAATTACAGAAAACAAAAAAAATGGCGTCTGCAAAAGTTTGGGCACCCTGCAGAGTTAATATCTTGTACTGCCCCCTTTGGCAAGTATCACAGCTTGTAAACGCTTTTTGTAGCCAGCCAAGAGTCTTTCAGTTCCTGTTTGAGGTATCTTTGCCCATTCTTCCTTACAAAAGTCTTCCAGTTCTTTGAGATTTCTGGGCTGTCTGTCACGCACTGCTCTTTTAAGGTCTATCCATAGATTTTCAATTATGTTGAGGTCAGGAGATTGTGAAGGCCATGGCAAAACCTTCAGTTTACGCCTCTTGATATAATCCCCCGTGGATTTTGAGGTGTGTTTAGGATCATTATCCATTTGTAGAAGCCATCCTCTCTTTAACTTCAGCTTTTTCACAGATGGCATCAAGTTACCATCCAAAATTTACTGAAATTTTATTGAATCCATTTTTCCTTCTACTCGTGAAATGTTCCCTGTGCCACTGGCTGCAATACAACCCCAAAGCATGATTGATCCGCCCCCATGCTTCACAGTTGGACAGAGGTTCTTTTCATTAAATTCTGTGCCCTTTCCTCTCCAAACGTACCGTTGCACATTCCGGCCAAAAAGTTCTATTTTAACCTCATCGGTCCACAGAACTTGTTTCCAAAATGCATCAGGCTTGTCTATATGTTCATTTGCAAAGTTCAAAGGCTGATTTTTGTGGTGAGGACGTAGAAGAGGTTTTCTTCTGATGACTCTTCCATGAAGACCATATTTGTACAAGTATCTCTTTATAGTGGAATAGTGTACCACAACTCCAGTGTCTGCCAGATCTTTCTGGAGGGATCGTGCGTCAAACGTGGGTTTTGAATTGCTTTTCTCAAAATCCTGCGAGCTGTTCTGTCTGATATTTTTCTTGGTCTTCCAGATCTTGCTTTAACTTCCACTGTTCCTGATGACTGCCATTTGTTAAAGCGGGAGTTCACCCATTTAAAAAAAAAAAAAAAAAATCTCCCCTTAGCTTCCTGCTCGTTCGGTCTAGGGGAATCGGCTATTTATATTAAAATATGAGCTGTACTTACCCGTTTTCGAGCTGCATCTTCTTCCGTCGCTTCCGGGTATGGGTCTTCGGGAGCGGGCGTTCCTTCTTGATTGACATTCTTCCGAGAGGCTTCCGACGGTCGCATCCATCGCGTCACTCGTAGCCGAAAGAAGCCGAACGTCGGTGCGCCTCTATACTGCGCCTGCGCACCGACGTTCGGCTTCTTTCGGAAAATCGTGACGTGATGGATGCGACCGTCGGAAGCCTCTCGGAAACCTGTCAATCAAGAAGGAACGCCCATTCCCGAAGCCCATACCCGGAAGCAGGGTTGGACTGGGACAAAAATTTGGCCCTGGACTTCATCCAGACTGGCCCACTTTGACAGGTCTCTCCCACAGCGGCCGGACAACTCCCGCACCCCCCCCCCCGGCCACCCAAGCCCCCTCTCCCCCTTCACTAGCCACTAGTCATTTTACTTTATTAGAGTAGAACAGCTGGTACTGGTACTCTTATAGGCAGTACCAGTGGGGAAGCTAGACATTATTTCTCCCGGGGCAAAAAATCTGTTTGGTGCCCCCCCCCCCCTTATGGGACAAGATTAGGCAGAAGTGAGAAACTCCCAGGCTGCTGTCACTGAAGCCGGCCCACTGAGCCATCAGCCCACCGGGAAACTCCCTGTAGTCCCAATGGCCAGTCCATCCCTGCCCGGAAGCGACGGAGAGGATGTGTCTCGTAAACGGGTAAGTACTGCACATATTTTAAAATAAATAGCCGATTCCCCTAGTAATAACGAGCAGGAATCTAAGGGGGAAAAGTGCCCTCTAAGGGTGAACCCCCGCTTTAATTACATTCCGAGGAACAGAGGATATTGACATCTGAAAACGCTTTGCTATCTTCTTATAGCCTTCTCCAGCTTTGTGAGCGACAACTATTTGCAGTTTTCTAGACCAGTGGTCATCAACCCTGCCCTACAGGGCCCACTAACAGGCCAGGTTTTATGTATTACCATGGGGAGATGCAGTCTAGAATACTGCAATCACTGAGCAGCAAATGATATCACCTGGGATGTATTTCAGTTATCTTTCAAACCTGGCCTGTTAGTGGGCCCCGTAGGGCAGGGTTGATGACCACTGTTCTAGACAACTGCTTAGAAGAAGAACCCATGGTGCTGATTGTTGGGGGAGGGTCAGATGAGTCTGGGCATTTACAACCTTTGAGATTGACATCACCTGGTCTTCCCAGACGATGATTGAGAACAATCCATGACACTGGCAGGTCTCAGCTTTGCAAAGGGGGCAGTGCATGCTAGAAATTCTGCAGGGTGCCCAAACTTTTGCAGACGCCATTTTTTTTGTTTTCTGTCATTTTGAAAGTGTAAATGATGGAAATAAAATCTAACTTTTTTTTGACATATTATAAGAATGTCTAATCTGTAATTTGATGCCTTTTGGAGATTTTTCCATCTTTCCTTGGCTTCGCTATGCACATTAATACGAATTTTTACCCAAACTTTCGATCCCCACTGTATATATAGATATGTATTATATTAAATTAGATTAGTTTTTTTTTTTTTCGGAAGTGGAATTACCCTCTTGATTTGATATCTAATTATTTTGTGTGCTCTCTCTATCTTTCCTGGGACCCGATATTAGATTTGTAACAAAGCCAGCATAATATCCTAGGCACTACTTGTCCTATTAGGACACATTAACTCACCCGCTATCATCGCAACATCTGTTCCACCGCTGGAATCTTCCGCAGCTGCAAACATGGGAACACAGAGTCATTATCGGAACATCTTATAGGAAAAATACGACACCCACCACCGCCATCTGCTCCGCCAACGCTCTGCAAAGTGCAATGGCAGACGCCAAAAGACTTCCTGGGCGGGGAAGGGTTAACATCAACACTATATTACTAAAAAAAACTTTTTTTTAAGAATATATATATATACACACACACACACACAATTTTATTTTTTTCAGCGCAAAAACTGATTTTTGCAACTTGTTATAATATAGTGTTGATATTATATATATATATATATATATATATATATATATATATATATATATATATATATATATTTTTTTTTTTTTTTTTTGTAAAATACCAACACTATGTTACAATTTGCAAAAATCTGCTATATAAATCCTGTATAATAATAATAATAATAAATCAGTTTTTCCTCAGAACTTTTTTCTTTTTAGATATATATACACAATTTGTTTTTCAGAGTAAAGACTGATTTTTGCAAGTTGTTGTAATACAGTGTTGATATATAAAAAATATATATATATATCAACACTATATTACACACGTTGCAAAAATCTGTTTTTGCAAAAAAAATGAAAAAACAAAGAGAAATATATATATATATATATATATATATATATATATATATATATATATATATATATATATATATATATATATACACATATATATATATATATATATACATATATATATGTATAAAATATAATATATATTTATTTATTTATTTATTAGATATATACACATTTTTGGAGCAAAAAAGATTTTTTGCAACTTGTTGTAATATGGGGGGTTATCCACAAAGCCGCGGCGCAACGTAACTTTTCGGATTTAAGTTACTCCGCCGCAAAATTCCCAAGTTAGGTGCCGATCCACAAAGCACTTACCTGGAATTTTGCGGCGCTGTAACTTAAATCCGTCCGGCGCAAGGCGTTCCTATTCAAATGGGCGAGTCCCATTTAAATTAGGCGCGCTCCCGCGCCGGACGTACTGCGCATGCTCCGTCGGGTAAATTACCCGACGTGCATTGCGCTAACTGACGTCGCTCCGACGTCATTTGCTTAGACGTTAACGTAAATGGCGTCCAGCGCCATTCACGGACGTCTTACGCAAACGACGTAGAATTTAAAATTCGACGCGGGAACGACGGCCATACTTAACATGGCTTAAGACAACTAGGGCTTAGCCCTAGTTTTACGCGGCGGAACTCGACGTAAACGACGTAGATTTAGAGCGTCGGGCCCGTCGGAGCGTTCGTGGATCGCCGTAACTGGTCATTTGCATATTCTACGCCGGCCTCAATGGCCTCGCCACCTAGCGGCCGGCCTAGAATTGCATCCTTAAGATCCGACAGTGTAATTCAATTACACATGTCGGATCTTCATCCTAACTATGGGAAACTGAGTCTGTGGATCAGTTCCATAGTTAGGACCAGGGATACGACGGAGTAACAGCAGTTACTCCGCCGTATCTCTTTTGAGGATCTGGCCCCTGGTGTTGATTTTAAAGAAAAAAACATGATATATGTTACACCGCCGCAAGTTTTCATCGCAAGTGCCTGATTCACAAAGCACTTGCGATGAAAACTACGCCGGCGGCCTCCGGCGCAAGGCGGGCCAATTTAAATGGGCGTGTGCCATTTAAATTAGGCGCTCTCCCGCGCCGGACATACTGCGCATGCTCCGTTTCTTAACTCCCGCCGTGCTTTGCGCGCCGTGATGTCATTTTTTCGAACTGTGACACGCGTAGCGTAATTCCGTATTCCCGGACGGCTTACGCAAACGACGTTATTTTTTAAATTTCGACGCGGGAACGACGGCCATACTTTAGACAGCAATAAGTTTGCTGACTAAAGTTAGGGCACCAAAAACGACGACTAACTTTGCGACGGGAAACTAGACTAGCGGCGACGTAGCGAACGCAAAAATCCGTCGTGGATCCGCCGTAACTCCTAATTTGCATACCCGACGCTGGTTTACGACGCGAACTCCCCCCAGCGGCGGCCGCGGTACTGCATCCTAAGATCCGACACCTGTCGGATCTTATGGATATCTATGCGTAACTGGTTCTATGAATCAGTCGCATAGATAGAAACAGAGATACGACGGAGTATCAGGAGAAACGCCGTCGTATCTCTTTGGTGAATCTGGCCCATAATCAGCCTAACACTTACACCATATAGCCCGTGTTTCTTCCTGGCTGTAATTGTGACACGAATTGCTTATTTAATAAGGAACAAAGCTAGAATGTGTGGTAACGAAGGGCAAAGGTTTTATGCGTCGCTGATCTGATTACAATGAATAAAGTCGGATTGGTTGCTGTTCAGAGAGGCCTGGTAAACACAATACAACTCCATCCTCATCTCTTACTCGAGATACATCGCCAACTTTGTTCCAAAATGTCACCCAAACCATCCTCTTCCCTCCTCCTATAACCACCTACTCTTCAGCCTCCTCATTACTTCCTCCAAAGCTCACCTCCAGCGCTTCCCCAGAGCCTCTCCCATCCTCTGGAACTCCTTACCCCATCCTACTCTGTTGTGAGCGTAATTGCCACATTCAGACAGCACCTTCCATTATTGTTATGGGCTAAAGGGGTCACATTAGATATCTGATAGTTCCAGTGATGTAATCACTGCGTCTCTGTGCTTCGCTATGCAATGCAGGCAGATCATGGCTGATGGGAAGGGTGTTGTACATAGCTTCCTGAAAACATCACAGCACCCAGCCTCAGTTCTTCTCTCAGGAGCCCCTAGCCGGTTCTTGGGGGGGGGGGTGCTGGGGTGGGCTGTCCCCCCCCCCCCCCAGATTTTAGTTGTTAATCCCCCAACCCACAACCTCCCACCATCCACTCCTGATGCTGTGCCCAGTCATATCCCATCTCCTCCTTCCCACACAGCACACTGTGTAGCTGAAATCAGATTCCCGTACACACAGCCACAATCTGCAAACTGTGTAGCTGATTACTGCAGCTGTGTTGCTTTTGCTCAGGCTGTGTACACTGCAGGGATGTGTGAAAGAACTCTGTCCAGTGCCCTGCCAGTGGTGACCCTTGTCCTCTACCCTACCAATGGTGACCCCTGTCTTCTACACTGCCAGTGGTGATCCCTGTTCTCTGCCCTGCCAGTGGTAACTCCTGTCTTCTGCCCTGCCAGTGGTGATTCCTGTCCTCTGCCCTCCCAGTAATGACCCATTTCCTCTGCCCTGCCAGTGGTGACCCCTGTTCTCTGCCCTGCCAGTGGTGACCCCTGTCCTCTGTCCTGCCAATGGTGACCCCTGTCCTCCTCCCTGCTGACCCCTGTACACTGCCCTGTCTTAGGTGTTCCCCCTGTCCTCTGCCTTGCCAGTGGTGATTATTGTTCTCTGCTCTGCCAGTGATGACCCCCTGTCCTCCTCCTCCCTGTTGCCCCCTGTCCTCTTCCCTATAAACTAATATCCTCTGTACGATGCCCCACATATTGTTGACCCTGACCCCCATCAGTGCCACCATATCAGTGCCCGTAATTGAAAGAGAAAACTTACTTATTTACAAAAAAAATTACAGAAAAAAATAAAAACGTAATTTTTTTCAAAATTTTCGGTCTTTTTTTAGTTGTTGCGCAAAAAAAAAAAATCGCAGAGGTGATCAAATACCACCAAAAGAAAGCTCTATTTGTGGGTAAAAAAGGACATCAATTTTGTTTGGGTACAGTGTAGCATGACCGCGCAATTGCCATTCAAAGTGCGACATGGCTGAAAGCTGAAAATTGGCTTGGGCAGGAAGGTACGTAAGTGCCCTGTATGGAAGTGGTTAAGCCAGAAAATGAGGCGGAGCTCTATCGGACTTGCTGCAGTTTCTAATGCACATTGTGAGCAGTTTACAGTGTGCAGTGAAATCAGAGGAAGCCATGTCAGTCTAGGAGAAGAGCCGGTACACATGTGCAAGACTGAAGGGAAGGCCGGAGATCAGATGGAAAGATTTGGAAGAAAATAAATCCGGATATTCTATTCCTTGTAAGAAGCAGTTGTGGGTCCCAAAGATTTTCATTAGGAAAAGACAAAATTTCCCGTTTCTAAAAATGTGACAAAATGTTGGCAGCCGGCGGCTCGAGCCGCGCCAGCGGAAAATGCCGAAAACATGACAAAGTGGTATTTTTGGATGGGCCAAAAATAGCTGCCAGCAGATTGCTCGTCTCTTGGCTCGTCCGCACCGCGGGTGACAAGTGATTGGCGGCAGGTGGCGGCGCGGGGCGAGAAGAACTTCTGTCTTCTGCAGATGGGGGGAGTGAAATGTTGAACTGGTTTGTGACGAGTAATTGTCCCGTTTCTTGATCGAGATTTTTTTAAATGGCGTCCGGTTTGATTTTTATGGAAAATAACTACAACCCGAGTTCCAAAAAAGTTGGGAGGCTGTCCCTCACGCATGGAGATTTCTCCAGGTTCTCGGAATTCCGTGATGATCTAATGATGATATATTTAAAGTCTTTGCCATTTTACTTTGAGGAACATTATTCTGAAATTGGTTGACAATTTTTAGATTGAGATTGGTGAACCTCTGCCCATCTTTACTTCTGAGACACTCTGACTCTCTAAGATGCTTTTTTAAACCCAATAACGTTAAGCTAATTAGCTAAAAAATGTTCTTCCAGCTCTTCCATGTTAGTACTACTTACATTGTCCACCCCTACCCACCTCTGAGCAACATCCCTTGGCTCCACCCCCTACCCTCCTCTGAGCAACATCCCTTGGCTCCACCCCCTACCCTCCTCTGATCAACATCCATTGGCTCCACCCCCTGCCCTCCTCTGAGCAACATCATTTGGCCCTACCCACCTCTGAGCAACATCCCTTGGCTCCACCCCCTACCCTCCTCTGAGCAACATCCATTGGCTCCACGCCCTACCCTCCTCTGAGCAACATCCCTTGGCCCCCACCCCTTACCCACCTCTAAACATTGTCACTTGGTTCGACCCCATGCCCACCTATGAGCACCATCCCTTGGTTCCACCCCCTACCCACCTCCGAGCACTGTTTCTTGGTTCAAACCCCTACCCACCTCCGAGCACTATCCCTTGGTTCCACCCCTACCCACCTCCGAGCACTGTCCCTTGGTTCCACCCCCTACCCACCTCCGAGTGCTGACCCTTGGTTCCACCCCCTACCCACCTCCGAGTGCTGACCCTTGGTTCCACCCCCTACCCACCTCCGAGCACTGTCGCTTGGTTCCACCCCCTACCCACCTCTGAGTGCTGACCCTTGGTTTAACCCCCTACCCTTTTCTGAGCACTGTGTCTTGGCTTTACCCATTACTCATCTCCAAGCACATACCTGTCTTCCACCCCATAGCCACCTCTTAGCACTGTCCCTTGGTTCCACCCCTTACTCACCTCTGAGCACATCCCTGGGTTTCACCCCATAGCCACCTCTGAGCACTGTCACTTGATTCCACCCCTTAGCCACCTCTGAGCATCATCCCTTGGTTCCACCCCTTACCCACCTCTGCGGAACTGTCCCTTGGTTCCACCCCTTAGCCACCTCTTAGCACAGTTCATTGGTTCCACCCATTACCCACCTGAGCACCATCCCTTGGTTCCACCCCTCAGGCACCTCTGAGCACCATCCCTTGGTTCTACCCCTCTACCCACCTCTAAACACCATCCCTTGATTCCACCTCCTACTCATCTCTAAGCACTGTCCCTTGGTTCCACTACCCTACCTACCTCTGAGCACATTCCCATGGTTCCACCCCCCTGCCCACCTCTGAGCACCATGCCTTGGTTTCACCCCCTACCCACCTCTGAGCACCATGCCTTGGTTTCACACCCTACCCACCTCTGAGCACCATGCCTTGGTTTCACCCTCTACCCACCTCTGAGCACCATGCATTGGTTTCACCCCCTAGTACCACCCCTTTCAGACACTATAAAACCAAGTATCATGTTGTGGTGCTAAGTAATGTGCATTGAATTTGTTAATAATAACAATAAAAGCAGTAAAATAGATCCCTTACAGCCAGCAACAGACCCCCCCAGCAACAATAGATCCCCCAAGCTACAATAGACCCCCCTGCAACAAAATATACCCCCAGCAACAATAGATCCACCACGGCAACATAGACGCCCACTAGCAACTATAGATCTCTCAGCAGTCAGCATAAATAGACCCTCCATTAACAGTAGATCCCCAGCAACAATAGATCCCCCACCAGCAACAACTGCCCCCCCCGGAAACAATAGACCCCCCAAAATGAAATACCCTGCAGCAACATAGATGCCCACTAGCAACAACCGATTTCCCAGCATCCTAGCATCAATAGATCTTCCAAAAGCAGGCAACAATTGACCCTACCCTCAACAGTAGACCCCCCCCCACAGCAAAAATGTATCCCCACCAGCAACAATAGACCTCCCCAGCAAAAATATTTCCCCCACGAGCAACAATAGTCCTTCCCAGCAATAATAGATCCCTCAGCTACAACAGACCCCCACAATAAAATCCCCCCAGCAACAATATATCCACCCCAGCAACAATAGATCCCCCACCAGCAACAACTGCCCCCCCCCCCCGGAAACAAAAGACCCCCCCACAATGAAATACCCTGCAGCAACATAGATGCCCACTAGCAACAACCGATTTCCCAGCATCCTAGCATCAACAGATCTTCCAAAAGCAGGCAACAATTGACCCTACCCTCAACAGTAGACCCCCCCCCACAGCAAAAATGTATCCCCACCAGCAACAATAGACCTCCCCAGCAAAAATATTTCCCCCACGAGCAACACTAGTCCTTCCCAGCAATAATAGATCCCTCAGCTACAACCCCCACAATGAAATCCCCCCAGCAACAATATATCCACCCCAGCAACATACTGTAGATGCCCGCTAGCAACAATAGATCTCCCAGCAGTCAGTATCAATAGAAATTTCCGGCAGCCAGCAACAATAGACCTCTCCCTCAACAGCAGTAATGTCACTCTTGGTCCATTTCTGTTGTCACTCTTCTATGTTTCTGATATACAGCGCCTTGAAAAAGTATTTTGTCATGTGACAACCAAAAACGTAAATGTATTTTATTGGGATTTTATGCTATAGACCAACACAAAGTGTCACAAAATTGTGAAGTGGAGGGAAAATGATAAATGGATTTTAGAAGAAAGTTTGGGATATTTTTTTTTATAACCTAACCCTTCTTTATACTTTATCCCTGACCTGTCTGGTGTGTTCCTTGGCCTTCATGATGCTGTTTGTTCACTAAGGTTCTCTAACAAACCTCAGAGGGCTTCACAGAACAGCTGTATTTATACTGAGGTTAAATTACACACAGGTGGACTCTATTTACTAATTAAATGACTTCTGAAGGCAATTGGTTCCTCTAGATTTTAGTTAGGGGTATCAGAGTAAAGGGGGCTAAATACAAATGCCCCCCCCCCCCCCACTTTTCACATATTTTTTTTTTTTTTTTATAAAATAAAAAACATTTATCATTTTCCTTCCACTTCACAATTAAGTGACACTGTGGCCCAGATTCTGAAAGGGCTTACGACGGCGCAACGCAATGTACGCCGTCGTAAGTCCTAATCTGGGCCGTCGTATCTATGCGCCTGATTCTTAGAATCAGTTACGCATAGATAACCATTAGATCCGACAGGCGTAAGTCTCTTACGCGGTCGGATCTTAAATGCAATATTTTTTTCGCCGCTAGGTGTCGCCGACGTCGTTTTCCCCAATCGAGTATGCAAATTAGCAAAATACGCGAATTCCCGAACGTACGCCCGACCGACGCAGTGAAGTTACGACGTTTACGTAAGATTTGCGACGCGTAAAGTTGCCTCTGCTATATGAGGCGCAGCCAATGTTAAGTATGGCCATCGTTCACGTGTCAAAATTAAAAAATTTACGTTGTTTGCGTAAGTCGTCCGTGAATAGGGCTGGATGCCATTTACGTTCACGTCGAAACCAATGACGTCCTTGCGACGTCATTTAGCGCAATGCACGTCGGGAAATTTTAGGGACGGCGCGAATGCGCAGTACGTTCGGCGCCTAATTTAAATGATCCACGCCCCCTACCCGGATCATTTGAATTAGGCGGGCTTGCGCCGGAGGATTTACGCTACGCCGCCGCAACTTTACAGGCAAGTGCTTTGTGAATCAAGCACTTGCCCGTAAAACTTGCGGCGGCGTAACGTAAATGAGATACGTTACGCCGCCGCATTTTTAAGCCAGTTTACAAGAATCTGGCCCTTTGTGTTGGTCTATCACATACAATCCCAATAAAAATACATTTACGTTTTTGGTTGTAACAAAATTTGGAAAATTTCAAGGGGTGTGAATACTTTTTCAAGGCACTGTATCTACTGTCAAGACCTCAGCAGATTGATAAAGTCTTGCTGGGAGTTGTAGTCCAAAATGCCGCCCATCCCTGCGGTGAGTGTTGCCAGCAGTTCCCGTGGAGTGGAAGTCACATGGTCCTTATCTGAAGCTGGTACCGGACTGCGCACATTCCCAGGGCACACTACAAAGACCAGCCGCCCAACCCTCCCCCTCCCCCCCCTCCTGCACTCCGCTGATAAACAGCTTAGCGCCTCCTCAGGAGTTATCAGAGCTGCTGGAAATAAACTCTTCCAGAGAGATAACGGAATCCGTAATACCGCGCTACCGCCGAGCGCGCTACCGCCGAGCCCTGGCAGGAGGCCCGGGTCATCAGGATAGAAAGATCTTCAGGAAGGAGGAAGAAAAAAACTCCAAACAAAAGCAACTCAGAGGAGTCACCCAGCGAGAGGGAGAGAGCAGAGAGGACGGGGCCTGGCAGTAATACACACTCACCGGACACTTTATTAGGTCCCCCTTGCTAGTCCCCGGTTGGACCCCCTTTATTAGGTCCCCCTTGCTAGTCCCGGGTTGGACCCCCTTTATTATGTCCCCCTGGCTAGTCCCGGGTTGGACCCCCTTTATTAGGTCCCCCTTGCTAGTCCCGGGTTGGCCCCCCTTTATTAGGTCCCCCTTGCTAGTCCCGGGTTGGACCCCCTTTATTAGGTCCCCCTTGCTAGTCCCGGGTTGGACCGCCTTTATTAGGTCCCCCTTGCTAGTCCCGGGTTGGACCCCCTTTATTAGGTCCCCCTTGCTAGTCCCGGGTTGGACCCCCTTTATTAGGTCCCCCTTGCTAGTCCCGGGTTGGACTCCCTTTATTAGGTCCCCCTGGCTAGTCCCGGGTTGGACTCCCTTTATTAGGTCCCCCTTGCTAGTCCCGGGTTGGACCCCCTTTATTAGGTCCCCCTTGCTAGTCCCGGGTTGGACCCCCTTTATTAGGTCCCCCTTGCTAGTCCCGGGTTGGACCCCCTTTATTAGGTCCCCCTTGCTAGTCCCGGGTTGGACCCCCTTTATTAGGTCCCCCTTGCTAGTCCCGGGTTGGACCCCCTTTATTAGGTCCCCCTTGCTAGTCCCGGGTTGGACTTCCTTTATTAGGCCCCCCCTTGCTAGTCCCGGGTTGGACCCCCTTTATTAGGTCCCCCTTGCTAGTCCCGGGTTGGACCCCTGTTGCCTTCATTCTTGGTGGAATAGATACAACAAGGTGTTGGAAACGTTCCTCAGAGATTTTCCTCCATAGTGACCTGATGACGTCACACATTTGCTGCGGATTTGTCGGCTGCACATCCATGATGCCAATCTACCGATTAGGGTGACCACATTTCCAAACTGCCATTCAGGGACACCCCCCCCCCCCCCCTTCACAAAAATTAGTCAATTTTAAAGGCCATAATAGGGGTATGAGGGGGTCCGGGTACTGCCTCGGGGGACATGTATCAATGCAAAAAAATGTTTTTAAAATTTTTCAGGAGCAGTGATTCTAATTGTGCTTAACCACTTAAGGACCGCCTCCTGCACATATACGTCGGCAGAATGGCACGGCTGGGCACAAGCACGTACAGGTACGTCCTCTTTAAGTGCCCAGCTGTGGGTCGTGGGCGCGCGCCCGCGAACCGGTCCAAAGCTCCGTGACCACAGGACCCGATCGCCGCTGGAGTCCCGCGATCGCTCCCCGGAGCTGAAGAACGGGGAGAGGTGTGTGTAAACACAGCTTCCCCGTTCTTCATTGTGGCGCCGTCATTGATCGTGTGTTCCCTGATATAGGGAATCACAATCAATGACATCACACCTACAGCCACACCCCCCTACAGTTAGAAACACAGATGAGGTCACACTTAACCCCTTCAGCGCCCCCTAGTGGTTAACTCCCAAACTGCAATTGTCATTTTCACAATAAACAATGCAATTTAAATGCATTTTTTGCTGTGAAAATGACAACGGTCCCAAAAATGTGTCAAAATTGTCCGAAGTGTTCGCCATAATGTCGCAGTCACGAAAAAAATCGCTGATCGCCGCCATTAGTAGTAAAAAAATTTTTTTTTATAAAAATGTAATAAAACTATCCCCTATTTTGTAAACGCTATAAATTTTGCGCAAATCAATCGATAAACGCTTATTGCGATTTTTTTTACCAAAAATAGGTAGAAGAATACGTATCGGACTAAACTGAGGAAAACATAATTGTTTTTATAGATTTTTGGGGGATATTTATTATAGCAAAAAGTAAAAAATATTACTTTTTTTTCAAAATTGTCTCTCTATTTTTGTTTAGAGCGCAAAAAATAAAAACCGCAGAGGTGATCAAATACCACCAAAAGAAAGCTCTATTTGTGGGAAAAAAAGGACGCCAATTTTGTTTGGGAGCCATGTCGCACGACCGCGCAATTGTCAGTTAAAGCGACGCAGCGCCGAATCGCAAAAACTGGCCAGGTCCTTTAGCTGCCTAAAGGTCCGGGTCTTAAGTGGTTAAAGTGCAACAATAAAAATGAATAATTCCTCTAAATATAAGTGCCTGGGGGGTCCCCTTAGTCTGCCTGTAAAGTGGTGCATGTGTACCATGTATGGAACATGCTGCAGCAAAAATGAAATTTCTAAAAAACACAAGTCAAATCACATTTAAATTGACTCACGGTTGCAATTACATGCATCCGGCTATTGAACAAAAAAAAAAACACAGAAAACATAGTGCCCCCTCCTCCTAGTCCATACCAGACCCCTCGGGCTCTCCCCCCCAACCCCACCCCACCCCAAAGCACCTTGTCCCCATTTTACCCTGGCTGGTGGTTGTGATGGCATGCAGGCAGGGGGATTATCAGAATCTGGAAGCCCCCAAAGGACCCAAAGGGTCTGGAATTTGGCGCAGTGCATTGCAGGGCATTTGGCGGGGCAAACACCCTGGGCTGGGAAACAGACAGTTTCCACCTGTCGGCTCATCAGGTGGCTGTGTCAGTTTCATTCTGGGACACTGTATTGTCCTGGAATGAAGGTGCCCGGGACAGAACAGCAAAATGCGGGACTGTCCCGGGCACAGGGCCGGACTTACCATTGGGCTTGACTGGGCTCAAGCCCATGGGCCCCGTCCAATAGGGGGCCCCTGCCTGTTAAAGTCTCCTTTTTTATTTTTTATTATTATCTCTCCAGCGCATGCGCTTCCCATCCACTGAGTCAAGGCACGCTCTGTGTGTGTCGCTCCCAATAATAATAATAATAATGTTATCGGTTATCGGTAAAGCGCCGCTAAAAAGTGCCGTTTTACCATCGTTTTAGCTACGCTACTCGGCCGCTAGCGGGGCGCTTTTAACCCCTGCTAGCGTTTGAAGAAAGGGTTAAATGTGTATCGCCGCTGCGGAAGCGCCCATGGGGGGGCCTAATGGTTTGCTCGTCCCCATTGGACGGTCTTTAGGTGAGTTTCCCCCGACAATAGGAGCCGCACACGATTGGCGGAGACAGATACAGCGGCGGGTGTCCCCAGGCGTACGACGCACAGCAAACAGATTTAATTATGAATTAGGTAACGCGACAGGACTGACAGCTGCTCAACGTCCCGAGCCGAGCCGACGGCGTCTGCCAGGAACAACGGGAGCCGTCAGAGCCGGGACACGTCTCTTAAAGGGGAAATGACTTCCCCAGCTGTTCAATGAAAGCAACAGAGAATAAAACACACGTCACTGAAATATGAGGAATGTGAGGAACGTCAGATTAGGATGAGATCCAATATACAAGTGTTCGAGATCTTCACAACCCCACAGAAAGAATTGTAAAAAAAGAAATCTGCCCACTTCTGGGTTATTTCCCCTAATATTTAACCACTTAAGGCCCAGACCTTTAGGCAGCTAAAGGACCTGGCCAGTTTTTGCGATTCGGCACTGCGTCGCTTTAACTGACAATTGCGCGGTCGTGCGACGTGGCTCCCAAACAAAATTGGCGTCCTTTTTTCCCCACAAATAGAGCTTTCTTTTGGTGGTATTTGATCACCTCTGCAGTTTTTATTTTTTGCGCTATAAACAAAAATAGAGCGACAATTTTGAAAAAAATGCAATATTTTTTACTTTTTGCTGTAATAAATAGCCCCCAAAAATATATATATAAAAAAAATGTTTTCCTCAGTTTAGGCCGATACGTATTCTTCTACCTATTTTTGGTAAAAAAAATCGCAATAAGCGTTTATCGATTGGTTTGCGCAAAATTTATAGCGTTTACAAAATAGGGGATAGTTTTATTGCATTTTTATAAAAAAAATGTTTCTACTAATGGCGGCGATCAGCGATTTTTTTCCTGACTGTGACGTTATGGCGGACACAACGGACAATTTTGACACATTTTTGGGACAATTGTTATTTTCACAGCAAAAAATGCATTCAAAATGCATTGTTTACTGTGAAAATGACAATTGCAGTTTGGGAGGTAACCACAAGGGGGTGCTGAAGGGGTTAAGTGTGACCTCATTTGTGTTTCTAAATGTAAAAGGGATCACACGATCAATGACGGCGCCACAGTGAAGAACGGGGAAGCTGTGTTTACCTCAGAGAGCTCTGTGCCATGAGGCGCCATGTTCAACTTCCAGTGACCAGTATGGGAGAGTGAGAGCGCTAACACCAAATTTAACACACCTGCTCCCCATTCACACCTGAGATCTTGTAACACTAACGAGTCACATGACACCGGAGAGGGAAAAAAATGGCAAATTGGGCCCAATTCGGACATTTTCACTTTTGTTGCCAGAGGTTTAGACATTAATGGCTGTGTGTTGAGTTATTTTGAGGGGAAAACACCGTTATACAAGCTGTACACTCACTACACAACATTGTAGATACAAAGTGTAATTTCTTCAGTGTTGTCACATGAAAAGATAGAAGGAAAGAGTTACAAAAATGTGAGGGGGTGTACTCACTTTTGTAAAATTATTTTTAAATGATTTTTAATTATTTAAAAATATATTGAAATAATTTATATAAAAAAGAAAAAAAAATATATATATATATATATATATATATACACACACACACACAGTATTTATATATATATATATATATATATATATATATATATATATATATATATATATATATATATATATATATATATATTAGTCCTGAAGATTACGCATTCCCCACAAACATTCCATATTTTCTGAAAGTAGACACCCTGGAGAATAAAATAGTGAGAGCTTCAACTCTTACTAGTACAAGTTTATGAAACACAAAATTTCAGTAAAAAATACACTAAAGTTACAGCATCTCACAAAAGTGATTTTTAAATAACACTTTTTTTTTAATGATTTTTAATTATTTAAAAATATATTTAAATATATTTATTTATATATAAATTATTTCAATATATTTTTAAGTGATTAAAAATCATAAAAAAAAAAAAGTATGATTTAAAAATCATAATTTTTTTTACTGAACTTTTGTGTTTCAGAAACTTGTGCTAATAAGAGTTGAAGGTACCACAATTTTATTCTCTCCAGGGTGTCTACTTTCAGAAAATATAAAGGGTCAGATTCACAGAGGAAATACGCCGGAGTATCTGCTGATACTCCGGCGTACTTTCAAATTTGCCGCGTCGTATCTTTATTTGTAATTCACAAACAAAGATACGACGGCTTTTGGCTAAGATCCGACAGGCTTACGGCTTCATACGCCTTCGGATCCTAGGTGTAATTTTCCGGCGGCCGCTGGGTGGAGTTTGCATCGTTTTCCGCGTCGGGTATGCAAATTAGCTGTTTACGGTGATCCACGAAGATACGCGCGTTCGTCGCAATCTCTTACGTCGTCGCTAGTCGTTTTTTCCCGTCGCAAACTTAGGCCTGCTTTTTCATGGCTTATATTTAGAACAGCCATGTTAAAGTATTAAAGAATTTCAAATTATTATTTTTTTTGCGCAAGACGTCCGGGAATACGAAACGACGTTAAGGCACGTCGCTGTTCAAAAAATTACGTCGGTGCGACGTCATTTCGCGCAAAGCACGGCGGGAAATTACAAAACGGAGCATGCGCAGTACGTTCGGCGCGGGAACGCGCTTAATTTAAATGATACACGCCCCATTTGAATTAGGCGGGCTTGCGCCGGACGGATTTACGCTACGCCGCCGCAAGTTTACAGGCAAGTGCTTTGTGAATCAAGCACTTGCGCTGAAAACTTGCGGCGGTGTAACGTAAAGACGATACGTTACGCCGCCGCAGATATATGTGAATCTGGCCCAGAATGTTTGTGGTGATTGTGTAATCTTCAGGACTCAAATATATTTTTATGTGTGTGTATATATATACAAACACACAGTATATATATATATATTTTTCTTATAAATTATTGTATTCTCCAGGGTGTCTACTTTCAGAAAGTTTAAATGCGTCAGCAAAATAGTAGGGTGCGGCGGGGGGCAGAGAATATAACACTTGCAGATTACGTCCGGCTTATACAAGTCCTAAAAAGCCTGACAGTGGATCTGTAGACGGCTGTGAGAACCGATCCATTCGGCGTCCTCCGGGGGTGGGGAGAGGAAGTTGGAATATCCTGTTTGTGTTCAGCGGGAAGAAGACTCTCTGTTAGGCCATCACAGGACAGATGGAGAGCTAATAGAGTGTGATGATCGGAGCCGTTCCCAGACATAATCCGATGTGTGCCGCGTGTACGCCGATCCCCAGGACTGTGTACGCCGGAGAGCGCCACCGGAGGGTGAGCAGAAGGCTTGCCGGATCAGCCGGCATCAATCACGCCGGACAGCAGAAGGAGCGAAACGCAACACTTCCTTTATATAAAGGAACCCGATAAACTGAACGCAGCAGGACGCCTTCCGATAAAGAGAACCTGTCATTATACAGCTTGTAATAAAAGCAAACCTCCCACATTTCTTGAGATGAGGATAAATTACACCTTTCAATAAAGAATGTAAGCAAAGGACACCCCCTACCATGAAAAAAATAAATAGCTATCACATCAGAGGCCCCCCCCATCACATGAGAAGTCCCTTATCATATCACAGGTTCTCCCATCCCATCAGAAGTTCCCTATCTTACTAGAGGTCCTCCATGACATTAGAAGCCCCCCCCCCCCTCATGTCAGAGGTTCCCCCATGAAATCACAGCCCCACCTTCACATCAGAAGCCCCCCATTGTGTCAGAGGTCCCCCCATTAAGTCACAGTCCCACCTTCACATCAGAAGCCCTCCATCACACGAGAAGTCCCTCATCAAATCAGATGTCCCCCATTGTGTCAGAGGTCCCCCCCATTAAGTCACAGTCCCACCTTCACGTCAGAGGCTCCCCATTGTGTCAGAGGTCCCCCCCATTAAGTCACAGTCCCACCTTCACGTCAGAGGCTCCCCATTGTGTCAGAGGTCCCCCCCATTAAGTCACAGTCCCACCTTCACGTCAGAGACCCTCCATCACACGAGAACTCCCCCATCACATCACAGGTTCTCCCATCTAATCAGAAGTTCCCTATCTTACTAGAGGTCCCCCATGACATTAGAAGCCCCCCCCTCATGTCAGAGGTTCCCCCATGAAATCACAGCCCCACCTTCACATCAGAAGCCCTCCATCACACGAGAAGTCCCTCATCACATCAGATGTCCCCCATTGTGTCAGAGGTCCCCCCCATTAAGTCACAGTCCCACATTCACGTCAGAGGCTCCCCATTGTGTCAGAGGTCCCCCCCATTAAGTCACAGTCCCACCTTCACATCAGAGACCCTCCATCACACGAGAACTCCCCCATCACATCACAGGTTCTCCCATCCAATCAGAGGTTCCCTATCTTACTAGAGGTCCCCCATGACATTAGAAGCCCCCCCCTCATGTCAGAGGTTCCCCCATGAAATCACAGCCCCACCTTCACATCAGAAGCCCTCCATCACCACGAGAAGTCCCTCATCACATCAGATGTCCCCCATTGTGTAAGAGATCCCCCCCATTAAGTCACAGTCCCACCTTCACATCAGAGACCCTCCATCACACGAGAACTCCCCCATCACATCACAGGTTCTCCCATTCAATCAGAGGTTCCCTAGCTTATTAGAGGTCCTACATCACTTTACAAGCCCCACAGGGACAGTCCCTCGAAATCAGGAACAGTCCCTCGAAACCCGGGACAGTCACTCGAAATCAGGAACAGTCCCTCGAAACCCGGGACAGTCCCTCGAAATCAGGGACAGTCCCTCAAAATTAGAGACAGTCCCTCAAAATTAGAGACAGTCCCTCAAAATCAGGGTCAGTCCCTCAAAATCAGGGACAGTTCCTCAAAATCAGGGACAGTCCCTCAAAATCAGGGATAGTCCCTCGAAATCCGGGACAGTCTCTCAAATTCAGGGACAGTCTCTCGAAAACAGGGACAGCCCCTTCGAAATCTGGAACAGTTTGGACGCCAAAGCATCCTCCCCATGTTGAGGGCATGTGGCCTGGTATGGTATAGGAGGGGGGGCGCTCTCTTGTCCCCCCTCTTTTCCTGCGGCCTGCCAGGTTGCGTGCTCGGATAAGGGCCTGGTATGGATTTGTCGGGGGAACCCCATGCCATTTTATTATTTTGGCGCAGGGTTCCCCTTAAAATCCATACCTGGAGGGCCTGGTATGGAATTTGGGGGGACCCCCTTGCAGTTTTTTTTATTTTGATTCTGGGTTCCCCTTAATATTCATACCAGACCCAAAGGGCCTGGTAATGGACTGGGGGGGGGGGGGTTTTCAATGACTTTCATCGCGAAAATTCATGAATAGATTTAAATTACTTTCCTTTAGAAATTTCATTTTGTGCAGGGACAGTTTTAAACATGGGAAACATGCGCTACTTCACAGGCATACTATAGACACCCCCCCCCCCCAGGTACGGAATTTAAAGGAATATTTCACATTTATTGTTTCACTTTAAGCATTATTAAAATCAATACTCCCGAAAAAACGGCATGTGGCCTGGTATGGTTCAGGAGGGGAGGGGCGCTCTCTTGTCCTCTCTTGCATGCTCGGAAAAGGGCCTGGTATGGATTTTTGGGGGGAACCCCACGCCATTTTTTTATTTTATTTTGGTGCAGGGTTCCCCTTAAAATCCATACCAGACCTGGAGGGCCTGGTATGGAATTTGGGGGGACCCCCAAGCAGGTTTTTTTATTTTGGTTCCCCTTTATATTCATACCAGACCCGAAGGGCCTGGTAATGGACTGGGGGGGGGGGGGGACCCCTGCCTTTTTTTTCACGAAAATTCATGAATATATTTAAATTACTTTTTTTCCTTTAGAAATGTCATTTTGTGCAGCGACTGTTCTAAACACGGGAAAGATGCGCTACTTCACAGGCATACTATGGTATGAAATTTAAAGGAATATTTCACTTTTATTGTTTCACTTTAAGCATTATTAAAATCAATACTCCCGAAACAACGTCCGTTTTTAAAACTTTTTTTGATACATGTCCCCTCTGGCAAACACTTTTTATGACAATAACTCGCATATTAACCTTTAAAATGAACTCTTTTGATTTTTTTCACATTCGTGTCCCATAGACTTTAATGGTATTCGCGTGTTCAACAAATTTTTCGGTGTTCTGGTGCGAACCGACCCGGGGGGGGGGGGGTATCGGCTCATCCCTACTCAAGTCCATCCAGACTTATTATTGTTGTTTTTGTTGTTGTTTTTTATTTTATTATTATTATTATTATTATTATTATTTTTATTATTATTATTTGTATTATTATTATTTTTAGTATTATTGCTGTTGTAATGAATATGATTGTTGTTGTTGTTGTTATTATTATTATTATTATTATTATTATTATTATTATTATTATTATCAATAATAATAATAATATGAATATATCACACAGTAACCTTTCAGACCCACACTCAGTGCAGTCCAGAATTCTCTAGGTCTACCTTGGATAACCGGCTCCGGGTCCCGGAATGGCCCCGCGGTGTGACCGCCCTGGTATCTGGAGTCATGTGTCACTCATAGATAATCCTGGAGAGCCGCTCCACGCTCAGCTCCCCCGCCCACATCTCCCTGACCATCTCTGATTATTTTTAGGATGGGGGGAAAAAAAAACCTGACACTTCTGCTACAACTCCGCACAGCACTCACCCTGCAGACTGACCGACATTGGGCTGGATTTACTAAAGGCAAATAGACTGAGCACTCTGCAAGGTGCGGTTGCTCCAGAGCTTAGTAAATGAGGGGAAGCTCTGCTGACTTCCATCATCCAACACGTGCAAGCAAAACAAGTTCTACACCTCCAGCTCTGCAGCTCTCATTGGCCCTCTTATGACTCATCCCCCATCCCTTCCTGGCAAACTCTCAGGAGAGAGAGCTGTGCATGATGTCATAAGCCTAGGCTAATGACCAGACATGAAACAGGAAGTGGGCTGTATAAGGAAACAGGAAGTGGGCTGTATAAGGAAACAGGAAGTGGGCTGTATAAGGAAACAGGAAGTGGGCTGTATAAGTAAACAGGAAGTGGGCTGTAAAGGGAAACAGGAAGTAGGCTGTATAAGGAAACAGGAAGTGGGCTGTATAAGGCAACAGGAAGTGGGCTGTATAAGGAAACAGGAAGTGGGCTGTATAAGGAAACAGGAAGTGGGCTGTAAAGGGAAACAGGAAGTAGGCTGTATAAGGAAACAGGAAGTGGGCTGTATAAGGAAACATGAAGTGGGCTGTATAAGGAAACAGGAAGTGGGCTGTAAAGGGAAACAGGAAGTAGGCTGTATAAGGAAACAGGAAGTGGACTGTATAAGGAAACAGGAAGTGGTCTGTATAAGGAAACAGGAAGTGGACTGTATAAGGAAACAGGAAGTGGGCTGTATAAGGGATTTACTGGCAGAAAAAAAATGTTTTACTATCCAAAGATAAAACAACAACAAGAGCAGAAGATTTAATAGATGGAAAGATGAAACAAAAAAATGACTGAAGTTCTGCTTTATAACCACACCGTTCTACTGACCTGTACTACTGTAAGCACCCCTGTCACAGTGGTAAATGGTTTGTCCCAACCCTCAAAATGTCATTTTTTTTTTTTTTTTGCTGGACAGCTTGGCCTGCTAAAGGAAGTTTATCTGGCGGGATCACCGAGGGACATGCTCCTTGACACAGGGAGAATTAGTGTTAGGGATTACAGGGAGGGTTGGGGTTATCAGGAGAGGCTTAGTGTTAGGATTAAATGGTCTGTCCCGATTCTCTAACTGCCATTTTTTTGCTGGACAGCTCGGTCTGTTATTGGAAGCTGAAAAATAATTGTCCAGATCACCAAGTGAAAATACAACAAAAAAGTGTTAGGAACACGAGGAGGGGGCAGGGGTAGTGTTAGGTACATAGGAGGGTTAGTGTTAGGATTACAGGGAAGATTAGTGTTAGGAACACAAGGGGGGTTAGTGTTGGGATTACAGGAGGAGTTGTTGTTAGATACACGGGGGTTAGGATTACAGGGAATTAGTGTTAGGAACACATTGGGGAGTTAGTGTTAGGATTACAGGAGGGGTTTGTGTTAGGAACACAGGGGACTTAGTGTTAGGATTACAGGAGAGGTTAGTATTAGGAACATGGGTGTTAGTGTTAGGATCATGGGAGGTGTTAGTGTTAGGAACATGGGGGTTAGTGTTAGGATTACAGGAGAGGTTAGTATTAGGAACATGGGGGTTAGTGTTAGGATTACAGGAGGGTTTATTGTTAGATATATGGGGGTTAGTGTTAGGATTACAGGGAGGGTTAGTGTTAGGAACACAGGGGACTTAGTGTTAGGATTACAATAGAGGTTAGTATTAGAAACATGGGGGTTAGTGTTAGGATTACAGGAGAGGTTAGTATTAGGAACATGGGGGTTAGTGTTAGGATTACAGGAGGGTTTATTGTTAGATACACAGGGGGTTAGTGTTATGATTATAGGGAGCTAATGTTAGGATTACAGGAGGGGTTAGTGTTAGGCTTATTGAAGGTGTTAGTGTTAGGAACACGGGGGGGGGGGTTAGTGTTAGGATTACAGGGGATTTAGTGTTAGGATTACAGGAGAGGTTAGTATTAGGAACATGGGGGTTAGTGTTAGGATTACAGGAGGGTTTATTGTTAGATACACAGGGGGTTAGTGTTAGGATTACAGGGAGTTAGTGTTAGGATTACAGGGAGTTAGTGTTGGGATTACAGGAGGGTTAGTGTTAGGATTACAGGGTTTAGTGTTAGGATTACAGGAGGGGTTATTGTTAGATACACGGGAGTTAGTGTTAGGATTACAGGAGTGGTTATTGTTGGATGCACAGGGTTTAGTGTTAGGATTACAGGGGTATTAATGTTAGGGACATGGGGGGGGTGTTAGTGTTAGGATTACAGGGGGGTTAGTGTTAGTAACACAGATGGGCTAGTGTTAGGATTACAGGGGGGTTGGTGTTAGTATTATAGGAGAGGTCATTCTTAGGAACAGGGGAGGGGGGGATTAGTGTTGGGATTACAGGGGGAGTTGGAATTATTGGGAGGTTTAGTGTTAGGATTAAATGGTTTCTTCCAACCCTCTAACTGCCATTTTTGCTGGACAGGGAAGGAAGTTAAGAAAGAAAGAAAGAAAGAAAGAAAGAGAAAAGGAATGTGATCCTGAGATCTAAGGATGGGTACGCTGCAATATATTACATTTTTGGTTTTAATAAGGCGCAAAGCTGCCCGTGCCACCCATGTGGCTGTAACTCCCGGGAGATGTTTTGAAGAAGTGTCTCGAAAAAACGACGAAACGCCTTCAACATCGCAGAACAAGTCCAGCCGAATGTAACAATTTCTGGATGATGAAGCTACAAAGTAACAGTTTAAGAATTCGCATGCTGGCGGGGAAGTGGTTAAGTCGAGGCGGCGGAGGAGGTCCCCCCCCCCATGGCACGGCGTGGTACTCACGTGGATCTGGAGAGGTGAAGTCCCCTTTGTTGGACATGGTGGAGGGGCCCCCGCTGCTGGAAGTGTGGCCCTGGGGCTGGAGGAAAGGGTTTGCAGTGGCTGTGGGTCTCTCTGTAGACTGGAAGAGACACAACATGTGTGTCAGAGGAGCCGGGGAACATAGGAGGGGGGGGGGATGGGAGGGAGGGGCGCCCACACCAGATAACAGGAACTGTTTTTAGGCCGGCTCGGCTGTCAGCCAGGAGGAGCAAACAGCTGACAGCAAGAAAAAAAAAGTTTATAGAAACCCCTCAGGGAGGCTTCCCGAGCAACACCGAGCGCAATCACTCCGAGGACGGGACGAGCAACACCGAGCGCAATCACTCCGAGGACGGGACGAGCAACACCGAGCGCAATCACTCCGAGGACGGGACGAGCAACACCGAGCGCAATCACTCCGAGGACGGGACGAGCAACACCGAGCGCAATCACTCCGAGGACGGGACGAGCAACACCGAGCGCAATCACTCCGAGGACGGGACGAGCAACACCGAGCGCAATCACTCCGAGGACGGGACGAGCAACACCGAGCGCAATCACTCCGAGGACGGGACGAGCAACACCGAGCGCAATCACTCCGAGGACGGGACGAGCAACACCGAGCGCAATCGCAACACCGAGCGCAATCACTCCGAGGACGGGACCATCGCATTTAAAGGGGAACCTGGACGCTCAATGGGACGGATTTACTAAAGGAGTAAAAGATGTTCACTGAATGCGATAATATACCCAAAAATTTCATATATTGTAGCTTCCCAAGTCTTAGAAGTTGTAAAAAATGTAAGAAAAAGTAAAATAAAGTAAGATAGAATGATAATACAATAATAAAAATAATAAGTATTAAAGTAAGACAAAATAATAATACAATAATAAAAATAATAAGTATAAATAAAATAAAAAAATAATGAAAATAATAATAAAATATTATTAAAGAATAAGTCAAATGCAATAAAAATAATAAATAAAAATAAAACAAATAATTGTAAAAATATAATAAACTAAAAATGTTATACATTGTTGCTTACCAATCATTAGAGGTGGTGGCTGCATTCATTTTCTTTTTTTTTTTAGGCTTTTTCCCCCACACCGTAAAGTCTTAGGAGTTGTAAAAAATTTAAGAAAAAGTAAAATAAAGTAAGATAGAATGATAATACAATAATAAAAATAATAAGTATTAAAGTAAGACAAAATAATAATACAATAATAAAAATAATAAGTATAAATAAAAGAAAAAATAATAATAAAATAATATAAAAGAATAAGTCAAATGCAATAAAAATAATAAATAAAAATAAAAATAAAACAAATAATTTTAAAAATATAATAAACTAAAAATGTGATACATTGTTGCTTACCAATCATTAGATGTGGTGGCTGCATTCATTTTCTTTTTTTGGGGGGGCTTTTTACCCTCACCATAAAGTCTTAGGAGTTGTAAAAAAATGTAAGTAAAAGTAAAATTAAAGTAAGATAGAATAACAATACAATACTAAAAATAATAAGTATAAAAAAATAAAAATAATAAGTATAAATAAAAAATAGTAAAAATAATAATAAAATAATATAAAAGAATAAGTAAAATGCAATACAAATAATAATAATAATAATAATAATAATAATAATAATAATAATAATAATAATAATAATAATAATAAAATAATAATAAAATAATTTAAAAATATAAGTCAAATGCAATAGAAATAATAATAAAATAATAAATAAAAATAAAACAAATAATTTTAAAGATATAATAAACTAAAAATGTGATACATTGTTGCTTACCAATCATTAGAGGTGGTGGCTGCATTCATTTTTTTTTTTTTTTTTTAGGCTTTTTCCCCTCACCATTAAGTCTTAGGAGTTGTAAAAAAGTATAAGTAAAATTAAAGTAAGATAGAATAATAATACAATAATAAAAATAATAAGTATAAATGAAATAAAAATAATAAGTATAAATAAAATAAAAAATAATAAAAATTATAATGAAATAATATAAAAGAATAAGTCAAATGCAATAAAAATCATAATAAAATAATATATTTAAATAAAAATAAAACAAATAATTTTAAAAATATAATAAACTAAAAATGTGATACATTGTTGCTTACCAATGATTAGATGTGGTGGCTGCATTCATTTTCCTTATTTTTTAGGCTTTTTCCGCTCACCGTAAAGTCTTAGAAGTTGTAAAAAATGTAAGTAAAAGTAAAATTAAAGTAAGATAGAATAACAATACAATAATAAAAATAATAAGTATAAATAAAATAAAAATAATAAGTATAAATAAATAAAAAATAATAAAAATAATATAAAAGAATAAGTCAAATGCAATAAAAATAATAATAAAATAATAAATATAAATAAAATAAAAAATAATAAAAATAATAATAAAATACTATAAAAGAATAAGTAAAATGCAATAAAAATAATAATAAAATAATAAATATAAATTAAAATAAAACAAATCATTCAAAAATATAATAAAATAAAAGTCAAATAAAAGTAAAACTAAAACAGATACATTGGGCCAGATTCACAGAAAAAGTACGCCGGAGTATCTGCTGATACTCCGGCGTACTTTCAAATTTGCAGCGTCGTATCTTTATTTTGAATTCTCAAACAAAGATACGACAGCATTTGGCTAAGATCCGACAGGCGTACAGCTTCGGATCTTAGGATGCAATACTTCTGGGTGGAGATCGCGTCGTTTTCCGCATCAGGTATGCAAATTAGCTGTTTACGGCGATCCACAAAGGTACGCGCGTTCGTCGCATTCTCTTACGTCGTCGCTAGTCGGCTTTTCCCAACGCAAAGTTACGGCTGCTATTTAGGTGGTATAAAAATAGACAGCCTATGTTAAAGTATGGCCGTCGTTCCCACGTCGAATTTAAATTATTATTTTTTTTTGCGTAAGTCGTCCGGGAATACGAAAGGACGCAACGCACGTCGCCGTTCAAAAAATTACGTCGGTGCGACGTCATTTCGCGCAAAGCACGGCGGGAAATTTCAAAACGGAGCATGCGCAGTACGTTCGGCGCGGGAACGCGCCTAATTTAAATGATACACGCCCCATTTGAATTAGGCGGGCTTGCGCCGGACGGCTTTACGTTACACCACCGCAAGTTTACAGGCAAGTGCTTTGTGAATCAAGCACTTGCGCTGAAAACTTGCGGTGGTGTAACGTAAATGACATACGTTACGCCGCCGCAAATGTATGTGAATCTGGCCCATTGCTGCTTAGATGTGGTGGCTGCATTCATTTTCTTTTTCTTTTTTAGGCTTTTTCCCCTCATCGTAAAGTCTTAGAAGTTGTAAAAAATTCAAGTAAAAGTAAAATTAAAGTAAGATAGAATAATAATAGAATAATAAAAATAATAAGTATAAATAAAATAAAAAAAATATAAAAGAATAATTAAATACAATAAAAATAATAATAAAATAATAAATAAAAATAAAAATAAAACAAATAGTAAAAAAAAATATAATAAAATTAAAAGTCAAATAAGAGTAAAACTAAATATGTGATACATTGTTGCTTACCAATCAATAGATGTGGTGGCTGCATTCATTTTCTTTTTTTTTTTTTAGGCTTTTTCAAAATTAAAAATAATAAATAAAATAATCATAATTAAATAATATAAATATAAGAGTAAACTAAAAGTAAAATGCAAATAAAATAACAATGGTAATAAAAAAATAAATATAAATAAAAATAAAACAAATATTATAAAATGAAAGTAAAACTAAAAATGTGACGTGTTGCTGCTTTACCAGTTGTTAGAAGTGTGGTGCATTATCTTTTTTATTTTTTTTAGGCCCCCCCCTCTGTTTTTTACCTGGTGCTCTGGCCAGTAACACACCTCTTGTATTAGAGCGCCCCCCCCCTCCCCATTCTGGATGAAGGAGCACAGGAGACACAGCAGGCAGCAGCATTGTCACTCTTGGGGGGGGAGGGGGAGGCTTAGTGTTAGGATTGTTAGGAAGCCAAACTCCAGCTAATACTTTATAAGCAGCTACAACAAACAATTTTTTATTTTCCATTTTGGGATAAAAATACATAAATAAAAGCTGATCATTGTAAGCACCCCTGTCAGTGGAAAAATGGTGCGTCCCAACCTTCTAAATGATGCTTTTGATAGGCAGCTTGGCTAATTAAAAGAAGAAGAACAAAAGACTTACAGGCAGGATCAGGAATGGTCAGTGTTAGGGTTACAGGGAGGGTTAGTGTTATGATTACAGGAGGGTTAGTGTTAGGATTACAGGAGGGTTAGTGTTAGGATTACAGGGAGGGTTAGTGTTAGGATTACGGGGAGGGTTAGTGTTAGGATTACA
This sequence comes from Rana temporaria, assembly GCF_905171775.1. Taxonomy (NCBI): domain Eukaryota; kingdom Metazoa; phylum Chordata; class Amphibia; order Anura; family Ranidae; genus Rana; species Rana temporaria. The sequence goes on from NC_053494.1 coordinate 215,343,160, forward strand.
TGGAGGGTTAGTGTTAGGATTACAGGGAGGGTTAGTGTTAGGATTACAGGGAGGGTTAGTGTTAGGATTACAGGAGGGTTAGTGTTAGGATTACATGGAGGGTTAGTGTTAGGATTACAGGAGGGTTAGTGTTAGGATTACAGGAGGGTTAGTGTTAGGATTACAGGAGGGTTAGTGTTAGGATTACAGGGAGGATTAGTGTTAGGGTTACAGGGAGGGTTAGTGTTAGGATTACAGGAGGGTTAGTGTTAGGATTACAGGGAGGGTTAGTGTTAGGATTACAGGGAGGGTTAGTGTTAGGATTACATGGAGGGTTAGTGTTAGGATTACATGGAGGGTTAGTGTTAGGATTACAGGGAGGGTTAGTGTTAGGATTACATGGAGGGTTAGTGTTAGGATTACAGGAGGGTTAGTGTTAGGATTACAGGAGGGTTAGTGTTAGGATTACAGGAGGATTAGTGTTAGGATTACAGGAGAATTAGTGTTAGGATTACAGGAGGGTTAGTGTTAGGATTACATGGAGGGTTAGTGTTAGGATTACAGGAGGGTTAGTGTTAGGATTACAGGAGGGTTAGTGTTAGGATTACAGGGAGGGTTAGTGTTAGGATTACAGGAGGGTTAGTGTTAGGATTACAGGGAGGGTTAGTGTTAGGATTACATGGAGGGTTAGTGTTAGGATTACAGGAGGGTTAGTGTTAGGATTACAGGAGGGTTAGTGTTAGGATTACATGGAGGGTTAGTGTTAGGATTACAGGGAGGGTTAGTGTTAGGATTACATGGAGGGTTAGTGTTAGGATTACAGGAGGGTTAGTGTTAGGATTACATGGAGGGTTAGTGTTAGGATTACGGGGAGGGTTAGTGTTAGGATTACATGGAGGGTTAGTGTTAGGATTACAGGGAAGGTTAGTGTTAGGATTACATGGAGGGTTAGTGTTAGGATTACAGGGAAGGTTAGTGTTAGGATTACAGGAGGGTTAGTGTTAGGATTACAGGGAGGGTTAGTGTTAGGATTACAGGGAGGGTTAGTGTTAGGATTACAGGGAGGGTTAGTGTTAGGATTACAGGGAGGGTTAGTGTTAGGATTACAGGGAGGGTTAGTGTTAGGATTACAGGAGAATTAGTGTTAGGGTTACAGGGAGGGTTAGTGTTATGATTACAGGAGGGTTAGTGTTAGGATTACAGGAGGGTTAGTGTTAGGATTACAGGGAGGGTTAGTGTTAGGATTACGGGGAGGGTTAGTGTTAGGATTACATGGAGGGTTAGTGTTAGGATTACAGGGAGGGTTAGTGTTAGGATTACAGGGAGGGTTAGTGTTAGGATTACAGGAGGGTTAGTGTTAGGATTACATGGAGGGTTAGTGTTAGGATTACAGGAGGGTTAGTGTTAGGATTACAGGAGGGTTAGTGTTAGGATTACAGGAGGGTTAGTGTTAGGATTACAGGGAGGATTAGTGTTAGGGTTACAGGGAGGGTTAGTGTTAGGATTACAGGAGGGTTAGTGTTAGGATTACAGGGAGGGTTAGTGTTAGGATTACAGGGAGGGTTAGTGTTAGGATTACATGGAGGGTTAGTGTTAGGATTACATGGAGGGTTAGTGTTAGGATTACAGGGAGGGTTAGTGTTAGGATTACATGGAGGGTTAGTGTTAGGATTACAGGAGGGTTAGTGTTAGGATTACAGGAGGGTTAGTGTTAGGATTACAGGAGGATTAGTGTTAGGATTACAGGAGAATTAGTGTTAGGATTACAGGAGGGTTAGTGTTAGGATTACATGGAGGGTTAGTGTTAGGATTACAGGAGGGTTAGTGTTAGGATTACAGGAGGGTTAGTGTTAGGATTACAGGGAGGGTTAGTGTTAGGATTACAGGAGGGTTAGTGTTAGGATTACAGGGAGGGTTAGTGTTAGGATTACATGGAGGGTTAGTGTTAGGATTACGGGGAAGGTTAGTGTTAGGATTACAGGAGGGTTAGTGTTAGGATTACATGGAGGGTTAGTGTTAGGATTACAGGGAGGGTTAGTGTTAGGATTACATGGAGGGTTAGTGTTAGGATTACAGGAGGGTTAGTGTTAGGATTACATGGAGGGTTAGTGTTAGGATTACGGGGAGGGTTAGTGTTAGGATTACAGGGAAGGTTAGTGTTAGGATTACATGGAGGGTTAGTGTTAGGATTACAGGGAAGGTTAGTGTTAGGATTACAGGAGGGTTAGTGTTAGGATTACAGGGAGGGTTAGTGTTAGGATTACAGGAGGGTTAGTGTTAGGATTACAGGGAGGGTTAGTGTTAGGATTACAGGGAGGGTTAGTGTTAGGATTACAGGGAGGGTTAGTGTTAGGATTACAGGAGAATTAGTGTTAGGATTACAGGGAGGGTTAGTGTTAGGATTACAGGGAGGGTTAGTGTTAGGATTACAGGGAGGGTCAGTGTTAGGATTACAGGAGGGTTAGTGTTAGGATTACAGGAGGGTTAGTGTTAGGATTACAGGGAGGATTAGTGTTAGGGTTACAGGGAGGGTTAGTGTTAGGGTTACAGGAGGATTAGTGTTAGGATTACATGGAGGGTTAGTGTTAGGATTACAGGAGGGTTAGTGTTAGGATTACAGGAGGGTTAGTGTTAGGATTACAGGGAAGGTTAGTGTTAGGATTACAGGGAGGGTCAGTGTTAGGATTACAGGAGGGTTAGTGTTAGGATTACAGGAGGGTTAGTGTTAGGATTACAGGAGGGTTAGTGTTAGGATTACAGGAGAATTAGTGTTAGGATTACAGGAGAATTAGTGTTAGGATTACAGGAGGGTTAGTGTTAGGATTACAGGAGGGTTAGTGTTAGGATTACATGGAGGGTTAGTGTTAGGATTACAGGGAGGGTTAGTGTTAGGATTACATGGAGGGTTAGTGTTAGGATTACAGGAGAATTAGTGTTAGGATTACAGGAGGGTTAGTGTTAGGATTACAGGAGGGTTAGTGTTAGGATTACATGGAGGGTTAGTGTTAGGATTACAGGAGGGTTAGTGTTAGGATTACAGGGAGGGTTAGTGTTAGGATTACAGGAGAATTAGTGTTAGGATTACAGGAGAATTAGTGTTAGGATTACAGGAGGGTTAGTGTTAGGATTACAGGAGAATTAGTGTTAGGATTACAGGAGGGTTAGTGTTAGGATTACATGGAGGGTTAGTGTTAGGATTACAGGGAGGGTTAGTGTTAGGATTACAGGAGGGTTAGTGTTAGGATTACATGGAGGGTTAGTGTTAGGATTACAGGAGGGTTAGTGTTAGGATTACAGGGAGGGTTAGTGTTAGGATTACAGGGAAGGTTAGTGTTAGGATTACAGGGAGAATTAGTGTTAGGATTACGGGGAGGGTTAGTGTTAGGATTACAGGGAGGGTTAGTGTTAGGATTACAGGAGGATTAGTGTTAGGATTACAGGAGGGTTAGTGTTAGGATTACAGGGAGGGTTAGTGTTAGGATTACAGGGAGGGTTAGTGTTAGGATTACAGGGAGGGTCAGTGTTAGGATTACAGGAGGATTAGTGTTAGGATTACAGGAGGGTTAGTGTTAGGATTACAGGAGGGTTAGTGTTAGGATTACAGGAGAATTAGTGTTAGGATTACAGGAGAATTAGTGTTAGGATTACAGGAGGGTTAGTGTTAGGATTACAGGAGGGTTAGTGTTAGGATTACATGGAGGGTTAGTGTTAGGATTACAGGGAGGGTTAGTGTTAGGATTACATGGAGGGTTAGTGTTAGGATTACAGGAGAATTAGTGTTAGGATTACAGGAGGGTTAGTGTTAGGATTACAGGGGGGTTAGTGTTAGGATTACATGGAGGGTTAGTGTTAGGATTACAGGAGGGTTAGTGTTAGGATTACATGGAGGGTTAGTGTTAGGATTACATGGAGGGTTAGTGTTAGGATTACATGGAGGGTTAGTGTTAGGATTACAGGGAGGGTTAGTGTTAGGATTACAGGAGAATTAGTGTTAGGATTACAGGAGAATTAGTGTTAGGATTACAGGAGGGTTAGTGTTAGGATTACATGGAGGGTTAGTGTTAGGATTACAGGGAGGGTTAGTGTTAGGATTACAGGGAGGGTTAGTGTTAGGATTACAGGGAAGGTTAGTGTTAGGATTACAGGGAGAATTAGTGTTAGGATTACATGGAGGGGTAGTGTTAGGATTACAGGAGGGTTAGTGTTAGGATTACAGGAGGGTTAGTGTTAGGATTACATGGAGGGTTAGTGTTAGGATTACATGGAGGGTTAGTGTTAGGATTACAGGGAGGGTTAGTGTTAGGATTACAGGGAGAATTAGTGTTAGGATTACATGGAGGGTTAGTGTTAGGATTACAGGAGGGTTAGTGTTAGGATTACAGGAGGATTACTGTTAGGATTATGGGGAGGGTTAGTGTTAGGATTACAGGGAGAATTAGTGTTAGGATTACAGGAGGGTTAGTGTTAGGATTACAGGAGGGTTAGTGTTAGGATTACAGGAGGGTTAGTGTTAGGATTACATGGAGGGTTAGTGTTAGGATTACAGGGAGGGTTAGTGTTAGGATTACAGGAGAATTAGTGTTAGGATTACAGGAGAATTAGTGTTAGGATTACAGGAGGGTTAGTGTTAGGATTACATGGAGGGTTAGTGTTAGGATTACAGGGAGGGTTAGTGTTAGGATTACAGGAGAATTAGTGTTAGGATTACAGGAGAATTAGTGTTAGGATTACAGGAGGGTTAGTGTTAGGATTACAGGAGAATTAGTGTTAGGATTACAGGAGAATTAGTGTTAGGATTACAGGAGGGTTAGTGTTAGGATTACATGGAGGGTTAGTGTTAGGATTACAGGAGAATTAGTGTTAGGATTACAGGAGGGTTAGTGTTAGGATTACAGGAGGGTTAGTGTTAGGATTACGGGGAGGGTTAGTGTTAGGATTACATGGAGGGTTAGTGTTAGGATTACAGGGAAGGTTAGTGTTAGGATTACAGGAGGGTTAGTGTTAGGATTACATGGAGGGTTAGTGTTAGGATTACAGGAGGGTTAGTGTTAGGATTACAGGAGGGTTAGTGTTAGGATTACAGGGAGGATTAGTGTTAGGGTTACAGGGAGGGTTAGTGTTAGGATTACAGGAGGGTTAGTGTTAGGATTACAGGAGGGTTAGTGTTAGGATTACAGGGAGGGTTAGTGTTAGGATTACATGGAGGGTTAGTGTTAGGATTACATGGAGGGTTAGTGTTAGGATTACAGGGAGGGTTAGTGTTAGGATTACATGGAGGGTTAGTGTTAGGATTACAGGAGGGTTAGTGTTAGGATTACAGGAGGGTTAGTGTTAGGATTACAGGAGGGTTAGTGTTAGGATTACAGGGAGGGTTAGTGTTAGGATTACAGGAGGGTTAGTGTTAGGATTACAGGGAGGGTTAGTGTTAGGATTACATGGAGGGTTAGTGTTAGGATTACGGGGAAGGTTAGTGTTAGGATTACAGGAGGGTTAGTGTTAGGATTACATTGAGGGTTAGTGTTAGGATTACAGGGAGGGTTAGTGTTAGGATTACATGGAGGGTTAGTGTTAGGATTACAGGAGGGTTAGTGTTAGGATTACATGGAGGGTTAGTGTTAGGATTACGGGGAGGGTTAGTGTTAGGATTACATGGAGGGTTAGTGTTAGGATTACAGGGAAGGTTAGTGTTAGGATTACATGGAGGGTTAGTGTTAGGATTACAGGGAAGGTTAGTGTTAGGATTACAGGAGGGTTAGTGTTAGGATTACAGGGAGGGTTAGTGTTAGGATTACAGGAGGGTTAGTGTTAGGATTACAGGGAGGGTTAGTGTTAGGATTACAGGGAGGGTTAGTGTTAGGATTACAGGGAGGGTTAGTGTTAGGATTACAGGAGAATTAGTGTTAGGATTACAGGGAGGGTTAGTGTTAGGATTACAGGGAGGGTTAGTGTTAGGATTATGGGGAGGGTTAGTGTTAGGATTACAGGGAGGGTCAGTGTTAGGATTACAGGAGGGTTAGTGTTAGGATTACAGGAGGGTTAGTGTTAGGATTACAGGAGGGTTAGTGTTAGGATTACAGGGAGGATTAGTGTTAGGGTTACAGGGAGGGTTAGTGTTAGGGTTACAGGAGGATTAGTGTTAGGATTACATGGAGGGTTAGTGTTAGGATTACAGGAGGGTTAGTGTTAGGATTACAGGAGGGTTAGTGTTAGGATTACAGGGAAGGTTAGTGTTAGGATTACAGGGAGGGTCAGTGTTAGGATTACAGGAGGGTTAGTGTTAGGATTACAGGAGGGTTAGTGTTAGGATTACAGGAGGGTTAGTGTTAGGATTACAGGAGAATTAGTGTTAGGATTACAGGAGAATTAGTGTTAGGATTACAGGAGGGTTAGTGTTAGGATTACAGGAGGGTTAGTGTTAGGATTACATGGGGGGTTAGTGTTAGGATTACAGGGAGGGTTAGTGTTAGGATTACATGGAGGGTTAGTGTTAGGATTACAGGAGAATTAGTGTTAGGATTACAGGAGGGTTAGTGTTAGGATTACAGGAGGGTTAGTGTTAGGATTACATGGAGGGTTAGTGTTAGGATTACAGGAGGGTTAGTGTTAGGATTACAGGGAGGGTTAGTGTTAGGATTACAGGAGAATTAGTGTTAGGATTACAGGAGAATTAGTGTTAGGATTACAGGAGGGTTAGTGTTAGGATTACATGGAGGGTTAGTGTTAGGATTACAGGGAGGGTTAGTGTTAGGATTACAGGAGGGTTAGTGTTAGGATTACATGGAGGGTTAGTGTTAGGATTACAGGAGGGTTAGTGTTAGGATTACAGGGAGGGTTAGTGTTAGGATTACAGGGAAGGTTAGTGTTAGGATTACAAGGAGAATTAGTGTTAGGATTACGGGGAGGGTTAGTGTTAGGATTACAGGGAGGGTTAGTGTTAGGATTACAGGAGGATTAGTGTTAGGATTACAGGAGGGTTAGTGTTAGGATTACAGGGAGGGTTAGTGTTAGGATTACAGGGAGGGTTAGTGTTAGGATTACAGGGAGGGTCAGTGTTAGGATTACAGGAGGATTAGTGTTAGGATTACAGGGAAGGTTAGTGTTAGGATTACAGGAGGGTTAGTGTTAGGATTACAGGAGAATTAGTGTTAGGATTACAGGAGAATTAGTGTTAGGATTACAGGAGGGTTAGTGTTAGGATTACAGGAGGGTTAGTGTTAGGATTACATGGAGGGTTAGTGTTAGGATTACAGGGAGGGTTAGTGTTAGGATTACATGGAGGGTTAGTGTTAGGATTACAGGAGAATTAGTGTTAGGATTACAGGAGGGTTAGTGTTAGGATTACAGGAGGGTTAGTGTTAGGATTACATGGAGGGTTAGTGTTAGGATTACAGGAGGGTTAGTGTTAGGATTACATGGAGGGTTAGTGTTAGGATTACATGGAGGGTTAGTGTTAGGATTACATGGAGGGTTAGTGTTAGGATTACAGGGAGGGTTAGTGTTAGGATTACAGGAGAATTAGTGTTAGGATTACAGGAGAATTAGTGTTAGGATTACAGGAGGGTTAGTGTTAGGATTACATGGAGGGTTAGTGTTAGGATTACAGGGAGGGTTAGTGTTAGGATTACAGGGAGGGTTAGTGTTAGGATTACAGGGAAGGTTAGTGTTAGGATTACAGGGAGAATTAGTGTTAGGATTACATGGAGGGGTAGTGTTAGGATTACAGGAGGGTTAGTGTTAGGATTACAGGGAGAATTAGTGTTAGGATTACATGGAGGGTTAGTGTTAGGATTACAGGAGGGTTAGTGTTAGGATTACAGGAGGATTACTGTTAGGATTATGGGGAGGGTTAGTGTTAGGATTACAGGGAGAATTAGTGTTAGGATTACAGGAGGGTTAGTGTTAGGATTACAGGAGGGTTAGTGTTAGGATTACAGGAGGGTTAGTGTTAGGATTACAGGAGAATTAGTGTTAGGATTACAGGAGAATTAGTGTTAGGATTACAGGAGGGTTAGTGTTAGGATTACATGGAGGGTTAGTGTTAGGATTACAGGGAGGGTTAGTGTTAGGATTACAGGAGAATTAGTGTTAGGATTACAGGAGAATTAGTGTTAGGATTACAGGAGGGTTAGTGTTAGGATTACAGGAGAATTAGTGTTAGGATTACAGGAGAATTAGTGTTAGGATTACAGGAGGGTTAGTGTTAGGATTACATGGAGGGTTAGTGTTAGGATTACAGGAGAATTAGTGTTAGGATTACAGGAGGGTTAGTGTTAGGATTACAGGAGGGTTAGTGTTAGGATTACATGGAGGGTTAGTGTTAGGATTACAGGAGGGTTAGTGTTAGGATTACATGGAGGGTTAGTGTTAGGATTACATGGAGGGTTAGTGTTAGGATTACAGGGAGGGTTAGTGTTAGGATTACAGGGAGGGTTAGTGTTAGGATTATGGGGAGGGTTAGTGTTAGGATTACAGGAGGATTAGTGTTAGGATTACAGGAGGGTTAGTGTTAGGATTACAGGAGGGTTAGTGTTAGGATTACAGGGAGAATTAGTGTTAGGATTACAGGAGAATTAGTGTTAGGATTACAGGAGGGTTAGTGTTAGGATTACAGGAGGGTTAGTGTTAGGATTACAGGGAGAATTAGTGTTAGGATTACAGGAGAATTAGTGTTAGGATTACAGGGAGGGTTAGTGTTAGGATTACGGGGAGGGTTAGTGTTAGGATTACATGGAGGGTTAGTGTTAGGATTACAGGGAGGGTTAGTGTTAGGATTACATGGAGGGTTAGTGTTAGGATTACAGGAGAATTAGTGTTAGGATTACAGGAGGGTTAGTGTTAGGATTACAGGAGGGTTAGTGTTAGGATTACATGGAGGGTTAGTGTTAGGATTACAGGAGGGTTAGTGTTAGGATTACATGGAGGGTTAGTGTTAGGATTACATGGAGGGTTAGTGTTAGGATTACAGGGAGGGTTAGTGTTAGGATTACAGGAGGGTTGGTGTTAGGATTACAGGGAGGGTTAGTGTTAGGATTACAGGGAGGGTTAGTGTTAGGATTACATGGAGGGTTAGTGTTAGGATTACAGGGAGGGTTAGTGTTAGGATTACAGGGAGGGTTAGTGTTAGGATTACGGGGAGGGTTAGTGTTAGGATTACAGGGAGGGTTAGTGTTAGGATTACGGGGAGGGTTAGTGTTAGGATTACGGGGAGGGTTAGTGTTAGGATTACGGGGAGGGTTAGTGTTAGGATTATGGGGAGGGTTAGTGTTAGGATTATGGGGAGGGTTAGTGTTAGGATTATGGGGAGAATTAGTGTTAGGATTATGGGGAGGGTTAGTGTTAGGATTACAGGAGGGTTAGTGTTAGGATTATGGGAAAGGTTAGTGTTAGGATTACAGGGAGGGTTAGTGTTAGGATTACGGGGAGGGTTAGTGTTAGGATTATGGGGAGGGTTAGTGTTAGGATTACGGGGAGGGTTAGTGTTAGGATTACGGGGAGGGTTAGTGTTAGGATTACGGGGAGGGTTAGTGTTAGGATTACAGGGAGGGTTAGTGTTAGGATTACAGGGAGGGTTAGTGTTAGGATTACAGGGAGGGTTAGTGTTAGGATTACGGGGAGGGTTAGTGTTAGGATTACGGGGAGGGTTAGTGTTAGGATTACGGGGAGGGTTAGTGTTAGGATTACAGGGAGGGTTAGTGTTAGGATTACAGGGAGGGTTAGTGTTAGGATTACAGGGAGGGTTAGTGTTAGGATTACGGGGAGGGTTAGTGTTAGGATTACAGGGAGGGTTAGTGTTAGGATTACAGGGAGGGTTAGTGTTAGGATTATGGGAAAGGTTAGTGTTAGGATTACAGGGAGGGTTAGTGTTAGGATTACAGGGAGGGTTAGTGTTAGGATTATGGGGAGGGTTAGTGTTAGGATTACAGGGAGGGTTAGTGTTAGGATTACAGGGAGGGTTAGTGTTAGGATTACGGGGAGGGTTAGTGTTAGGATTACAGGGAGGGTTAGTGTTAGGATTACAGGGAGGGTTAGTGTTAGGATTATGGGAAAGGTTAGTGTTAGGATTACAGGGAGGGTTAGTGTTAGGATTACAGGGAGGGTTAGTGTTAGGATTATGGGGAGGGTTAGTGTTAGGATTACAGGGAGGGTTAGTGTTAGGATTACAGGGAGGGTTAGTGTTAGGATTACGGGGAGGGTTAGTGTTAGGATTATGGGAAAGGTTAGTGTTAGGATTATGGGGAGGGTTAGTGTTAGGATTACAGGGAGAATTAGTGTTAGGATTAGAGGGAGGGTTGGTGTTAGGATTATGGGGAGGGTTAGTGTTAGGATTACAGGGAGAATTAGTGTTAGGATTAGAGGGAGGGTTGGTGTTAGGATTATGGGGAGGGTTAGTGTTAGGATTACAGGGAGAATTAGTGTTAGGATTAGAGGGAGGGTTGGTGTTAGGATTACAGGGAGGGTTAGTGTTAGGATTACAGGGAGGGTTAGTGTTAGGATTATGGGGAAGGTTAGTGTTAGGATTACAGGGAGGGTTAGTGTTAGGATTATGGGGAAGGTTAGTGTTAGGATTACAGGGAGGGTTAGTGTTAGGATTACAGGGAGGGTTAGTGTTAGGATTATGGGAAAGGTTAGTGTTAGGATTATGGGGAGGGTTAGTGTTAGGATTACAGGGAGAATTAGTGTTAGGATTAGAGGGAGGGTTGGTGTTAGGATTATGGGGAGGGTTAGTGTTAGGATTACAGGGAGAATTAGTGTTAGGATTAGAGGGAGGGTTGGTGTTAGGATTACAGGGAGGGTTAGTGTTAGGATTACAGGGAGGGTTAGTGTTAGGATTATGGGGAAGGTTAGTGTTAGGATTACGGGGAGGGTTAGTGTTAGGATTATGGATACAGTTGTTTGTGGGAGGGGCCTACGTGCCATGCGGTGCCCACACCTGATACAATGTATGTGACACGCGTGTCCCCGCTCTGCTGTGGCCCTCCGGGGGGCTCACAAACCACGCTGATACATAAAAAAAAAGAGGACCTGCAGTTCTCTGACCAATGAATGTCAATGCAGCACACAGATGTGAATGAGCGCAATGGCAAAGCGTTGACATGCGTCACATCATAAAGGTGTGACCGGGACCTTATCTGTACAGGGACAGTCATAAGGAGGGTCATGGGAGGGGCGCCCCCCCCCCCCCCCCCCGGCTCACATTCGGCTGTTTTTGTATTGAACTTTTGGAGTGTGTAGGGACTGAACACGTCTCACCATGTGGTGTCAGGGACTCGGTACAGTAAGACGCAGGAAGTGGGGTGGGGGGGGGTCCCGCGGGCCGGGGGGCCCCCTCCTCTAACAGTTGTTCTTTATGAAACTTTCACAACAAAGCTAATAATACTTCCAGCAGCTGCCGGGGACGCTTAACCCTTCGCTGCCGGTCCCACCGAAATCTGGAGATCAACTCGGACATCGAGCTGCTCAAGGCCGCGGGACAGATGAGCGCAGGGCCGGCCCTATGATGGGACCGGGTGGTACCATGGGTACCAGGCAGCACTTTCAGGGGGGCAGCATATTTTTTGTGCTATAAATATACATATACATATTTTTGGTACCCAAAAAAAACACAAGTAGCGTACATTGATTAGTTTGCGTAAAAGACATTGTGGCCGCCGGCAATTCGCAGGTCCCTTTATACTCCTGGATACATGTATAGAGCCATGGCAGGTCCTTTTATACGCCTATATGCATGTATAGAGCCATGACAGGCCCTCTTTATACATCTATAGAGCCATGACAGGTCCTCTTTATACTCCTTTATACATCTATAGAGCCATGACAGGTCCTCTTTATACTCCTTTACATGTAAAGAGTCTCGACAGGTCCTCTATATACATGTATAGAGCCATGACAGGTCCTCTTTATACTCCTTTATACATGTATAGAGCCATGACAGGTCCCCTTTAGTTATCATGATATAAAATAATGAATGTGGGGGCCTTTTGGTTGGCGGGATTTTTTTTCTGGGGGGGGGGCAGCATTTCATTCTTGGTCCCAGGCAGCACAATGTCTTGGGCCGGCACTGGATGAGCGGGTCGCAAACTGACACTCGCAACGCACGAAAAATGCATGCCATTAATTGTTATGGCACCTCAAACATGACCAGCAGAAATACAAGAACGCTTATGCCCGGGTGAACGAGACCTTACAACCAACATCTCTCTTTTTCTCAGGTTATTGTAATGCCCACTACACTGTCCACTGGTGGAGCATGGAAGGGGACCAGCGACCATGCCGGTGAGGATGGAAACCCAACCTGAAGGTGTAGCACCCGATGGCTGCAGGGCCGTGTCCAGAAGATGGTACTTGCGGTGCTTGAGGATGTGGGGCCGACCTAGGCCAAGCAGGGGGTCCGAGGGGGTCTGCCAAACTAAGCCTTGCCTACGGAAAGGGGGGAGCCAGGACCATCAGTGTCCCCAGCCAGCGGAGCCCCAGGCCCTGGTCCTCCCATCAGTGTCCCTGCTCGGCGGAAACACGGGGGCGAAGGGCTGGCAGAAGGGTGCCCACGTGTCCCGGATTGCCCGGGACTGTCCCGCAATTGACATGTCTGTCCTGGGTCTCGGGCACCTTCATTCCGGGACAATACAGTGTCCCGGAATGAAATAAAGGACACAGCCACCCCCTACTAACTAATAACTACATTTCCAGAACTGGTTGCTAGGGCCGGCGCTGCCTGGCATCTTGAAACCAGTGACAATTTACTCTCAGACAGTGAGGCCGGGAGCGAGGCCTGCGTCTAGTGCAGCACTGCTGTCCCCACCCACCTGGGCACCTCCTCCTTCTCCAGGACCCAGCGGCAAGCGGCAGGGACTGGTGTGATCTTCACTCTCCAGATAGTGACGCCACTTCTTTCCTTCTCAGCCCGTGGCTCATGCAGAGGGAGTGACAGCAGCACAGCATCTGGTGGCAGGCTATGGGTGGCAAGTGGCACTGCATCTGGTGGCAAGTGGCACATTCACCTGACAAATAACCGGCCGCCAAATTCCCCATCAACCCCCGAGACTACATTTCCCCCACCCCCCCTCATCTTTTCTGGGGGAAGGTGAGAGAGGGGGTGTGTCCCTGAATGGCAGCATGGAAATGTGGTCACCCAAGCTGGCGGCAGCTGATCACTTCCTTGTGTTCAGTGGAGAGGGGAGGGGTCTCCAATCCCTGCAGCCAATAGTCTTCAGTGTACAATAGAATTTTCTATTTGCACACTGAAGAGAGAAGCCAATTGGCTGCCCCTCTCCTCTCCCCTGAACATAAGGGTAAACAACACTGTTTGTGTAGCCCGCTGACATTTTTAGCCAAAAACATTCCCAATTTTCCCAGGGAAAAGGCAAAATCCTGGGATTTTAATCGGGATAAGCTCCAAAAAAATCGGGATTGTCCAGGGAAAATCGGGACTGTTGGCAAGTATGCCTTATTGCAGGTATACCGTACATTGGGAGCTGCCTGTGTCAGCTCAGTTACTTTGCAGAAATGCCGATCCCCACGGATGCATACACACACAGCGGCTCGACATTAAAGCCCAACCCCCCATGGATAGAGGCAATTTATTCCTATCCCTCAGCGGCGGTTTGGGCCAAAGAAGCAATTTCTTCTCCCTGAGCAATGGGACGAGACTGGGCTGTCTATTGTCGTCCTTCATGTTTGAATTAGCACTAGAAAAACTTGCTGGCCCATATTAGGGACAATCCAAATCTAAAGGGCATCGGCGCCGTTAACCCACGTCAGAGGGCCGTCTTGCGTCAGGCCCGGGAGGAGGAGAGCTCCACGGGGGCTTCTTTTATAGCTACTCCCAGCTATCTTCCCTAATGGGAGCAAAGCTCCCTGGGATATGTAGTCCAGACACATAATCATGCAAAGTCATCATCTGACAAGAGAACTACTTATCCCACAATCCTTTTGTTTGGCACACAAGTATGATGTACTTGTGTGCCAAATCTGATCACTAGAAGGACAGGCGATGCTTTGACATACCGGAGGGTAGTCCATATTGTTACACACTTCTCCTCGGATGTGATGGGGGACATCTGATGTGAAGGAGAGACTTGGATGTGATGGGGGGACATCTGATGTGAAGGGGGGACTCAGAGGTAATGGAGGACATCTGATGTGAAGGAGGGACTTATATGTGATGGGGGACATGTGATGTGAAGGAAGGACTCGGATGTGATGGAGGGACATGTGATGTGAAGGAGGGGCTCGGATGTGACGGGGGGACATCTGATGTGAAGGAGGGACTTAGATGTGATGTTGGTTCATCTGATGTGAAGGAGGGACTCAGATGTGATGGGGGGACATCTGATGTGAAGGAGGGACTCAGATGTGATGGGGGGACATCTGATGTGAAGGAGGGACTCAGATGTGACGGGGGGACATCTGATGTGAAGGAGAGACTTAGATGTGATGGGGGACATCTGATGTGAAGGAGGGACACAGATGTGATGGGGGGACATCTGATGTGAAGGAGAGACTTAGATGTGATGGGGGGACATCTGATGTGAAGGAGGGACTCAGATGTGATGGGGGGACATCTGATGTGAAGGAGGGACTCAGATGTGATGGGAGGACATCTGATGTGAAGGAGGGACTTAGATGTGATGTGGGACATCTGATGTGAAGGAGGGACTCAGATGTGACGGGGGGGACATCTGATGTGAAGGAGGAACTTAGATGTGATGTGGGACATCTAAAGTGAAGGAGGGATTCATATGTAATGGGGGGGACATCTGATGTGAAGGAGGGACTTAGATGTGATGGGGGACATCTGATGTGAAGGAGGGACTAAGATGTGATGTGGGACATCTAAAGTGAAGGAGGGACTCAGATGTAATGGGGGGACATCTGATGTGAAGGAGGGACTTAGATGTGATGGGGGGACATCTGATGTGAAGGAAGGACTCGGATGTGATGGAGGGACATCTGATGTGAAGGAGGGACTCAGATGTGATGGGGGAACATCTGATGTGAAGGAGGGGCTCGGATGTGATGGAGGACATCTGATGTGAAGAGGGGAGCTCTGATGTGATAGGGGGTTCCTCTGATGCGAAGGAGGGCTTCTGATGTTATGGGGGGACATCTGATGTGAAGAGGGGACCTCTGATGTGAAGGAGGAGCTCTGATGTGGTGGGCACCTCTGAAGTGATTGGAGACCTTTGATGTGAAGGAGGGCCTCTAGTGTGATGGGGGACCTCTGATGTGGAGAGGGAACCTCTGATGTGAGAGGGGGGGACCTTTAACTTGATGGATGACTTCTGATTTTATGTGGGACCTCTGATGCGATGGGGGAATCTCTAATGTGATGAGGGTTCCTCTAATGCAATGGGGGGCCCTCAGATGTGAAGCGGTGACCTCTGATGTGATAGGGGGTTCTTCTGATACGAAGAAAAGTTTCTGATGTGATTGGGGGACATCTGATGTGAGGGGGGACCTCTGATGTGAAGGAGCAGCTCTGATGTGATGGGGGGACCTCTGATGTGAAGGAGCAGCTCTGATGTGAGGGGGCACTTCTAAAGAGATGGGGAACCTTTGATGTGAAGGATGGCCTCTAGTGTGATGGGAGACCTCTGAGGTGACGGGGGAACCTCGGATGTAAAAGGGGGCTTCTGATCATCAAGGACGTTTTTTGACCAGAATGGCTTCAAATTATGCATACCACCATTGTAAAAAAGAGAATCAACGAACTTGTAAGGAAGATAGGGTGGGGCCAAGCTTGACTTTTGCTGTAAAAGTCAAGACCTGCATATAAATGTCAATGGGGTAGATTCAAAGAGCAATTGCATCTGCGTAACCATAGTTACGCAGCGCAATTGCTTACTTGCCCCGGCGTATCGAATGCTCCTGATTCAGGAACCTCGATACACCGACTGCAGCCTAAGAAATGACTGGCATAAGGCTCCTTATGCCGTCATATCTTAGGCTGCATTCTTACGCAGGCCGCTAGGTGGCGTTCCCGTTGTGGTCTGCGTATAGTATGCAAATTGCATACTAACGCCGATTCACAACCCTACGCGAGCCCTGCGTACGCAGTTTACGTCGTTTGCGTACGTCGTTTTTTGCGTAAGGCTGCCCCTGCTATTAGCAGGGGCAGCCAATGCTACGTATACCCGTCGTTCCCGCGTTGCGAAATTTGAAATTTACGTTGTTTGCGTAAGTGAATCGTGAATGGCGCTGGACGCCATTCACGTTCACTTTGAAGCAAATGACGTCCTTGCGACGTCATTTACCGCAATGCACGTCGGGAAAGTTTCCCGACGGAGCATGCGCACTACGCTCGGCGCGGGAACGCGCCTAATTTAAATGATCCACGCCCCCTACGGGATCATTTAAATTGCGCGAAAACGCCGGGCATTTTGCCGGAGCGCCCACGCAATTTACGGAGCTACTGCTCCGTGAATCAAGGGTAGCGCAGGTAATTTGCGGAGGCGCAGCGGCAAAACAGTGCGCTGCGCCTCCGTAAAAACTGCGCAAATCTACCTGAATCTACCCCAATGTCTTTATTTCTAAATGTGCTGATCATTAAAATGCTATTTTTTTTTTTTCTCTACAAAATAACAGCAGTGATAAATAAATAAATAAAAATAGCATCTAAAGGCCAGCTGTCTCTATCAGATCCGAATGAATGTCGATTGGTTGGAGGTCGTAGGCAGTTTAAACCTTTTCCTTGCTCATCCGGCTATGTTACTAAACAGACACACAGAAATTAGGAAGGCCAATAATATAAGAACACCATATGGACAACATATATTTTCTCTTTAGACAACCATAAAAAAAGTAACAAAAAAAGGGAAAACACTTGACATTCCTTTATGAGGAGAGTTCCTGTGGAATTTCCTGACCTCCCCCGGGAAACATTCAAAAACTCCACTGCAGCCATAGAAGAGGAAGCAGAGATGGGGGGGGGGGGGAGATGATCTCACAATATCAACCCGTGCCGATCAAATCCCCGAGACTCAGTTTCACAACAAATAAAAACTTTGTTCAGTGATATCCAGAATATAAAACCACCACGGCAGCTGACACCGCGTGACATCAGGGGCGGATTGTGAAATGTATAAATCAGAGGAACGGTTCTCTGTTGTCGTCTCATTTGTAGAATGACCGCTGTCTTGCAGAAAATCTATTTCCAGGGAGTCACCACAAGTCCCAGCATGGTCTGCCTACGGTGGATTATAGTTTTACAGAAGCATGTGGTCTCCTTGCTGATGTGTTGAGGGAACCTCTGATGTGATGGGGGACCTTTCATGTGTTGATGGGAACCTCTCTAAAGTGATGGGGGACCTTTCATGTGTTGGGGGAACCTCTGATGTAAAGGAGGACCTCTGATATGTTGGGGAAAACTCTGACTTGGAGGAGGGCCTCTGATGTGTTGGGGGAACGAACCTCTGATGTGAAGAAGGGCCTCCAATGTGATGGGGGGAACCTCTGATGTGTTGGGGCAACCTCTGATGTGATGGAAGGGCCTCTGATGTGATGGGGGGATATCTAAAGTGATGGGGGACCGTTCATGTGTTGGGGGAACCTCTGATGTAAAGGAGGACCTCTGATATTTTGGGGAAAACTCTGACTTGGAGGAGGGCCTCTGATATGTTGGGGGAACGAACCTCTGATGTGAAGAAGGGCCTCCAATGTGATGGGGGGAACCTCTGATGTGTTGGGGCAACCTCTGATGTGATGGGGGGATATCTAAAGTGATGGGGGACCTTTCATGTGTTGGGGGAACCTCTAATGTAAAGGAGGACCTCTGATATGTTGGGGTAAACTCTGACTTGGAGGAGGGCCTCTGATGTGTTGGGGGAACGAACCTCTGATGTGAAGAAGGGCCTCCAATGTGATGGGGGGAACCTCTGATGTGTTGGGGCAACCTCTGATGTGATGGGGGGATATCTAAAGTGATGGGGGACCTTTCATGTGTTGGGGGAACCTCTAATGTAAAGGAGGACCTCTGATATGTTGGGGAAAACTCTGACTTGGAGGAGGGCCTCTGATGTGTTGGGGGAACGAACCTCTGATGTGAAGAAGGGCCTCCAATGTGATGGGGGGAACCTCTGATGTGTTGGGGCAACCTCTGATGTGATGGGGGGATATCTAAAGTGATGGGGGACCTTTCATGTGTTGGGGGAACCTCTGATGTGAAGAAGGGCCTCCAATGTGATGGGGGGAACCTCTGATGTGTTGAGGGAACCTCTGGTGTGATGGGGGGATCTCTGAAGTGATGGGGGACCTTTCATGTGTTGGGGGAACCTCTGATGTAAAGGAGGACCTCTGATATGTTGGGGAAAACTCTGACTTGGAGGAGGGCCTCTGATGTGTTGGGGGAACGAACCTCTGATGTGAAGAAGGGCCTCCAATGTGATGGGGGGAACCTCTGATGTGTTGGGGCAACCTCTGATGTGATGGGGGGATATCTAAAGTGATGGGGGACCTTTCATGTGTTGCGGGAACCTCTAATGTAAAGGACGACCTCTGATATGTTGGGGTAAACTCTGACTTGGAGGAGGGCCTCTGATGTGTTGGGGGAACGAACCTCTGATGTGAAGAAGGGCCTCCAATGTGATGGGGGGAACCTCTGATGTGTTGGGGCAACCTCTGATGTGATGGGGGGATATCTAAAGTGATGGGGGACCTTTCATGTGTTGGGGGAACCTCTAATGTAAAGGAGGACCTCTGATATGTTGGGGAAAACTCTGACTTGGAGGAGGGCCTCTGATGTGTTGGGGGAACGAACCTCTGATGTGAAGAAGGGCCTCCAATGTGATGGGGGGAACCTCTGATGTGTTGGGGCAACCTCTGATGTGATGGGGGGATATCTAAAGTGATGGGTGACCTTTCATGTGTTGGGTGAACCTCTAATGTAAAGGACGACCTCTGATATGTTGGGGAAAACTCTGACTTGCAGGAGGGCCTCTGATGTGTTGGGGGAACGAACCTCTGATGTGAAGAAGGGCCTCCAATGTGATGGGGGGAACCTCTGATGTGTTGGGGGAACCTCTGATGTGATGAAAGGGCCTCTGATGTGATGGGGGACCTTTGATGTGAAGGAGGGTCTCTAATAAAATGGGGGGAACTTTAATGTGTTGGGGGAAACTCTCATGTAAAGGAGGGCTTTTGATGTGATGGGGAACTCTAATGTGAAGGAGGGCCTTTGATGTGATGGGGGACCTCTTATGTGATGGGGGACCTCTGATGTGAAGGAAGGTCTCTAATGTGATGGGGGAATTTCTGATGTGAAAGAGGGCCTCTGATGTGATGGGGAATCCTCTGATGTGTTGGGGGAACCTCTGATGTGATGGGGAATCCTCTGATGTGTTGGAGAAGACCTCTGATGTGAAGAAGGGCCTCTGATGTGATTGTGGATCTTCTGATGCAAAGGAGGACCTGTGTTATTATGGGAGACCTCTGATGTGAAGAATGGCCTCTGATGTGATGGGGGAACTTCTGATGTAAAGGAGGACCTGTGTTATGATAGGAGACCCCTGATGTGAAGGAGGACCGTTGATGTGATGGGAGGACCTCTGATATATTGGGGGAACCTCTGATGTGAAGGAGGACCTTTGATGTGATGGGAGGACCTCTGATATATTGGGGGAACCTCTGATGTGAAGGAGGACCTTTGATGTGATGGGGGGACCTCTGATGCAAAGGAGGACCTCCTGATGTGATGGGGAATCCTCTGAAGTGAAGGAGGGCCTCTGGTGTGATGGGGGACTTTTGGTGTGATGGGGATGTGTTGGGGAAACCTCTGATGTGATGGGGATCTCTGATGTGACGGAGGGGGCCTCTGATGTATTGGGGAGATTATTAAACATTTAAATCAGAGGAATTGTTCTATGTTGTCCTTTCAGCTGTAGAACGGCCTCTGTCTTGCAGCAAGTCAATACCTGGGGAAGAATCACAAGTCCCAGCATGGTCTGTCAACAGTGGGCTATAGTTGTGTAGAAGCACATGGTCTTCCTGCTGACTCATCGCTATAGAGAAAATATGATTCATAATTTTCCATGTTGTGTTATTGATATGTAGGCAAGTGCAGGCTGCAGTATATCCTCTCCTCCAACCAGAAGGCTGCATTGTCGCATCCATTCAGGTTGGTAGGAGTCCAACGAGAAGGAAATGTCTCCTATCTTGGGCTCCACATAGCCAACTTTAGAGAACAGTGATCCAGTTGGATGCAGTTGGAAGCAGTTGGAAGTCCTGCAAGATTTGGACGACCATCATGATATAGGACCTTATAAAATAGGGACCAATGTTATTTGGCCTGTCTGCAGTGAGGCAGTAGGCAGGGAAAGAGATTCCTTCTGTAGAGAAAGCCTAGGTGCAGACTAGGAAGAGGTTCCAGACAGTGTAACGGAATGGCCCATGATACCCAGAGACGTTTGAAGGATGCGGGGTACTCCTGTGCCAGCTTCACCAATGACTCTTGGGTCTAGGGTCATCCTATGTCCCTTAGGGGCATAGGATGACTGAGAACTGACATCTCGGATTACATGAGATGGGACATTAATGATAATTAATGTATTGCAGGATATGTTGGAATATTACAGGTATTTAATTCTGACCACAACATGTCAATAGCAGAGTGACTCATTCAATGTGTAACATAGACTGTTGAGATGCTAATTAAGTCCACCTGGCTGTAGTGATGAAAGCTTGCTGTGTTTGCATTCTGTTGTCCATTGTGCTAAATAAGTGCTAAATAAGTCTGCTCTTAAGATATCTCATTGTGTATGCTAATGACACTGTTTTGTGTGAAAATACTATTGATAGTAGATGTGGAATGTGACTTGTCAGCTGTAGTAATTAACTCCTGTAGATTCGGTGCCAGAGAGTCTGTCTGGGATGTGGATTGAGGGGAACTCGTTAAGCACCCATTGTGTGATGTTTTGGGTGGAGTGTTTCATTGTCCCTGTGGTTACTGCAGCATGCTTTCAAACTGTATATAACAAGGCTGAGTTACCATTAAAGCATTGATTGTTTTGAACCAGACACAGAGCTGTGTGTCTCGTCCTTCTGGGGAATTCTTATGGATTGTGTCTGCTGGATTGTTGGAGTGTCCGATAAGCTGTCTTGGGTTGGTGGAATGGAATATCGTAAACGGTGTTAACCCCTGACCGTTACATACAGTAAAGGTTTTCTCTGTAGGGTGTCCAGGCTGTACTGTTCCCAGACAGATTGCCTTTGTCTATCTTCAATAGTAGCAGCCTGGTGGAATCTAGCAACAGTTAACCTTAACACCCCGACCCCCCGACCCCCCACACCACCAATGATCTTCTGGCAGGGTGAAATTGGAAACCTGTATCACTTGGGAGTAGAGTCTACCACCCTACAAGTATTCTACAGACAAGGAACCAGTGTACTAAGACTGGAACTGACTGTTGTGCCTTGTGGTTGACAGTTGAATTTGTTAATCTCTTTGCCATAAGAAGACAGTGCCAAACCACCCGGTCTCATTGTTCTTTCATACGTCTGGTGCACCACCTAGGCCTCACCTACAGATTGGTCTGCAGGACAAGAGTAGTCATGTACAAGCTCAATGAATGAACTGCAACTCACATCTGGTATGAATAGGGGGAGGAATAGTCAGGTTCTCTTTGGGAATTTTATTTTAGCGATGAGCCTTGGCTTGCTGCTACCATGGATTCGAGGCACATCCTGCGGGTTTAAGATTTACAATTCAGGTGAATTTGTGTGCAGATTCACCCAGGAGAATTTATTAAAGCCATAATGCACTGCACGGGCTTTGAACTATAACCAGCTGGCTCAATAAGGGGGCTCTTACATGAGCCAGTCGCCTTATTTTAAAAGGAGCAGCACTTGGCAACCATAGTGTTGGTAAATTGGAAGCTTCTCTAACTACATGCCGACCAGCCGCTGCAGTTCTACGGCGTTAGGTTGGCTCTCCTGCGCGAGAGCCCGTAGCTCTACGTCGCCTTGCGAAGCAGCCACTAGGGGCGCGCCCGCCCGCCCCACGCTCGCTCCTAAATCCCGCGCGCGTGCCCGGCGGTCGCGATCATCGCCGGGCACCCGCGATCGCTCGTTACAGAGGGAGAACCGGGAGCTGTGTGTGTAATCACACAGCTCCCGGTCCTGTCAGGGGAGAAATGCCTGACTGTCTGTTCATACAATGTATGAACAACAATCAGTCATTTCCCCTAGTGAGTCCACCCCCCCTACAGTTAGAACACACCCAGGGAACATACTTAATCCCTTCCCCGCCCCCTAGTGTTAACCCCTTCCCTGCCAGTGGCATTTATGCAGTATCTCCTGATAATACAGATCCTTTAGAGTTACTCTGCACATGCTCAGTTTGGTGTGTATTGCTAGAGAGGTTTTTTTTCTTGGGAGGGTGCATGTGATCAGCATAGGGACAATTAGCTCTGTCCAGAATGAGGGTCAGGGGTCCTTGAGCCTCATAGGATAGTCAGAGTAGATCGAAAACTCTTCCCACAAGCTTTAAACAAACACTGATTGAAATCACAAGACTGCTGAATACTGCTGATGAAAAAAGGTATTTAATAGTTTATATTTAACAAAATTATTGCATTTCCATGTTCTGTGTACTGTGGGAGACAGTGGTGGTTCGTCTCTAGAGGGCGCTGGAGCGCCGCCCCCTCTGGCTCTCGCCCGCCTTGAGTCTAATAACATACATTGATGCATTGCATGAATGTATGTTATTGTTGCCAGCTGCTGCTGGTCTATTCAGAGATGGCCGGAACTTGAGCGTCGGCCACCTGAATAACGGCAGCTGGTTGGCTGTGCGGAAGTGCCTATCAGAGCCAGCGGCTCCCGGATGTCTTATCCTCGGAACGTACGGGGGGTGCGTTCCTTTGATAAGACTGACGGCCGTCTCAGCCAATCAGGTTCCCCGATTCTGGTTATCGGTAACCTGATTGGCTGAAGCGTCACCAAGGCGGGAGAAGACATCGAGGGACGTGGAAGGAGTAAGGTAAGTGCATTTTACAGGACACAGCTGCGACAATGGGCACAGAGGCGACAAAGGGCAGAGTGGCATCAATGGGCACAGTGGCATCAATGAGCACAGTGGTGACAAAGGGCACAGTGGCATCAATGGGCACAGTGGCGACAAAGGGCACAGTGGTGACAATGGGCACAGTGGCAACAATTAAAGGGCACAGTGACATGCACCGTGGCAACAATGGGCACAGTGGCAACAATGGGCACAGTGGCGACAATTAAAGGGCACAGTGGTGACAATTGGCACAGTAGCGACAATTGGCATTGTGGCTGCGTTTGATGGCATGGCACAGTCGTGACAATTGATGGCACAGTGGCTGTGTTTTATGGCATGGCCCAGTGACTGCGTTTGATGGCATGGCACAGTGACTGCGTTTGATTGCATGGAACAGTGACTGCGTTTGGCATGGCACAGTGGTGCGAATTGATGGCATAGTGACTGCATTTGATGGCATGGCACAGTGGTGACAATTGATGGCACAGTGGCTGCGTTTTATGGCATGGCACATTGGTGACAATTGATGGCACAGTGGCTGCGTTTGATGGCATGGCACAGTGACTGCGTTTGATGGCATGGCACAGTGATTGCGTTTGGCATGGCACAGTGGTGCGAATTAATGGCATAGTGACTGCATTTGATGGCATGGCACAGTGGTGATAATTGATGGCACAGTGGTGACAATTGATGGCACAGTGGCTGCGTTTGATGGCATGACACAGTGGCTGCGTTTGATGGCATAGTGACTGCATTTGATGACATGGCACAGTGGTGATAATTGATGGCACAGTGGCTGCATTTGATGGGCACAGTGAGGCTGCAATTTTTTTCTTTTTTTTTCGTTTGTGCCCCCCCAAAAATTTTGAGCACCAGCCGCCACTGGTGGGAGACCAGATTTAGTAAATACAGGCTCCTGGGTTTAATAACACTTTAAAATTGCCCTGCTGCTGGCCAGATTTACACTGCTGTATCATTGGTCTCCTAATTAAAATCATAAACACCTTCCTGTACTTTTTGGGCCATATTCTTGTACATATCCGGCGGCGTATCGTACAGTATGTCCTTTACGTTACTCCGACGCAAGTTTAACGGGCAAGTGCCTGATTCCCAAACCACTTACCTGTAAACTTGCGGCGGCGTCGCGTAAAGTCCACCCGCGCAAGCACTCCTCATTCAAATGATCCTGGTAGGTGGCGTGGATCATTTAAATTAGGCGCGCTCCCGCCCCGATCGTAATGCGCATGCTCCGTCGGGTAAATTACCCGACGTGCATTGCGCTAAATTGTGTCTCACGGACGTCATTTGTTTTGACGGTAACGTAAATGGCGTCCAGCGCCATTCACGGACGACTTACGCAAACGACGTTAAATTTTCAAATTTCGACGCGGGAACGACGGCCTTACTTAACATTGAGTACGCCACCTAGGGGGCATGTTTATCTTTACGCCGCGTATCGCTTACGTAAACGACGTAAAATCACTACGACGGGCAAGCGTACGTTCGAGAATCGGCGTGACTAGTCATTTGCATATTCTACGCTGACCGCAAAGGAAACGCCACCTAGCGGTCAGCGTAGATATTGCACCCTAAGATACAACGGCGCTGGCCGTCGTGTCTTAGGCATGTTTAAGTGTATCTCAGTTTGAGAATACACTTAAACATAGGACGGCCTTAAATTCGGACTTACGTCGGAGTAACTGCTGATACGCCGGCGTAATTCTACGAGAATATGGCCCTTTGTCTCTAGTATATTTGGGCCTATTATCCCTGATTGAAACTATCCTGCTGCCGGCCAATCTGACAACGCATCGTTCAATTTTGCACATTTTCCCCCCCAGAGCACAAAAAAATGTCTGCTGAAGGTCTGAGTTCCTTTCATAAGAAGATCATTGTCTTATTTACATTCACAGTTCCGCTAAGTTATTATTTAGTATTTTATGTTTTACTCCATTGCATCGTTGACGAGGATCATTTCTGCCGCTCGCTGTATCTTGATACTCAGTATATTATAATACGTCTTGGCTGAATTACCCTGGACGTGACACTAATAGCGTATAATGGGGTCTACGAGGCTGGGAAGTTGAT
This sequence comes from Rana temporaria, assembly GCF_905171775.1. Lineage (NCBI taxonomy): Eukaryota > Metazoa > Chordata > Amphibia > Anura > Ranidae > Rana > Rana temporaria. The sequence continues at coordinate 215,368,217 of NC_053494.1, forward strand.
GGGATTTTATCCTCAAACTCATTACGGGAATAATGAACGCTGAATGTGCGATCAGGATAAAGATGGAACATTGTGCACGGAAAGCCTTTTAGTCTCACTAACGTTTTCTTGTATTATGTTCCTCTCAGTGCTGCGAATGGATCGTTATACCATCATACAGTCAGCTAATTCCTGCCAAGATCCGGGGGTGAGAATTTCATCGCAGATGGTGGCATCTAAAGATGGCATAGCTGCCTCCTTCTACTATACACATGACTAGGGTATAAAAGATGATTTGTCCCTACGACTGCTTGACCAACACTCCCCCTTTACCTTACCCAAGTGACATACATGACACCAAACTGGAGTTTAATGGCCAAAGCCTTCCTTTTATTTATTAAAAAAATTGTATAAATAACATAAACAGTTCCAAACATACAAAACAGTGAGTACAATATGAAAACTGGAGCCCCAAGGTCCTTGTAGGCATCACTACCTCAAGACAATACCACCACCAGCAGATACAACCCAAACTACTGGGAGTTATACGCAAGATGGGTCTCTACCCATGTGTATTTTTCTATAATAAAGACATACAAGGACCTTGCACCTCACCAGCTACCATGACAAACCAAATCAAGTAACTGGCCAAAGAAATGCCCAACAACTGAACCCAAAGAAAAACGGGAGGGTGGGAAGTTGCCCCGACACAGTTCCTCTTCTTAGAAATCATCCCCTAAAGCTCAATTTGCTCCCTCCAACCCACCAATCTGGTAAATACCCCTTTAGCATATTTACTTTAACCATGACAAACCACACCAAGTGAACTGGCTGAAGAAATGCCCAAGAACTGAACCCAAAGAAGGGAGGGAAGGTGGAAAGTTGTCCCAAAGCAGTTCCACTTCTGAGGGAAGACCTCACTAGGATCCTCCTACATCATACCTTAAAGCTAAATGTGCTCCCTCCAAACCAGTTGTACCCAAGATGGGTCTCTACCCAAATACATTTTTCTATAATAAAGACACACAAGGACCTTGCACCTCACCAGCTACCATGACCAACCATACCAAGGAAACTGGCCGAAGAAATGCCCAACAACTGAACCCAAAGAAAAATGGGAGGGTGGGAAGTTATCCCAAGGCAGTTCCTCTTCTGAGTGAAGACCTCACCAGGATCCTCCTACAGCTCATCCCCTAAAGCTCCATTTGCTAAATTTTTCCCTCCAGCCCACCAATCTGGTAAATACCCCCTTAGCATATTTACTTTAACCATGACAAACCACACCAAGGGAACTGGCTGAAGAAATGCTCAAGAACTAAACCCAAAGAATGGAGGGAAGGTGGAAAGTTGTCCCAAAGCAGTTCCTCGTCTGAGTGAAGACCTCACTAGGATCCTCCTACAGATCATCCCCTGAAGCTCAATTTGCTCCCACCAAACCAGTTGTACCCAAGATGGGTCTCTACCCATGTGTATTTTTCTATAATAAAGACATACAAGGACCTTGCACCTCACCAGCTACCATGACAAACCACACTAAGTAACTGGCCAAAGAAATGCCTAACAACTGAACCCAAAGAAAAACGGGAGGGTGGGAAGTTGTCCCGAAACAGTTCATCTTCTTAGTAAAGACATCACCGGGATCCTCCTACAGATCATCCTCTAAAGCTCAATTTGCTCCCTCCAACCCACCAATCTGGTAAATACGCCTTTAGCCTATTTACTTTAAACATGACAAACCACACCAAGTGAACTGGCTGAAGAAATGTCCAACAACTGAACCCAAAGAAGGGAGGGAAGGTGGAAAGTTGTCCCAAAGCAGTTCCACTTCTGAGTGAAGACCTCACTAGGATCCTCCTACATCATACCTTAAAGCTAAATTTGCTCCCTCCAAACTAGTTGTACCCAAGATGGGTCTCTACCCATGTACATTTTTCTATAATAAAGACACACAAGGACCTTGCACCTCACCAGCTACCATGACCAACCATACCAAGGAAACTGACTGAAGAAATGCCCAACAACTGAACCCAAAGAAAAATGGGAGGGTGGGAAGTTGTCCCAAGGCAGTTCCTCTTCTGAGTGAAGATCTCACCAGGATCCTCCTACAGCTCATCCCCTAAAGCTCAATTTGCTAAATTTTTCCCTCCAGCCCACCAATCTGGTAAATACCCCTTTAGCATTTTTTACTTTAACCATGACAAACCACACCGAGGGAACTGGCTGAAGAAATGCCCAAGAACTGAACAAGGGGGAGTCCCTTCCTCCCCACCTGTAAAGCTGCACTGGTGTTCTATAGGCCCTGTGCAGAATAAATATTTGTGACAATTTATGAGAGGCAGAGACCGATACTGCAGGAATGGATCCAAGAGCCATATCCCGTTTACTACGGCATCTAAAGAAGGCAGAGGCGTTGCTAGGGGGGTGCGGTCCGCACCGGGTGACACCCGCTAGAGGGGTGACACCATCCCTTTTTTTTTTTAGCTGACATGCCCAGCCTGCCCTGTGCAATCCCAGCCTGCCCTGTACCACCCCAGCCTGCTCTGTGCCACCCCAGCCTGCCCTGTACCATCCCAGCCTGACCTGTATCACCCAGCCTGCCCTGTACCACCCCAGCCTGCCCTGTACCACCCCAATCAGCCCTATACCACCCCAGCCTGCCCTGTACCCCCCAAACAGCCCTGTACCACCCCAGCCTGCCCTGTACCACCCCAGCCTGCTCTGTACCACCCAGCCTGCCCTGTACCACCACAGCCTGCCCTGTACCACCCCAAATTTTCCCATGCCACCCCAACTTGCCCTGGGCCAGCCTAACTTGCCCTGTACCACCCCAACCTGCCCAATGCCACCCTAACTTGCCCTGTACCACCCCAACATTTCCCATGCCATCCCAACTTGCCCTATGCCACCCTAACTTGCACTATACCACCCCAACCTGCCCTGTACCACCCTAACTTGCCCTATACCACCCCAACCTGCCCTATGCAACCCTAACTTGCCCTATACCACCCCAAACTACCCTATATCACCCCAACATACCACCTTAACCTGTCCTATACCACCCCACTACACCAACCTGCCACTATACCACTCTATACTACCCTAACCTGCCACTATACTGCCCTATACTATCATTAACAGGGGCTGGTTTGGGGTGCTCCCTGTGCCCGTGCGCTGCGTGCTTGGTGCTGGGCAGCCTAGACAGAGGGGGGGTGACACCATGTTTTACCGCACCGGGTGACACCAACCCTAGTGATGCCACTGAAGGAAGGCATGATCCTGGACTGAGGACAGCAATTCCGTATACATTTTTGATATTAGTCCTCTCCGGGCATTGAAGCTGTTATTGGGCCAACTCAATACTGAACCCTACGGACTGGGATGCCATTAAAGTTCATGTGCGTGTAAAGGCAGGTGTCCCAATACTTTTGACAATATACTGTATGTATGCATGTGTTTGATATGTAGATGTTTTAATACAACCTCTCGTCCCTTCAGGCGTCAATCATGTTGCCCGGGTACACATCGGCTGAGATTTTTTTTGGGGTAGAACAAACACATGAATAAACCCGAGGAGTGCAATTGGCTTCTCGAGGATCGCTCGACGCGGGGACCAATTTTCTAAGAAGAAACCTTTTCCTGGTTTCCTGACTTTCATCTCACAGAAAACCTGAGTTCTTCTAACAAGAGCGTCTGTGAACCTAATCCAACGCGCCTCGGATTTGTTTTCTTTTATCCGGGTGCAGCCACTGACAAAGCCTCTCTTTGTCTGCGGTAATAGCTTTTTCCCGGCGCGCACTTTCATCGAAATCTGTCGCACTTGGAAAGTCGTAATCTTATTTTTATTTTTTTGGAGGGAGAAACACTATCAATATGTCTCGGGAACATTTGCATTACACAGAGGAGAGACGAGGGGATTGCATTGCTCTTCCTGAGACTTTCTTTTACCAATTCAGAATTAATCCCCCCCCCGGAGCTCCTCTGTAGGTCCCGTCTCCGTCCTCTCTGGAGAATCTGTCAATTCTCCTTTTCCATTATCTATCATAGGGGGGCCCAGGGCCGGACTTACCATTGGGCTTGACTGGGATCAAGCCCATGGGCCCCGCCCAATAGGGGGCCCGGGCCCAATCGCGGCAACCCCCCGTTCGCGGAAATCGCGGCAACCCCCTCCCACAATCTTGCGGCAATGGCGGCAACCCCCTCCCGCAATTTTGCGGCAATCCCCCGTTTGCAGCTGTGCAAACGGTGCCCCCCCCGCTCAACAACTTTAATGCTCCAGGGGGCCCCTTCACTGCAGCTGTGTAAGGGGCCCCCAAAATTACTGAAGGCGGCCCTGGGAAGAGGTAAGGAGTCTGTTCAGCAGCTGCCCCCCGGCTCAACAACGGTTGGTCGACGGATCCCCACCCTCAACAAGTATGATCGGTCGGCGCACTGCCCCCCCTCAACAACTTCGATAGGTCGGTCGGCGGATCCAGACCCCCCCACTCCCCCCTCAACAAACAACCCATCCTCCCCGCTTCTCTGCTCCAGGGGGCCCCTTCAATTATTAAGCCCAGGATCGTGATAAAAAATGCTTGAGCAAAGCGTGGTGACGTACAACACGTACAACGGCACTATAAAGGGGAAGTTCCATTAGAATGGCGCCACCATTTGGGCTGATTATGCAAATTTCCCTTCTCATAACCAGGGGCGTTGCCAGGTGGCAAAAAGACCAGGAGCTTCACCCCGAAGTCCAAGGCCGGAACCGGGGGGGATTAATGGTGTTGTATGTGGCGTAGCGTTTTTTTGGGGCTGGACGGTGGGGTTGTGTGACTTACCAGTGCCCATCAATGGTGACCACTAACCTGCCTGACCTACCCGCAATGACATACCTGCACTGACCTACCTACACTGACCTACCTGCACTGACATACCTACACTGACCTACCTGCACTGACATACCTACACTGACCAGTGACCTGCATGACAGCAGGGAGCAGGCAGTCAGTCTCTCGTCACTGTCAGAGAGGAGAGAAGAGGAGCTGCTGAGCCGAGGAGGAGAGGAGCTGCCGAGGAGGAGAGGAGCTGCCATGCCGAGGAGGAGAGGAGCTGCCATGCCGAGGAGGAGAGGAGCTGCCATGCCGAGGAGGAGAGGGAGGAGAGCCGCCCCCCTGAGCAGGGATATTGTTCGGCCGAACTCGGCCGAACTTGACCACACTCGGCCCCAGCCGCACTCGGCCACACTAAGCCCCAGCCGCACTCGGCCGAACACTGCCACACTCGGCCAAAGCCGCACTCGGCCACAGCCGTGATCAGATCGGTCCCGGGCCCCGGCGCTCGGGGCCAACAATACAATGCATTGTTCAATAGACTCAGGGGCTTTTCCTGGTCCCATTCGAGGCTCCAGCCCCCCAATCCCGGGCCTAACGACGCCCCTACTCATAATAACTTGCTTCTGAGTATGCATGTTTATTTTCCCCGTCGTTAAAGCCCACACACAAGCGTTTTTCACAACGAGAAAATGACAATGTGAAAAACGACAAGAAAAAATAGAGCAGGTTCCAAATTTTTAATGCCCACTTTTCTCGTCGAGAAAAATGCTCTGGAGCCTACACACGACCGTTTTTCACGACCAATTTAAAAGAATGAATGGGGCCATGTATCGTGAGATTTTGAGTGAAAACCTCCTCCCATCAGCAAGGGCATTGAAGACGAAACGTGGCTGGGTCTTTCAGCATGACATTGATCCCAAACACACCACCCGGGCAACGAAGGAGTGGCTTCGTAAAAAGCATTTCAAGGTCTTGGAGTGGCCTAGCCAGTCTCCAGATCTTAACCACCATAGAAAACCTTTGGAGGGAGTTGAAAGGTTGTGTTGCCCAGCCACTGCCCCAAAACATCACTGCTCTAGAGGAGATCTGCATTGAGGAGATCTGGGCCAACATACCAGCAACAGTGTGTGACAACCTTGTGAAGACTTAGGCCCCGTACACACAACCGAGAAACTCGACGGGCAAAATACATCGTTTTGCTCGTCGAGTTCCTTGTTCGGCTGTCAGAAAACTCGTCGAGCCACATTTTCCCATTGCCCAATGAGGAAATAGAAAACATGTTCTCTATTTGGCTCGACGAGTTTCCCGACGGGTTTCTCTGCGAAAAGTGTACACACGAAGAATACGTCTCCCATCGAGTTTCTTGCTGGATTCTGCCGAGAAAACCGGTCGTGTGTACGGGGCCTTACAGAAAACATTTGGCCTCCGTCATTGCCAACAAAGGACATATAACAAAGTATTGAGATGAACTTTTGATATTCACCAAATACTTATTTTCCACCATAATTTGCAAATAAATTCTTTCCTAATCAGACATTGTGATTGTCTGGATTTATTTCCACATTTTGGCCCAGATTCACAGAGAGCGGGCGCACATTACGCCGCCGTAGCGCAAACCAATGTACGCCACGCCGACGCAGCGCAGAGAGGCAAGCATGGAATTCAGGAAGCCAGTGCTCCCCACACTGCGTCGGCGTGGCGTAGGTTTCGAAGGCGCAGGCCGGCGTAGGTGGAAGTGGGCTTGACCCATGCAAACCCATGCAAATGAGGCGTGACCCCATGCAAATGATGGTCCCAGCGCCAGACAAGTACGTTTAATGAACTGCGCATCCCCCTGCGCATGCTCACAACCACGTCGGAAAAACTGCCTAAGATACGCCGGATCACTGCCTACGCCATGAACGTAACCTACGCCCAGCCAGACACACGTCCAACGTAAACTACGTAAAATACGTCGGCTTGTGTTCCTTGGTGCAGACCTTTGCATGTTTGCTGCTGGGTTGCACCTCCTTTATGGGGCTTAACTTTACGCCGGACGTACAACTTACGCGCACATCGCGTAGCCTGCGTCGGGGCGCACGTACGTTCGTGAATCGCCGTATTTTCCTCATTTGCATATTTGAATGACTGATCAATGAGAGCGCCACCATGCGTCCAGCCTAAATGTGCGCCCCTACCCTACGCCGGCGTAGGCAAGTTACGTCGGCAGGATTAAGCCTGTTTTTAGGCGCATCTTAGTTTGTGGGTACGGCGCACAGATACGACGGCCCACATTTGCACTTACGTTGGCATATCTTGTTCTACGTCGGCGCAAGTGCTTTGTGAATCCGGGCCTTTGTCTCTCATAGTTGAGGTATACCCAGTGGCGTCGCATGGGTTGTCAGCGCCTGGGGCGAGGCAAGTAATTTGCACCTCCCTGACCCATGGACTTACCTATTTTCAGCTAGCTCCAGTCTGGTCACATGATCCACTGTGTGAGACAGCGGTGGCTGTAGGGAAGAGGAGAGTGTGCTTGATAATGACTGGTAAAGCCTGGAGTGGTGACATTATGCATATGTTCCTATGTCCCACCTGTTGTTGGCGCTCCCTCCTCTCCACACTGACAGCGCCCCTCTAAATTTTGCACCCGGGGCGGTGGCCCCCCCTACGCTACGCCACTGGGTATACCTATGATCAGGGACGATCCTAGGGTCACAGGCGCCTGGGTGCAGAAATATTTCTGGCGCCCCCACATGGGCGTGGTCATCTTACTAACCCCTCCCCTTTACAAATGTTTCTATGGCTACGACTCAAACACAGAGATGCTCCCCTAAGAAGTCTTCATTAGTGCCCCCCAGCAGGTGTTCCCCATCAGAGTCCCCCCCCAGCAGGTGTCCCCCATCAGAGCCCCCCATCAGATGTCCCCCATCAGAGCCCCCCATCAGATGTCCCCCATCAGATGTCCCCCATCAGATGTCCCCCATCAGAGCCCCCCCCCCCCAGCAGGTGTCCCCCATCAGAGCCCCCCCACAGCAGGTGTCCCCCATCAGAGCCCCCCCACAGCAGGTGTCCCCCATCAGACCCCCCCACAGCAGGTGTCCCCCATCAGAGCCCCCCACATCAGGTGTCCCCCATCAGAGCCCCCCACATCAGGTGTCCCCCATCAGAGCCCCCCACATCAGGTGTCCCCATAGATCAGTACTAGTCCAATAGATCCATGAGCTTGGGCGCGCTGGGAGCAGAAGCACATTACAGGGGGCGGGGCATACGTATCATCTTTGGCTACTTGGAGGGTGGCACTCGGAGAGCATTTCTGGGTATGCACTGTATGATTGGCAGCAGCTCTGGCCAACCCAGAACCTCTCATCACACCGCCTATGGGAAAAGAGCCGACACACGCAGAGGGGGCGGGGCAGACAGGAGACTGCTCCACGCGCACCGGACAGAATTAATTAGTGGAGCCTAGCACCGGAACATGTTCCTGTACTAGGCTCCGCTGTGGTACCCAGCCCGGATTCCGGGGACAGCGGGAGGTATTCGCTCTTGTCAGTTGCCAGCGGAGAGAGCAAGCGGGGTGGGGAACCGCAGCACCCGCTACATGCGCTCCGCCTCTGGACACAGACAAGGAGGAGGGAGGGGAGCACTTTGGAGCTTCGGCTCCCCCACCTCTGCGGCGCCTGGGTGCACCCTGCCTAGGATCGGCCCTGCCTATGATGACAATTACAGGCCTCTCTCATCTTTTTAAGTGGGAGAACTTGCACAATTGGCGGGGACCAAATACTTTTTTGCCCCACTGTATGTGATTTTGCGGAAAGTGGTTAAGCACTCCCCCCTCCCCCTCTACGTGTGAATGATGAAAAGAGTCGTATTCTTGGCTGCTCTGGGATCCGGGATTTAAACTCAGCCCGGGGCTTTGAAATCAATTATTTATTTGCAACACATGTATCTCCGGAGAGATATGACTTTCTCGTCATATTTAAGCAGCTCGTTTACTAATGAACTGGGGAGAGACAGAATTGGCAGCCAGAGGCGCACAGCGAGGAGACAACAGCGAGGCAGATACGTTACTCCACCGTCATCAGCCAATCAGAGTCAGCAAATCCTGCGCTGCTCAGTAGCAAGCTGCAGTATTTTAAAGGACAGTTCGGATGTTCACAGTGGAATATGAAATGTTTTTTCATCGGGGGCCTCCCCTCCTCGCTGAGTTGCGCAGTGAGTGACAATATTTGTCCATTCCCTAAGAAAAGTTCATAGGACTCAACAAAATTTGAGGCAGACGTCTCTGCGTTGCCCATGTGCACAGCGATTGGGACAGACTTTGAACGCCAAGTTACATGGACAATTTTAATTACTTCTTACTGAGAGTCTCATGCCGCGTACACACGATCATTTTTCGGGTTGCAAAAAATGACGTTTTTTTTAATGTCAATAAAAACGATCGTGTGTGGGCTCCAGAGCATTTTTTCACGATGTAAAAAATGGGTATTAAAGATTTCGAACATGCTCTAATTTTTCACGTTGTTTTTAACGTTGTAAAAAATGGTCGTGTGTGGGCTTTAACGACGTAAAAAAAAACGCTAGTTTTTGAGACGGGAGCGCTCGTTCTGGTAAAAGTAGCGTTTGTAATGGAGATAGCACATTCGTCACGCTGTAACAGACTGAAAAGCGCGAAGACTGGAAAGCACGAATCAGCAAAAGCAGCGCCATCCAAATGGAACTTCCCCTTTATAGTGCCGTCGTACGTGTTGTACGTCACCGCGCTTTTTTTTTTTCACGATCGTGTGTAGGCAAGGCCGTTTTAACGATCGGGTTGAAAAAAACATAGTTTTTTCTAGACCGTTAAAAATGTAATTTTTTACAACCCGAAAAAAGGCCGTGTGTACGTGGCATTAAAGCTGCGTTCATGACTGCAAACATTGCGAGTTGCGCTTGCCGCGGCACCTCAAGCATACGGGGGGGGGGGGGGGATAATTTATTTGATCCCTGGCAGATGTTGGAAGTTTGCCCACTTACACAGAAATGAAGGGCCAGATTCAGGTACAAATACGTTATGCTGCGGCGGCGTAACGTATCCCATTTACATTACACCGCCGCAGGTTTACAGCGTAAGTGCTTGATTCACAAAGCTCTTACCTGTAAACTTGCGGCGGTGTAACGTAAATCCGCTCGGCGCAAGCCCGCCTAATTCAAATGGGGCGGGCACCAATTAAATTAGGAGCGTTCCCACTCCGAACGTACTGCGCATGCTCCGTCCGTCAAATTGCCCGACGTGCATTGCGCTAAATGACGTCGCAAGGACGTCATTGGTTTCAACGTTAACGTAAATGGTGTCCAGCGCCATTCACGGACGACTTACGCAAACGAAGTGAAATTAAAAATGTCAACGCAGGAACGACGGCCATACTTAACATTGCTTAGACCACCTAGAGGGCATGCTTAGTTTTACGCGACGCATCTCTACGGAAACTACGTAAATTTAGATCGACGGGCAAAGCGGACCGCAATGGAATCGCCACCTAGCGGCCGGCCTAGAATTGCAGCCTAAGATCCGACGGTGTAACACAGTTACACCTGTCGGATCTTAGGGCTATCTATGCGTAACTGATTCTATGAATCAGGCGCATAGATACGACAATCGTATCTCAGAGATACGCCGTCGTATCTCTTTTTTGAATCTGGCCCGAAGAATAATTTTTTATCATAGGTGTATTTTATATGATAGAGACAGAATATCAACCAAAAATCCAGAAAAAAAACACACATGATACAAGCCCTGTTTCTTTTTTTTTTTTTTAATCCTGACTCGGTTTGAGAGTGTTGTCTTGCAAAACCAGCAGGATTCAAGCCACAGCGGTGTGCAGTACCGCATTTGGCCTGTGGTGGGGGGTGCCGGAGCCAAGAGGAGCTGATCGGAGCCGTTCAAAAAAACTCTTAAGTACTCAGTTTTCCGAGTTCAGCCAGGCTGTCCCCGGGCCTTTCCCAGTGTTTCCGAGGCTCTCCGGCGCCCCCCTTCCACCTCTGGCCACGTGCGGCATTGCGTGTCATAGAAGTCAATGTGGAACTAATTATTTTCGTTTCCATTGATTCATATGGCCTAAACCGATGAAGAAATTAGATTTTTTAGATTTTTTTTATTGGATGTTTTATAGCAAAAAGTTAAAAAAATATATATATATTTTTTCAAAATTGTCGCTCTATTTTTGTTTATAGAGCAAAAAAAAAAAAAAATCGCAGAGGTGATCAAATGCCACCAAAGGAAAGCTCTATTTGTAGGGAAAAAAAAAGAAAATACATTTCATGTGAGTACAGCTGTTGTCAGGGCCGATCCGCTCTATAGGCTCACTATGCAAGCCGCTTAGGGCCCCCGCAAAGCTGCGGGCCCCCCCCCAAATTACTAGAGGCCCCCGCCTGGTGAGAAGTCATTTTCGGCCCCTCACCCGCTGGCTGCATGGGAGAAGAGGTAAGAAGTCAGCACCCCCGCTTCTCACTTCAATGTAAGATGTCATTTCCGACAGCAGAACACCCCCTCCCCCCGCTTCTCAATTTTAACACGTTCCCTACCGAGTCATTGTAAAATGACGTTGGCGGGAACCCTTCCTCCTTCAGAGTGGATGTCCGTGCATTCCCGGGCAGCTAGGGGGTGCGCGCGCCCCAGACGCATTGCTCGGGACCCGGTGCGCGCGCCCCGGGGCCGCGATGACCGCCGGGCAACCGCGATTGTCCCCAATCACGGCATTACCATGGATCTGTGTGTGTAATGATGGGGTGTAAACACACAGGTCCATGTCCTGTCAACGGTGAGGAGACAGATGTGCGTTCCCAGTACAGAGGAACACACATCGGTCTTCTCCCCTTGTGAGTCCCCCTCCCCCTACAGTTAGAACACACTTTAGCGAACATATTTAACCCCTTCAGCGCCCCCTAGCGTTAACCCCTTCCCTGCCAGTCACATTTACACAGTAATCAGTGCAGTTTTATAGCACTAATCGCTGTATAGGTGTGAATGGTCCCAAAAATGTGTCAAAAGTGTCCTATATGCCGGCCGCAATGTCACGGTCACAATAAAAATCGACGCCATTACTAGTAAAAAAATTAAAATAAAAATAATTAAAAATTACATAAGTCTATCCCCTATTTTGTAGATGCTAGAACTTTTGCGCAAACCGATCAAATACGCTTATAGCGATTTTTTTTAACAAAAATATGTAGAAGAGTAAAAATTATGATATTTATTAAATCAAAAAGTAAAAGATATTGGCCCGGATTCACAAAGCACTCTAGAGATACGCCGCGTAAGTCTATCTATGCGCCGTCGTATCTGTGCGCCGTGACCACAATCTGAGATACGCCTAAAAATAGGCTTCAACCGACTGACGTAACTTGCCTACGCCGTCGTATCGTGGGCGCATATTTACGCTGGGCGCATTTCCGCTCCCATTGGTTTTCTATGCACACATGCAAATAAGGGAGATACGCCAATGCACGAACGTAGTTGCGCCTGGCGCACAATATATGCGGTTTGCGTAAGTCGTACGTCCGGCGTAAAGTTATTCCCCATATAGGAGGCGCAAGTCATGCAAAGGTATGGACAAGGGAACTCAAGCTGTCGTATTTTACGTCATTTACATAGTACGTGAATAGGGCTGGGCGTAGGTTACGTTTACGTCGTAGGCAGTGATCCGTCGTATCTTAGGGAGTAGTTCCGACGTGATTCTGCGCATGCGCACTGGGATGCGTCCACGGGACGGCGCATGCGCCGTTCGTTTTAAGTACTTCTATGGCGCTTGGCCCATCATTTGCATGGGGTCACGCCTCATTAGCATGGCTCACGCCCACTTCCACCTACGCTGGCTTACGCCGAGGAAACCCTTATTATCTTTAGGAGCGCGTGGGAGCGAGTGCTTCCTGAATACTGTGCTTGCCTCTGTGCGCTGCGTCGGCGTAGCGTATATTAGATACGCTACGCCCGCATAAATATGCGCCGATGTATGTGAATCCGGCCCATTGTGGTTTTTTTCCAAAATTGTCGCTCTTCTTTTGTTTATAGCGCAAAAAATAAAAACCGCAGAGGTGATCAAATACCACCAAAAGAAATCTCTATTTGTGGGAAAAAAAGGGCGTCCATTTTGTTTGGGAGCCACGTCGCACGACCGCGCAATTGTCATTCAAAGTGCGACAGCGCTGAAAACTAAAACTTGGTCTGAGCAGCAAGGGGGTGAAAATGCCCGGTATGGAAGTGGTTAATCTTGAATGTGACTTGTCACTGTCGGCAGCGCCAGCGACTTTAATGCGTCATGATCCCAAGGTCCTGTACCCCCTGAACTTTACACTGGCCCAACCGGTGGCTTGCGATCTTTCCTGCACAATGGTGATCTGAACTGTTTGAAGGGATGCCTGGGCAGGCGGGAAGGGGTTAATAAGTCCTGTATAACGTTTTTTTGCATTTTCATTACATCTCTGATAAGCAGCAGAAAGAGGAATGGAGCCGGGCGCTCCGAATTCTGCTCTCTGTCTGCGTGCAGCTGATAAGTGTGGAATGCGGGCGTGTTACATCACAACATGAATACAGACACTCCCAGACATCGCCCTTTATCTAGCTGGAGGACCGAACCAAAGCATTATGAGAAGTATACGGTATATACACCACAGGAAATGGTAAAAGTGTGCCAAAAGGAACCAAAACTCTCGCTACTGAGGAGGGTCACATGACTTCCATCACAACTTGCAAAAATAAAGGCTTTATTTTTCACTTAACTTGCAGACCGCCTCCCGCAGCTTTACTGCGCACAGGGTAGGGTGCCCACGTGTCCCGGATTGGCCGGGACTGTCCCGCAATTGACATGTCTGTCCCGGGTCCCGGGCACCTTCATTCTGGGACAATACAGTGTCCCGGAATGAAATAGAGGACACAGCCACCCCCTACTAACTACATTTCCGGAACTGGGGCCGGCACTGCCTGGCGTCTTGCAACCGGTGACAATTTACTCTCAGACAGTGAGGCCGGAAGCGAGGCAAGTGGCACATTCACCTGACAAATAACCCGCCGCCAAATTCCCATCAAGCCCGAGACTACATTTTCCCCCGCCCCCCTCGTCTTTTTTTGGGGGAAGGTGAAGGGGGGGGGGTGGTGTCCCTAAATGGCAGTTTGGAAATGTGGTCACCCTAGCACAGGGCCGTCTTTAACGAGGGGCAAAAGGGGCTGCTTCACAGAGTCCAGTCATTGTTGAGGGGCCCAAAGCAGCTGCCCCTTGAGCCCCTTGTCATGGGAAGCCGTGGATTGGTGGTGGCGGGAGTAAAAGACCGGAAGGGAGAAAAGCTCCCTGATCACCGGAAAGGTGAGGAGTAGCAGGCGTAGCATACCTGACACGGTGGGCCCCCGCCCGCCTCTCCACTTCCAGCACTGAAAGGTGGATGCCCCCCTCCAAGGACCAGCGGGAGGCGCATGCAGCCAGGGACTGTTATCTGCCCCCCTCTCCACTCCCAGATCTGACAGGCAGGTCAGGGACTGGTGGGAGGCGCAGGCAGCCAGGGACTGCTATCCGCCCGGGATAGTCTGCGGTCTTTGAATCCGCTGGAAGGAGCAGAGCCCCTTGACCAGAAGGAGGATGGGCCCTGCCCGTTGCTAACCAGCATGAATGTCTAATGGAAGGTACTGGGTATCTCTCTCACCCTCCTCTCTGACCCCCCTCTCTCTCTCACCCCCTTCACCTCTGACCCCCCTTTCTGATCTCTTTCTCTCACCCCCCTCTCTGACCCCCCTTTCTGACCGCTCTCTCTCGCCCCCCTCTCTGACCCCTCCCTCTCTGACCCCCTCTGACTCCTCTCTCTCAACCCCCTCCGGGTGAACCCTTTCCTGACACCCCCCTCTCAGCCCCCCTCTCTATCTCTCACCCCCCTTTCTGACCTCTCTTTCACCCCCTCTCTCTCACCTCCATCTTTCTGTCTCTCACCACTCTCACCCCCCTCTCTCTCTCTCTCTCGCGCCCACTCTCTCTGTCTCAACCCCTCTCTGACCCCTCTCTCTGTCTGACCCCTCTCTCTGACCCCTCTTTCTCTCTCACCCACCTCTCTGACCCCCCCTTCCTCTCTCACCCCCCTCTGACTCCTCTCTCTCACCCCCCCCTGTCAGTAACAGGTGTGACCAGAACTGTATGGACTGCAACAGAGGAAACCAAACGTATGTAAAGTGAAAATAAAGACGTTTATTAAGATAAGTGATAATATATATATATATATATATATATATATATATATATATACAAACATCTCCAATGCAAAACAGTGTACAACAACCACTAACCAGACAGTGACCCACATATAACAGACAAGTCTATACAAGAGATGGGGAATACCAGGATCATAAACATAGCCAAGCCAGGGTCATACACGGGAGATCAGCAGATAGGGCCAGGAACCGGACAGGAGAGGGAGAAGGTAGACGTGATCAGGCTGAAGAGCAGGGATGCGAGGGAACAGGAACACAGGAGGGACAGGACCAGGATGGGCTCGGGAATAGGATTCGGGTACAGGCTCAGGATCAGGCACGGGTTCAGGATAACAGACTTGCAGGTCAGGGCACAAGGACGATACCAAGGCCACTTGTGTGTGTGTGTTGCCAGGTATTTATATAAATGTCCTGCAATCAGGCTCAGGTGACGCCTGATCGCAGGAGATAATGTCGGCTACACACTTCCCGGAAAACACCCGCTGGTGGATACCAGTACTACGGCCCACGGATCTAACAGTGCCACCAGCAGGTAAAACCCTTTACTACAGATCCTGGCTGTTAAAAGACACCCGATGGTGGACACCGGTACTGCGATCCACAGGACCAACAGCGCCACCAACGGGTGAACCCTTTCCGGACACCCCCTCTCTCAGCCCCCTCTCTATCTCTCTCACCCCCCTTTCTGACCTCTCTCACCCCCTCTCACCTCCATCTCTCTCCCTCTCATCCTCCTCTCGCACCACTCTCTCTCGTCCCCTTTCTCTCTCTCAACCCCTCTCTCTGTCTCACCCCTCTCTCTGACCCCTCTTTCTCTCTCACCCACCTCTCTCACCCTCTTCCCTCTCTCACCTCCCCTCTGACCCATCTCTCTCTCTCACCCTCCTCTCTCTCCCCTCCCCCTCTCTCTCACCTCTGACCCCTCACTCTCTGACCCCCTCTCTCTCACCTTCCGTCTCTCTGACCCCCTCTCTCTCACCTTCCGTCTCTCTGACCCCCTCTCTCTCACCTTCCGTCTCTCTGACCCCCTCTATCTCACCTTCCGTCTCTCTGACCCCCTCTCTCTCACCTCCCATCTCTCTCTCTCACATGCAGGCAGGGGGAACTGAGTGGACACTGACTGACAAGTGACAGCAAGCGAGTGTCACTGATCACATCCACCCCAAGCACTGCCACTGATCCCCCCCCCAAGCACTGCCACTGATCCCTCCCCCAAGCACTGCCACTGATCCCATCCCCCCTCCCAAGCACTGCTACTGATCCCAACCCCCCCGATCACTGCCACTCATCCCATCTCCACCAGCACTGTCATCACTCATCCCACCCCCCATCCACCCCAGCACAGCCACACATCCCACCCCCCCCCCCCCAGCACTGCCACACATCCCACCCCCCCCCCAGCACTGCCACTGATTCCATAAATTTTTGGGGGGTGTCATTGAACCCACCCATCGGCCGAGCAAATGATAGAAAAGAGACCTGTGTTGGCAAACACAGAGCTCTCTACAAACAGCGATGAAAATTGGGGGCGCAGGGTCCAACTTATAACGATCCAAAACTAATACAAAGAAAATAAAAGTTTCGGGCAGACGTGTGATATAATATGGAAATGTAGGTTGGACTCCCCTGAGCTCTCCTGTCAATTTGCAGATGGTTATCTGTTATTCAAATGGCTTTCCAGATTTATCTCCCGAGCTTCTCTTAAAAATCTTTTCACTCGGTAAGGGACGTCCTCCGGAGGGTTTCGTCTTCTGACGTTACTGTAATATGATTTTATCCGGCTGTTTATGTAAAGGAATCAGTCCGACGTGCCCATTAGTCGCCCGGTGTGGCGCTCCCATTATACCGCTGCTGAGGATCTTCAATTGGATTCACAATGATTGGAAATGTGAACACATATCTGTGACAGTAATGACATGGAGACATCGAATGCTGCGAAAATAAATTAATATTTAATTGTATTTTTTTTTTTAATTGTTAATTGTTCCTTTTAATAAGATGTCCTGCTGACTGAACACTAAAATAGACCATGCTGGTATTTTACCCACTTTAGCTCCAACACCTGTACACCCCCCTATGGGCCGGTTTATCCGCCAATAACTTAGGATAACAAATATATCTTCCAAAAACAATTTTGCTTTTTTTATGCAATCCATAGACTGCAAAAAAAAAAATATTAACTTTTGTCTTCATTGTTTAAAAAAAAAGTTACTGGGGTGGATTCAGTAAGCAATTGCGTCTGCGTAACCATAGTTACGCAGCGCAATTGCTTAATTGCGCCGGCGTATCGACTGCTCCTGATTCAGGTAGCTCGATACGCCAACTGCAGCCTAAGATATGACTAGCATAAGGCTCTTATGCCGTCGTATCATAGGCTGCATTCTTACGATGGCCGCTAGGTGGCGTTCCCGTAGTGGTCAGCGTAAATTGCATACTAACGGCGATTCACAACCCTACGCGCGCCCTGCGTACGCATTTTACGTCGTTTGCGTTCGTCGGGTTCCGCGTAAGGCTGCTCCTGCTATTAGCAGGGGCAGCCAATGCTAAGTATACCCGTCGTTCCCGCGTCGCGATTTAAAAAATTACGTCGTTTGCGTAAGTGAATCGTGAATGGCGCTGGACGCCATTTACGTTCACGTTAAAGCAAATGACGTCCTTGCGACGTCATTTTCCCGACGGAGTATGCGCACTACGTTCGGCGCGGGAACGCGCCTAATTTAAATGATCCACGCCCCCTACGGGATCATTTAAATTACGCGCGCTTACGCCGGCCATTTTTACGGAGCGCCTCCGCAAATTAGGGAGCTACTGCTTCCTGAATCAAGCGTAGCGCAAGTAATTTGCGGAGGCGTAGCGTAAAAACGTAACACTGCGCCTCCGTAAGAAGTGCGCAGCAGTACCTGAATCCACCCCACTGTATATAATAAGTGTAAATTATACATAATTATAAATAATAATAATACTATTCATTATTATTATTAAAGCGGTAGTTCACCCACAATACCATGATTTTACCATCGAGACAGGCATTGTAGCGCGAGCTACAGTATGCCTGTCCCGATTTTTTTAACCCCGTACTCACCTTGTAGTCGTCCATCGTAGATTCCGGCTCCCGCGGGGAATGGGCGTGCCTATGGAGAGGGAGGATGATTGACGGCCGGCCCTGGCACGTCACTCTCCCCGAAGACAGCCGGAGTAGGTCTCGGCTCTTCACGGCGCCTGCGCACAGGCTATGCGCACGCGTCGTGAAGACCAAGCCTATTTCGGCTATTTCCGGAGAAGCGTGACGCGCCAGAGCCGGCCGTCAATCATCCTCCGTCTCCAGAGGCACGCCCATTCCCCGGTATCTTCGATGGACGACTACAAGGTGAGTATGGGGGGAAAAAATTCGGGACAGGCATACTGTAGCTCGCGCTACAATGCCTGATTTTAAGGTAAAAAAAAAAAAAAAAAATTCCCGTCGATAGGGTGAACCCCCGCTTTAATAAAAATACTATTATTATTATTAATAATAATAATATGTATCATATTTTTTTTATTACATATTTACTTATTTTTTAATGCAATCCATAGACTATTAAAAACATACGTCAACATTAATTATACATTTTACTCTATAAATTATTATTATTAAACTTGTGTTATTATTAATAATAATAATAATAATAATAATAATAATAATAATAATAATAATAATCATTGCCACCATCATCATCATAACAATAATACTTATTTTATTTTTTATTACATATTTTATCATTTAATGCAAGCTGTAGACAATAAATAAATAACTTAAATAAATAAAAATAATACACTTTTTCCTACTTAAAAAAAAAAAAATTATTACTGTAGATCAGGAGTCTCCAAATTTTCTAAAGGGCCAGTTTACAGTCTGTAATAATACGATTAATAATAATAATACATATCATATTTTTTTATTACATTGACATGAAAGGGTTAGGGTTGGGGTTAGGGGTTAGGGTTGGGGTTGGGGTTGGGGTTAGGGTTGGGTTGGGGTTAGGGTTGGGTTGGGGTTAGGGTTGGGTTGGGGTTAGGGGTTAGGGTTGGGGTTGGGGTTAGGGGTTAGGGGTTAGGGTTGGGGTTGGGGTTAGGGTTGGGTTGGGGTTAGGGTTGGGTTGGGGTTAGGGGTTAGGGTTGGGGTTGGGGTTAGGGGTTAGGGGTTAGGGTTGGGGTTGGGGTTGGGGTTAGGGGGTTTGGGGTTAGGGTTTCCCATTGAACAATATGGCTAGGACTCAGGAATTGGAACAGGGACCTTCCCCAAAGGTCAAAGGTCAGAAGGCCGGTTCCCAGAGGTCAAAGGTCACAGGGTGTGGCTGACCCGCCCCCCACCACAGTGTACCGCCTACCCCAACTAAGTCGGGGAATGAACAAGTCGGGGAAAGCGTCTTGCCCTACATGTCAATAATAATTATACATTTTACTCTATAAATTATTATTATTGAACTTGTGTTAATAATAATAATAATAATAATAATCATCATTGTCGCCATCATCATCATAACAATAATACTTATTTTATTTGTATTACATATATTATTAATTTTTTAAAGCAATCTGTAGAGAATAAATTGGCAAATAAAAATAACACACTTTTTTCTACATGAATTTTTTTTTTATAAGGCCCCTTTCACACTGGGGCAGGATGTGCGGTGGCGGTATAGCGCCGCTATTTTTAGCGGCGCTATGCTGCGGAATTGCCGCGGTATTTGGCCGCTAGCGGTGCGGTATTAACCCCCGCTAGCGTCAATAAAAGGGTTAATACCACTCGCAATGCGCCCCTGCAGAGGCGCATTGACGGCGGTATTACCGCGGTGTCCCATTGTTTTCAATGGGATGGAGCGGTGAAGGAGCGGTATACACGCCGCTCCTCTCACCGCTCCAAAGATGCAGCTTGCAGGAGATTTTTTTTTCTCCCGCCAGCGCCTCAGTGTGAAAGCCCTCGGGCTTTCACATTGAGAATGCTGGGGCAGGATTATTTCATGCGGTATTTAGGCGCTATTTTTAGCGCTAAAATGCCTGAAATACGCCTCAGTGTGAAAGGGGCCTTACTGTAGATCAGGGATCTCTAAACTTTCTAAGCAAAGGGCCAGTTTACTGCCCTTCAGACAACAGGGGGGGCCGGACTGTGGCCAGTGGGGGAAGAAGATGTCTTGGTGTCTGTGGGAGTAAACAATAGCCCCTCATTGGGAATAATAATGCCCCATCATTGGTGACAGTGAGAGGACTAGTGCCCCATTGTTGGTGTCAGAAACTATGCCCTACTGTTGCTGACAGTAGGAGGGGGGAGGGGATGCCAAGGGCCAGATAAAAGCAGGCAAATGGTCGCATCTGGCCCCTGGGCCGCAGTTTGGAGACCACTGCTGTAGATGATAAGTACAGTTGTGTTCAAAATTATTCAACCCCCTAATGCTGTAAAGGGTTTTAGGGAATTTAGTGTACATTTGTAATTGTATTCAGAATGAAATCCTACAAGGACTTCTTAAAGAACCATATGCAACTAAAATGACATCAATCGGTTTTGTAATACAGTAGTAAAGGTTTCTTTTGTGAATTCTTCATTTACAAAATTATTCAACCCCTTAAAGACTACCACTTTGTAGAACAGAGGTTCATTGAAGTGTTTTCAATCAGGTATTGAAAACACCTGTGGATGTCAGGGAGCAGCAATAAAGCCTAATAAGCACCAATTAGGCAGCTTTAAAATGACTGTGATACTCAGCTCCTTCTAGACATTTACTGGTGTGGTTACAAACATGGTGAAGTCAGGAGAATGGTCCAGGAAGACAAGAGAAGAGGTGATTACTCTTCACAGGAAGGGCAATGGCTATAAGAAGATTGCAAAGATGTTAAACATACCAAGAGACACCATAGGAAGCATCATTCGCAAATTCAAGGCAAAGGGCACTGTTTGAAACGCTACCTGGTCGTGGCAGAAAGAAGATGCTGACTTCGACTGCTGTGCGCTACCTGAAGCGTAGAGTGGAGAAAAGTCCCCTTGTGACTGCTGAGGAGCTGAGAAAATATTTGTCAGATGTGGGTACTGAAGTTTCTGCTCAGACAATACGGCGCACACTGCGTAATGAAGGCCTCCATGCCAGAACTCCCAGGCGCACCCCCTTGCTGTCTCCAAAGAATAAGAAGAGTCGACTGCAGTATGCCAAAAATCATGTGGACAAACCACAGAAGTGTTGGGATTGTGTTCTGTGGACTGATGAAACTGTTTGGGCCCATGGATCAACGCTATGTTTGGAGGAGGAAGAACAAGGCCTTTGATGAAAAGAACACCTTGCCTACTGTGAAGCATGGCGAGGGGTCAATCATGCTTTGGAGCTGTTTTGCTTCTGCAGGTACAGGGAAGCTTCAGCGTGTGCAAGGTACCATGAATTCTCTTCAGTAGCAGGAGATATTGGATAACAATGTGATGCAGTCCGTCACAAACCTGAAGCTTGGGAGACGTTGGACCTTTCAACAGGACAATGATCCCAAGCATACCTCCAAGTCCACTAGAGCATGGTTGCAGATTAAAGGCTGGAACATTTTGGAGTGGCCATCGCAGTCACCAGACTTAAATCTGATTGAGAACCTCTGGTGGGACTTAAAGAAAGCAGTTGCAGTGCGCAAGCCTAAGAATGTGACTGAACTGGAGGCTTTTGCCCATGACGAATGGCGAAGATACCCGTAGATCGCTGCAAGACACTTGTGTCAAGCTATGCTTCACGTTTAAAAGCTGTTCTAACTGTAAAAGGATGTTGTACTAAGTACTAAGATTGAATGTCACTTGGGGGTTGAATAAAACTTATAATGATGTGAGCACAGAAAAGACATTTGTGGTTATTTCATTATAAATGTTATGTTTGTCTGACCTACACGTGCCTCTTTGATTTAATTGTAAGCAGGATGACTGAATGATCAATGTCAAACTGGCCAAAACAATCAATTTCAGTGGGGGTTGAATAATTTTGAATACAACTGTATCTGAAGGGCTTGCCCCCCCCCCCCCCCCCCAAGGTCGAAATCTGGCCCTAGCTGCTGATGCAGCAGGTGCATCACCTGTCCTCCAGTTCTTCGCCATTTTTTGTTTTTTGTTTTGTTTTCAGAGACAGAAATTATTAGCGGAGCAACAAAAAAAAATCTGCGTACCGCGGCTCCCATACCCCCCCCTCCCCCTCGCACAGCGCATCCCTATTGACGTTCTGTGATTTATAAAGCTGTGAATGAATTGCTCAGCAGTATTAAAGCGGAGAGATTATAAATTGTGAAGATTTAGCGCGCCGTGTAGAAAAAACCCACGGGAGGAATTTATCGCAGAGGAGATGTTCAGGCTCTGATTAAGTGAACGCAACCGATGGGGAATCTCAGGAAGTGCCGCCATGTCAGGAATATTCTGAGGGTGAAGAAGACGTACGATGTTGTTTTAAAACAAGAAGCCAAGGAAACGGCAAAATGAAAGGCGAAGAACTCTTTGTAGTTTAGCTATTAGTGATTTCACCTGAGATTCACTCAGAATTCTCCGGTGAACATTCAGCCTGCGTGCCAAGCTGGTGGAAATTCACCCAAGATTGGGAAAAGATTTACCCAATGAAATTGACATTCCCGGAACCCTCAACACCCGTTCTTCCTTAGCAAAAGATTCTTACTGCAACATTCCCCCTGTGCAAGAAAAGAGTCAATCAGTGGCGGTGCGTCCATAGAGGGCGCAGGAGCGCCGCCCCCTCTCCCCTGCACCCGTCACTCAACAATACATAGATTCATTGTCGCCGCTGCCGCCCACTATTCAGGTGTCCGGCCCCCTGTTGAGCGGTGGCCATCTGAATAACAGCGGTGGGTGTGTTTTGGAAGTGCCTGATTAGAGCCAGAGGTTCTAATAGGCTTCCCGATTGAACCCTTTGCTCCTGCCATGAATTTCCTATTAAAGCCATGCATTTGCACTTCCAGAATATTGTGATGTGCGTTGCCCTTCCATGTGCACCTAACTGCAAAGGCCAGTTATAAATTGGGGTGGTTGCCAGGAGAGGGCTGGCAGTCTTAGGCCTGGGGGGAAAGTCAAGTGGCCCATTGAACTGCCGAATCAGCTTAACATCCATGGCCCATCTGTTTTTTCAATGCAGCCTCACGAGTGCCCATCAGTGCAGCCAACTACAGTGCCCATCAATGCAGCCTGATCACTGGGACAGGTAACATGGGGTGTATGGAGGGGGGGGGGGGGGGGGGGGTCAGCTAGGGGTGTCAGGGTCTCTCACCTCAGTGATCTCAGCTCAGCAGGTCCTTGCACGCCACGGCCTCCTGGGGGGGAGGGGGGTAATGCTCCTGGTCCTGGGATCAAGTTGCAGCCAGCGCCTAGTCCTGCAGCCCTGCGTCCATACTACCTGGCATGCCCTGCCTCTGTCCCCTTCCAAGAATTCAGTCCCAGGTAGTTGTAGTTTCCTCTGCGCTGCTCTGTTTTCCACCCACCGGGAGCTTGAGCGTGGACTACAACTCCTGGAATGCAACAGCTAGTGGTCAGCCCGACTTCCAAGACCAGAATAAAAAATAAAATGGTAGCAGCCATTTTGAACATAAGTTAGGGTGGCCTGGGAGGCAATTGCTACCCTGCCCCCTGGCCCAGCCCTCCCCTGGTGGTTGCCAACTTTTGGTATAATCGTAGAATATACTCTGTAATGCCTCGTACACAAGGTCGTACTTTTGAACGTGCAAAAGTCTGCCGTGAGCCCGTCGGAAATTAAGTCAGAACAGATTCTCTATCTAAGGTCCGTCGGACTTCCGACAAAAAAAGTCAGATGGAGGCTACACACGGCCGGACTTACCGTGTGTACGAGGCATTAAACCTTTTAAGAATTGCTACACCACAGTACTGCGACGGAGTGTATTCTACGATGATGAAGGTTGAGCATCCCAAGTCAAAGCCACTTCTGTCTTCTATTCAGCAAAATCGGTTGGCAATTTGCTCAGTTGCAGTTTTAGAAGTATAAAAATACAAGGAATAGTGGTGCAGGCTGTAGTATATAACATATTTAACCACTTGAGACCCGCGCTATTGACAAAAGATGTCAACAGCGCGGCTCTCAAGTGCCGGGTGGACGTCTTTGGACGTCTTTTTAAAAGCATTACCCGCGCGCGCCACTGGGTGGCGCGCATCGGGTAAACACTGTCCTGGCGCAATGCTGGGAAGCCGATGCGTGTACCTGGTGGCCGCGATGTCCGCCGGGTACACGCGATCGTCGGGAACACAGCAGGGACGTGGAGCTCGTGCACGTGCTGTCAGAGGAGAGGAGACCAATCTGTGTACATAGGGACACAGCATCGGTCACCTCCCCCAGTCACCCCCCTCCCCCCACACAGTTAGAACACACCCATGATACACATTTAACCCCTTGCTTACCCCCTAGTGTTAACCCCTTCCCTGCCAGTCAAATTTATACAGTAATTAGTGCATTTTTATAGCACTGATCGCTGTATAAATGTGAATGGTCCCAAATTTGTGTCAAAAGTGTCCGATACGTCCACCGCAATATCGCAGTCCCAATAAAAATCGCAGATCGCCGCCATTACTAGTAAAAAAAAAATAATAAAAAAAAAAATCATAATTCTGTTCCCCATTTTGAGGGCGCTATAACTTTTGCGCAAACCGGTCGCTTATTGCGATTTTTTTTTTTTACAAAAATACGTCGAAAAATACGCATTGGTCTTAACTGAGAAAAAAAATAGTTTTTCTAAAAAAAAAATTGGGATATTTATTATAGCAACAAATAAACAATATATATATTTCTTAAAAATTGTCGCTCTTTTTTTGTTTATAGCGCAAAAAATAAAAACAGAGGTGATCAAATACCACCAAAATAAAGCTCTATTTGTGGGGAAAAAAGGACGCCAATTTTGTTTGGGAGCCACGTCGCACGACCGCGCAAATGTCAGTTAAAGCGACGCAGTGCCGGAAGCTGAAATTTCGCCTGGGCACAAAGGGGGTTTATGTGCCCAGTAAGCTAGTGGTTAAGTCCATACAAGAGTCCTTTGACCTGTATAGCTCTGTGTGAGAGCTTGACAAAGGAGCACGCATTGTAACCATCTCCCCAGTGCGCACGCTCTGAAACGCGTCACAATCACGTCCGTGATGTCATCCCGCCACAAGCTGCGTTCCATCCCTCCCCTGTGACCTGTCAGTTGCGTTCCAGACCTCGTTCTGGATCCCGATCGAGAGCCGAGAGATTCCTGGTGGACAGGACGCCGGCCCTACACAGCAGGATGAGATTACAACAGGACGAGACTACCGCTGACAACCGAGACGGAGATCGGACCATTTCACTGGACTTCACTGGGCCTTTGTAAAGATACTTCAATGTGAGTTTTTTATTAAACAAATACAGTCAAACTTAAGCGCCACCTATTTGCTGTTTTCTTTCTGCAGTTTTATAAGTATTTGGATCTAAGAGCAATACTCATCATCTTCCTCTATAGGGGGAATTATACCCTCTTCCAAGGTACGGAGGAGTGGGAAGAAGAAGCCAAGAACAGAGGGAGGTCAATTAGAGTAAGATGTCAGCCCTGCTGCTCCTAACAGGATCTGTACAGATTGCACAGGAGGGATCTCGGCGGCAGCCATGTTGTCATGTTTTACTAATCAGCAGAATAAAAACTCTTCTTCTCCCGCTGACCTCAGTAAGTCGTCTGTTGCCTCCTTGTATCGTTTCCGAATGGGACGCGTTCTCTTCTGCGCTCTGCGGGGAACGTGATTGTATTGTAATATTCTCCTGGGTGCAGGCGGCACACAAGGGGCCCTTCAACCCCCTCCCCTCCCCCGCTGTACATTTTGTACTCCAACACCGTCTGGAGATTTCATGCATAATGTTCCCATTTGTAAATCGCAAAACAGTACAAATGCATTTTACATCAGGAGCGGCTACAGCTTGTGTCGGAAAGAGGATGATCCTTTTAAAGGGGAGCTCTGGTTTAGATAATACATGTAGCCCTAAGGGTTTGTATGGCAACATTCAAAAGAGAATTGAAATCCATGCTGGCATTGACAGCACATATACGTCGGCAGAATGGCATGGCTGCGTAAAGCAAAGTACAGGTACATTGCTTTGAATTTGCAGCCTCTGCCGCGAGCTCCGCGACCATGCCTGGGGGACCTGCGGACTCGATGTCCGCCAGTGTCCAGCGATCGTGTCACGGAGCTGCAGAACGGGGGGATGCCTATGTAAACAAGGCATTTCCCTGTTCTGCCTAGTGACAGGACACTGATCGACTGCTCCCTGTCAGTGAGCCAATGAGGAGAGGGGCTAAGCCACTGCTCTATGTGTCTCAATGTGTGCATAGAGCAGGGCACGGGTACGAGCATTCACCAGGGCCCCCAGAGCAAGCAGCTTGCTATTGGGGACACTGGCTGAAGAGGTGCAGACTGGAACACCAGCGGGGGACCCAAAAAGAGGAAGATCAGGGCTACTCTGTTCAAAATCACTGCAAAGAGCAGGTAAGCATAACATGTTTGCTACTTCCAGATGCTCCCCAATCCCCTCTTTCCTTTTTAAATGTATATTAGGTGTGTCTAAGGGTATCAGAAAACAAACAAAACAGAAGATACAAACAAATTACCTTAAAGCCGCGTACACGCGACCGGTCCAAACCGATGAAAACGGACTGAAATTCAGTTTCATCGGTCCAAACCGACCGTGTGTACGGCCCATCGGTCTGTTGTCCTTCGGACAAAAATTAGAGTACTTGCTTTAAAATCGAACCGATGGACGGCTGACTGATAGGTCAAAACCGATGCAAAAGCATCGGTTCAAAACTCGCACATGCTCAGAATCAAGTCGACGCATGCTTGGAAGCATTGAACTTCGTATTTTTCAGCACGTCGTGTCTTTTACGTCACCGCGTTCTGACCCGATCGGTTTTTGAACTGATGGTGTGTAGGCACATCAGATCATCAGTCTGCTTCAGCGGTGAACCAATGAAAACGGTCCGTCAGACCATTCTCATCGGTTGGACCGGTCGCGTGTACGCGGCTGAAGAGCCGGTTCACACAGGGGGCGACCTTTCAGGCGACTCAGCCGCCTGACAAGTCATGATCCGCTCTATTCAATGGAACCATTCGAATAGGAGCGACGCAAGTCGCTCCGACTTAGAAAAGGGTTCCTGTATGACTTTGGGGGCAACTCGGGGCGACTTGCATTGAATTCAATACAAAAGTAATTTTGCAAGTTGCCTCTCAAGTCATTTTGAGATCGCCTTGCCGAGTCGCCCCCAAAGTCGTGCCGCCTGTGTGTGAACTGGCTCTTATTGGCCTTCAAGGCTGTGGTACTAGCAGCCACTACCCCTCTATTCCTGGTGTCCCTTTATTTCTTATTGGCCTTCAAAATAATCGCCATCCTTCACATCCATGGCTCATCCTCAGTCATTTCTTTCCGTCTTGAAAACATTTGAATCAGTCGTAAACACATTTTCTTCTCACAGCTTCCGCCCCGTACACTTGCATCCACATTTCATGCATCTCCTTAGCCATTTTCCCCAATTTTTAGCAGAACTCGATGTTCACTGTTTGCTCCATTGCACTGTGACCCTACGTCTCACACTGACTATGTTTGACTGCCTACAGCGGGTTTACACGGACAGTCACGTGTACTCCGCGATAGGTGGCGTTTCTTGACGCATCTCTGAATAGCCATGTGCATGCGCGCACACCTGGCCCATGTTGCCATTGACATATCGGACCATTCACCAAACCTTTTAGACACACCTCATATGTAGCGCAGACCCTAAGCTGGTCTTGCTGTTTTTCCAAGGTTCTATTTCCTAAGGGGTGTACAGTAGCCAGACACACATCAGTTTCAGCCTCTCCACTGAATGACCAGGCAGAATTTTTTTTTTTTTGGTTTACTGTTTGAAGAACTTGGATAGGGCATAGGGTGAGCCTTGGGATACTCCAGAACTAGTGCAACTTTAACTGAGGACACTCTCTAACAGGGATTAACCTCTTCAGGGTAGCCCTCTAGCATAAGAGGATATGGACGTACAGCTGTAGGGGGATCTCACACTGGAAACAGCCCTGAGCCAGCAAATCTGGAACAGTCTCTCACAAAAGAGGACAAAACAGCAACAGGATCAAGGATTTCAGTATCAGCCAGACCCTGCACCCTGAGCCTCCCAGCCAAATCCTCAGCAGACTTTACTCCAGAATGTTCCTCCAGCTGTTGACCTCCCCAACTCTCCCTAAGCTGGGACCATGATGACCCTCCTGTAGGCTCCAACTAGATGGCCCAGGAAGGCAAACATCACCTCCAAGCTGGAACTCCTTCCACCAGGGCAAGGACCAGTCCATAGGGGGCGCACAGGAGCTGCCCCCCCCCCCAAGGCAGTCCCAGAAAAAAAAATGGGCCCTTTAAAAAAATAAAAATAAAAAATAAAGGTCCTTTGCACTATGTGCACTGTGTTCGGGCGCCAGACACAGTGCACATGGGAAGCGTGACGTCTGTGCAATCCCGTGATTGCAGATGTGGCGCTTCATTTGCCTTGTTAATCTCTGCCCTGCGCCGTATTGCTACCACCGTCCAATGGCGTTCATAGTGTTGTAATCCCTGTTAGTTTAATTTGCACCGCTCCAGGACTAGGGCGGTGCTTTTTCATCTGAGTTACCGCGTCACTTCCGGTTTATCTGTGCAGTGATAAACCGGAAGTGACGTCCGTGGAACGCATGGCCCAAGTGCTGCGGCTGCATGTAAGTCTCTTCCTCTATGAGCACAGTGGCTGCATTTGATGGGCACAGTGGCTGTTTTTTATGGGCACAGCGGATGCTATTGATGGGCACAGTGGATGCGTTTGATGGGCACAGTGGATGCGTTTGATGGGCACAGTGGCTGAAAATGATGGGCACAGTTGCTGAATTTGATGGGCACAGTGGATGCGTTTGATGGAACAGTGGCTGCATTTGATGGGCACAGTGGCTGTGTTTGATGGGCACAGTGGCTGCGTTTGATGGGCAGTGGCTTCGTTTGATGGGCACAGTGGCTGCATTTGATGGGCACAGTGGCTACGTTTGATGGGCACAGTGGCTGCAGTTGATGGGCACAGTGGCTGCGTTTGATGGCACAGTGGCTGTTTTTGATGGGCACAGCGGATGCTATTGATGGGCACAGTGGATGCGTTTGATGGGCACAGTGGCTGAATTTGAAATTGCACAGTGGCTGAATTTGATGGGCACAGTGGATGCGTTTGATGGCACAGTGGCTGCATTTGATGGGCACAGTGGCTGCGTTTGATGGGCACAGTGGCTGCATTTGATGGACACAGTGGCTGCGTTTGATAGGCACAGTGGCTGCATTTGATGGGCACAGTGGCTACGTTTGATGGGCACAGTGGCTGCGTTTTATGGGCACAGTGGCCGCATTTGATGGACACAGTGGCTGCGTTTGATGGGCACAATGGCTGCATTTGATGGGCACAGTGGCTACGTTTGGGCACAGTGGCTGTATTTGATGGGCACAGTGGCTGCGTTTGATGGCACAGTGGCTGTTTTTGATGGGCACAGCAGATGTTATTGATGGGCACAGTGGATGCATTTGATGGGCACAGTGGCTGAATTTGATGGGCACAGTGGCTGAATTTTATGGGCACAGTGGATGCGTTTGATGGCACAGTGGCTGCATTTGATGGGCACAGTGGCTGCGTTTGATGGGCTCAGTGACTACGTTTGATGGGCACAGTGGCTGTATTTGATGGGCACAGTGGCTGCGTTTGATGGCACTGTGGCTGCGTTTGATGGCACAGTGGCTGCGTTTTGATGGCACAGTGGCTGCGTTTGATGGTACAGTGGCTGCGTTTCATGGGCACAGTGGCTGCGTTTGATGGCACAGTGACTGTGTTTTATGGGAACAGTAAAACTTTGACCACCAGCCGCCACTGGCAGGGACCCTGCTGTTCTAGGTTCCAGACTATTTATGTGCACCTCAACCCCCTACTGGTCACCTTCTTGACCAGGGATTGGCTGAGGCTACATGAATGTTCAGCCCAGGTTCCACCTCTCCCAACCCACTACATTCCAGATCCTACTGGAGAGCAAGGGGAAGTAGCTGAGCCTGCAGCAAACAGACCCTAGAACAGCTAAAAGCAATCAAACCTGCTCATCTGGCTACAGAGGAGCCCAAAAACAAAATGTTACCTAAACCTATTAGCAACCTAAGTAGGTTCTACATATATAAAGGGACAGATCATGCCTTTAAAGTGTGGGACTCAAATGCAATGAACGAGAGGTGAGTGTTGGGTATGGCATGGATGCACACAGGCCCATGTGGACATAACCTCCATCCAGGGCCGGCCCTACCATGGGACCCAATGGTACCACTGTACCAGGCAGCACTTTCAGGGGGCAGCAAATTACTCTCCACTCCACTGTGGGGCTAATTGCCGCCCGACCGCTCCTCCCGTTCCGCTCTCCGCTCCACTGTGGGGTTAATTGCATGAATAGAGCCATAACAGGTCATTTTTATACTTCTATATACATGTATAGAGTCAGGATAGGTCCACTTTAGTTATCATGATATAAAATAATGGATGTGGGGGCATTTTGGTGGGCGTAATTTTTTTTTGGGGGGGGGGGGGGGCAGCATTTCATTCTTGGTACCAGGCAGCACAATGTCTTGGGCCGGCACTGCCTCCATCCATCGAATGCAGTTTGCTCATCTCCAGCACAAAGCCTCATACAGTAGATATCCCATTTACCATCCTTACAAACCAAAAATTGAATTTACTTTCGCACGATTGTTATGATTTATCCTAATTTCCCTGAAATTGCTAAATATTTCACAGATTATCTGTAAAACATTTTAGTTAAAAAAAAAAAAAAAAGCATGAATTAGTTCTCCTTTCTGCAAACATATAATTAGATTTTAAGCCTTTTGCACAATGCCGAGAAACTTTCCATTATCTTCAGACGCTCGCTACAGGTTTTACAATACACAGCCCGCCGCGGCCCTGATTGCATTGTTCCAAAAAGATCTGGAATGACTAATTGGCCTTTCTCGCTCTGAATAAGCTGTTTTCCGATGATAAAAGTCAAACAGATAATTCCATGTTTTCTCACCTCTTTTTGCTCCCTTTGTTGCCGGCGAAGCTTTGGCTGTAAAATGGAGGAATAATTGCGCCCTTTGAGCGGCTTTTAAAGTTGTTTCATTTTACATTCACATAAATAACAGTTTGTGTTGGCCGTCAGTAAAATAAACGTGTCAAAGGGAAGGTGACGGGGACATTTTTAATGGTCGGCTGAAGTTTCCTTATTGAAAACCGATCTGGGAAAGGTTTAGCACTTTAATTCTTTGCTTACTTTGTGGACTGTGATAAATGTTCTCATAATTCCTCACCTTGAATACGGCAACCTATTCAGGATCTTCAAATTGTAATATTATCTGAAGCTGGAGCTGGGCCTACAGGTTATCTTAAATAGTCCAACAGCGAGATCTCTCAGGCCGCGCGCGTACACACGGTCGGTCAAAACCGATGAAAACGGACTGAAGGACCTTTTCTTCGGTCCAAACCGATCGTGTGTGGGCCCCATCAGTCAGTTATCCTTCGGTCCAAAAATGTAGAACTTGCTTTAAAATTGAACCAATGGACGCCTAACCGATCGGTCAAAACCGATGGTTAGTATGCAAAAGCATCGGTTAAAGGTCCACGCGTGCTCGGAGTCGAGTTGACGCATGCTTGGAAGCATTGAACTTCGTATTTTTGAGCACGTCGTTGTGTTTTACGTCACTGTGTTCTGAACCGAACGCTTCTTTAACCAATGGTGTGTAGGCACATCAGTCCATCAGTCAGCTTCATCGGTGAACCGATGAAACGGTCCTTCAGTCCGTTCTCATCAGATGGACTGATCGTGTGTACAGGGCTTAAGACTAGTAGGTAGATTCAGGTACGTTCGCTTAACTTTGCGGCGGCGTAGCTTAAGGAATTTAAGCTACGCCACCGTAAGTTAGCGAGGCAAGTACATGATTCACAATGTACTTGCCTGCTATGTTACGTCGGCGTAGCCTGAATCGGCGGGCGTAAGGGCGCCTAATTCAAATGTGTTTGAGGGGGCGTGTTTTATGTTAATGGCGCTTGAACTCACGTTTTTTACGTTTTTATCCACTGCGCATGCGCCGGGCGCCTACATTTCCCAGTGTGCAATGCGGCTAAGTACGCCGCAGGGGCCTATTGATTTTGACGTGGACGTAAACAACGTAAATCCCGATTCACGGACGACTTACGCAAACGACGTAAAAAATTCGAATTTTGACGCGGGAGCGGCGGCCATACTTGACATTACTATTCCAATAGAGCCTAGCTCTAACTTTACGCGGCCTATCTCTTACGTAAACGGCGTAAAAGTACTGCGTCGGCCGGGCGTACGTTTGTGAATCAGCGTATCTCCTCATTTACATATTCTACGCCGACCGCAATGGAAGCGCCACCTAGCGGCCATCCAAAATATTGCAATCTAAGATAGGACGGCGCAAGCCGTCGTATCTTAGATATGTTTAAGCGTATCTCTGTTTGAGCATACGTTTAAACATAAGTCGGCGTAGATTCTGAGTTTGGTCGACTTATCTACTGATAAGTCAGCCTAACTCTTACTGAATCTACCTAATAGTTCCCAACTCTGTTGCTGTCCACTTGGGACTTTTGGATGTTCCCAACAAGTTGGGACTTCTGGGGCTTCTTGGTGCTTCTGGGTGTTCCTGTCCACATGGAAAGGTTTAGTACTTTTAATTCTTTGCTTACTTTGTGGACTGTGATAAATGTTCTCACAATTTCTCATCTTTAATAAGGCAACCTAGTCAGGATCTCCAAACTGTAATATTACCTGAAGCTAGAGTTGGCCCAATGGGTTATCTTAAAGTGTCCAACAGCGAGATCTCTCAGACATAGTTCCTGACTCTGTTCCTGTCCACTTGGGACTTTTGGAAGTTCCTATCCACTTAGTTGGGACTTTTGGATGTTCCTGTCCACTTGGGACTTCTTGGGACTTCTGGGTGTTCCTGTCCACTTGGGACATGTGGGACGTCTTGGGACTTCTGGGTGTTCCTGTCCACTTGGAAAGGTTTAGCACTTTAATTTTTTGGTTACTTTGTGGACTGTGATAAATGTTCTCATAATTCCTCACCTTGAATACGGCAACCTATTCAGGATCTCCAAATTGTAATATTATCTGGAGATAGAGCTGGCCCTACAGGTTATCTTAAAGAGTCCAACAGCGAGATCTCTCAGACATAGTTCCCGACTCCGTTCCTGTCCACTTGGGACTTTAGGATGTTCCTGTCCACTTAGTTTGGACTTTTGGATGTTCCTGGCCACTTGGGACATCTGGGACTTATTAGGACTTATGGGTGTTCCTGTCCACCTGGAAAGGTTTAGCACTTTAATTCTTTGCTTACTTTGAACAGGTTATCTTAAAGAGTCCAACAGCGAGAGCTCTCAGACATAGTTCCCGACTCTGTTCCTGTCCACTTGGGACTTTTGGATGTTCCTGTCCACTTAGTTGGGACTTTTGGATGTTCCTGTCCACTTGGGACTTCTTGGGGCTTCTGGGTGTTCCTATCCACTTGGGACATCTGGGACGTCTTGGGACTTCTGGGTGTTCCTGTCCACTTGGAAAGGTTTAACACTTTAATTCTTTGGTTACTTTGTGGACTGTGATAAATGTTCTCATAATTCCTCACCTTGAATACGGCAACCTTTTCAGGATCTCCAAATTTTAATATTGTCTGAAGCTAGAGCTGGCCCTACAGGTTATCTTAAACAGCCCAACCGCGAGATCTCTCAGACATAGTTCCTGACTGTGTTCCTGTCCACTTGGGCCATTTGGATGTTCCTGTCCACTTGGGACTTTTGGATGTTCCTGTCCACTTGGGACATTTGGATGTTCCTGTCAACTTGGGACTTTTGGATGTTCCTGTCCACTTGGGACATTTGGATGTTCCTGTCCACTTGGGACTTTTGGATGTTCCTGTCCACTTGGGACATTTGGATGTTCCTGTCCACTTGGGACTTTTGGATGTTCCTGTCCACTTGGGACTTCTGGGTGTTCCTGTCCACTTTTGGTCTTCTTGTATGTTGAGTGGCAGTATAAGGCATGTTGGTACTGCCTTACGTGGGAGTTAGCACCCCTTGTGGCTGGAGGCCACATTGTAATATTATCTGAAGCTAGAGCTGGCCCAACAGGTTATCTAAAAGAGTTTAACAGCGAGATCTCTCACACATAGTTCCCAACTGTGTTTCTGTCCACTTGGGACTTCTGGGTGTTCCTGTCTACTTGTGGAGGTTTAGCACTTTAATTCTTTGCTATCTTTGTGGACTGTGATACATGTTCTCATAATTCCTCGCCTTGAATAAGGCAACCTATTCATAATCTCCAAACTGTAATATTATCTGAAGCTAGATCTGGCCCTACAGGTTATCTTAAAGAGTCTAACAGCGAGATTTCTCAGGCCCCGTACACACGGCCGAGAAACTCGACGAGCAAAACACATCGTTTTGCTCGTCGAGTTCCTTGTGAAGCCGCCGAGGATCTCGGCGAGCCAAGTTTCCCAGTTGACTAACGAGGAAATAGAGAACATGTTCTCTATTTGGCCCAACGAGATCCTCGTCGGTTTCCTCGGCCGAAAGTGTACACACGGTCGGGTTTCTCGGCAGAATACGCCTCCCACCGAGTTTCTGGCTGAATTCTGCCGAGAAACTTGGTCGTGTGTACGGGGCCTCAGACATGGTTCCCAACTCTGTTCCTGTCCACCTGGGACTTCTGGGTGTTCAGGCTGCAGGGGCCCCCTGGAGCTAGGGACGGGGTTGCGATTGTGACCCCTGCAACCCCCATGCGCCTACAGTTCTGTGCTTTGTCAAGGAGCGGTGAGAGCAGCGGGCTCTCTTCCCCTGCCAAATAAAGCTTCTCATTAATGATGTAAAGGCTTTCATATCTGACTGTGTTAGGGGGATATGGAGGGATCTAAATAAATATCGAATTTTGGTCAGAATTAGCATTTTGTAAGCATACAATCTCCATACCCAAATAAATTCTATTTGTGCCATCCTCTTCAGATCCGCTTCTAGTTTAGTTATTAGCAGCCTATAGTTGACCTCAATTAAGGAAGCCCAAGTTGGGGTGATTGTTGTTCCCAGATAGTTATCAATATATTTTTGTAAGGTTTCTCTCATTGCAGATTTGTATTGAATTTCCGGTGTCAAGCCTGATGAAGAGAAGAGCTCCGAAAAACCTCAGAATGTGTTTATGTCCATTGTGATCTCTATTCCTCTGTGTGTGATCAAACTCTAGGTAGGCTTATTGACCGAAAGCTCCACTTCCATTACTGTCAATGCAGACCTGTCAGACTCTATACATTGGTACATTATACGTAGAGGAAATAACTATTATTATAGATCAGGAATTAACAGCTTTCTTCACACATGGACACAGATGTCGATAAGCTGGTTACAGGCGGTGGGCTCGCTTCGCTGTTCCCATTCAACTCTGCACAGCCACAGAAACTCTACTTACATTACTGAGCAATGGATTTACTGTATATGAACCAGTCATGTCTATTCCTAGATACAATGGGCCCCGCAAATTCCATTGTGGGCATCCTCTGATGCTGGATAAATATATCAAATGATTTCAGCTTCAAATGTCCATGAGAGTAAGGCCCCGTACACACGAGAGGATATCCGCTGGAAACGGTCCGCCGGACCGTTTCCAGCGGATAAATCCTCTGGCGGTTTTGGATCTGATGGCTGTACACACCATCAGATCGAAATCCGCGCGGAATACATCCGCGGTGACGTGTCACGCCGTCGCCGCGACAATGACGCTGCGACGTGCGCGACGCTGGAAGGTAAATACTTCCACGCATGCGTCGAATCATTACGACGCATGCGAGGGAGGGTGAGCCGACAGACTGATCCGGTGAGTCTGTACAGACGACCGGATCAGTCCGCTGGACTGGATCCCAGTGGATAGATTTTGTAGCATGCTACAAAAATTTTATCCGCTGGGAATCCGTCGGCTGGATTTTTATCCACCGGGAAATGTCCGCTCGGATGTACAGACGACCGGATCTATCTGCTGGAACTGATCCGCGGATCAATCCCAGCGGATAGATCCGGTCGTCTGTACGAGGCCTAAGACAACCATTGAATCTGTCCCTGCTACAATGTGTAGCGCTACCCTCGAAGGAGCCGCTGTAATTTAACTGTTCTCTCCCACTCTGGCTCATTAATTGGTCTAGGGCAGTGATGGCGAACCTTGGCACCCCAGATGTTTTGGAACTACATTTCCCATGATTCAGTGTAGTTGAGCATCATGGGAAATGTAGTTCCAAAACATGTGAAGTGCCAAAGTTCACCATCACTGGTCTAGAGGATTTCTTTTTAGATAATTTTTTATTGCTGATGAACTTGGTGAGCAGCTTGCTACGGGGACACTCATAGACGAGAAGGAGCATAGGCATGCAGAAGGGGTGTGCCTAAGCACTCCTTAATCACCCTGTGCACCAGCGCCGCTGATAAGACAGTACAGCAGGCCCCCCTGTACCGGGCCTATTAGTTAAAAAGGGGGTCCCAGCACCTGCCGCATAGGAGGACCAGCTTTACTGTCTTGTTGCAGACCGCAATCCTCTTGTTCAGGGGTCTTCAAATTTTCTAAGCAAAGGGCAAGTTTACTGTAAGGTCTGTACTGAGCGATGTGCTGTGGGATCTGTCTGTGTTTGAAGGGGGGAAGTCTGTACTGAGGGTTGTGCTGGGGGGTATGTCTGTGTTAGAGGGGGGAAGTCTGTACTAAAGGTTGTGCTGGGGGGAGTCTGCCTATATTGGATGGAGGAGGTCTCTACTGAGGGTTGTGCTGTGAAATCTGTCTGTGTTGGAGGGGGACAGCTGTACTGAGCTTTGTGCTGTCTGATCTGTCTGTGCTGGAGGAAGGGGGTCTGTACTAAGGATTGTTCCGTGGGGTCTGTCTGTGTTGGAGGGGGGAAGTCTGTACTGAGGGTTGTTCCGTGGGGTCTGTCTGTGTTGGAGGGGGGAAGTCTGTACTGAGGGTTGTTCCGTGGAGTCTGTCTGTGTTGGAGGGGGGAAGTCTGTACTGAGGGTTGTGCTGTGGAATCTGTCTGTGTTGGAGGGGGAAGTCTGTACTGGGGGTTGTGCTGTGGAATCTGTCTGTGTTGGAGGGGGAAGTCTGTACTGGGAGTTGTGCTGTGGGGTCTGTCTGTGTTGGAGGGGGAAGTCTGTACTAAAGGTTGTGCTGGGGGGAGTCTGCCTATATCGGATGGAGGAGGTCTGTACTGAGGGTTGTGCTGTGGAATCTGTCTGTGTTGGAGGGGGAAGTCTGTACTGGGGGTTGTGCTGTGGGGTCTGTCTGTGTTGGAGGGGGGAAGTCTGTACTGAGGGTTGTGCTGTGGGGTGTGTCTGTGTTGGAGGGGGAAGTCTGTACTGGGGGTTGTGCTGTAGGGTCTGTCTGTGTTGGAGGGGGGGACATCTGTACTGAGGGTTGTGCTGTCTGATCCTTCTGTGCTGGAGGAAGGGGGTCTGTACTGAGGATTGTTCTGTGGGGTCTGTCTGTGTTGGAGGGGGGAAGTCTGTACTGAGGGTTGTGTTGTGGAATATGTCTGTGTTGGAGGGGGAAGTCTGTACTGAGGGTTGTGCTGTGGGGTTTGTCTGTGTTGGAGGGGAGGGGTCTCTACTGAGGGTTGTGCTGGGGGGTCTGTCTGTGTTGGAGGGGAAGGGTCTGTACTGAGGGTTGTGCTGGGGGGTCTGTCTGTGTTGGAGGGGAAGGGTCTGTACTGAGGGTTGTGCTGGGGGGTCTGTCTGTGTTGGAGGGGGAAGTCTGTACTGAGGGTTGTGCTGTGGGGTTTGTCTGTGTTGGAGGGGAGGGGTCTGTACTGAGGGTTGTGCTGGGGGGTCTGTCTGTGTTGGAGGGGGAAGTCTGTACTGAGGGTTGTGCTGTGGGGTTTGTCTGTGTTGGAGGGGAGGGGTCTGTACTGAGGGTTGTGCTGTGGGGTTTGTCTGTGTTGGAGGGGAGGGGTCTGTACTGAGGGTTGTGCTGTGGGGTCTGTCTGTGTTGGAGGGGGAAGTCTGTACTGATGGTTGCGCTGGGGAGTCTGTCTGTGTTGGAGGGGGGAAAGTCTGTACTGAGTTTTGTGCTTGGGGGTTTGACTGTACAGAGGGGCCTGTATTAAGGGGTGTATGCTGGGGGTGTTTGTCTGTACTGAGGGATTTGTACTGGGGGGATCAGTCTGTACTGAGGGTTGTGCTGTGGGATTTGTCTGTGATGGAGGGGGGAAGTCTATACTGAGGGTTGTGCTGGGGGGACTGTCTGTGTTGGGGAGGGGAAAGCTGTACTGAGGGTTGTGCTGGGGGAACTGTCTGTGTTGGAGGGGGAAGTCTGTACTGAGGGTTGTGCTGGGGGAACTGTCTGTGTTGGAGGGGGAAGTCTGTACTAAGGGTTGAGCTGGGGGGGTCTGTCTGTGTTGGAGGAGGAGGTCTGTACTGAGGGTTGTGCCATACTCAGGCGCCAATTTGGGTTGGTCTGTCTGTGCTGGGGGAACCCACCTGTACTGAGGGGTCAGTCTATGCAGGAGGGGTCTGTGCCGAGGGGGGGGGGGTAAATCTGTACTGAGGGGTCTAAGGGGCTGTTTTTTCGTGCACATTTTGATGGTGAAACTAGCAATTTCTAAGAAAAATCTATTTCACTAAGATTGCTCTGAAATATTTTACCTAGAGGTATTTGTTGATTGTTTCTTAGCAAAAGTACTCTATGACCTCACTGGAATACATCAAACGTTCATCTCACCTATTGCTACGTTCTACTCTGCTGAGTGCAATCACAAATCCTCAGTCGCAGGAAGCACCGCGCTCTGTACATGGCTGCTTCCCATAGATAACATTTTCCTTTCCGTCCTACTATCAGGATTCCGTGTGCTACGCTCTGCAGGATGGAAAATGAAGTGTAACCTGTGCATGACGCCATTTTTTTCTAAAGAATAGACCTATTACATTGACTCTTTGATATTCCCGTCCTTTCATGAGCTTGTTGAGAAGAAAATCCATCCAAGCTTTTCTACAATTCTTTTTAACCACTTGCCTGTCAAGCAATTGTTTATTTGTACACATAATAAAATCTGCATTTTTCTGTAGAAATCACTGTAAATCTCCAGGGAGGCCCGGAGCAAAAGACAGCAAAGACTAGCAGAGGGCCGGGCATGACAGAGTGTCTAGTGACACAGGAAGGGTTAAGCTTAGGGGGGTTGGAGGTAGGAAGAGCAGGATTGGTGTAGAGAGGGGCGGGGGAGTTAGTATTAGCAAGTTCAGAGGAGGAGCAGGATTGGCTGCTGGTGTCAGGGGAGTTACCCTATAAAAGGGTGGGGCGGGGCCAGGCGGGCACTTGCAGTCAGGAGAGCAACGAGGAAGCAGCTTTTCCTCCTGCTCTCACACAGACAAGATGGCGTCCATCGACCTCGTGCTCGCACGCTTGCGGGCCGAGGCAGCTCATCGGGGCACGGATTGGCTGGAGAGGCGCGCTGCAGAATGGGTCGCGGAGCAGGCGGGCGGATCGGGAGGATCGGGCGGCGGTGAGTTGACCCCACGCGGGCGGAGGTCGCGGCCTCCGGCCCGCTATTCCCCGGGGCCCTCATCCAGGACTGCAAGGGGGGCCCGGAGCCCCCCGGGGGGGCGGTCGGCCCCCCCGCCGAAGCGGGTTACCAGAAGCGGAACGGGGAGGACAGAGCAGGACTCACGCCGCCGACCTCCGTCGGTGGGCGGGGCCACGGGCCGTACTGGCGCCGCTTCCCCAAATGCGGGCGGCGGGGGGGGGGGCACCTTCTCCACCTGCGGCAGGAACGGGAGCGGCAAAGGGGAAAAAGAAGGCCTCAGACCCACCTGGCACGGCCGCGGGGCCCTCTACACGTGGGGCCGGCGGTTCCGCGGGTGGGCGGGGCTCGGAGCGGGGGGCATCGGTCAACGCGGAGTCATCGTCGGGTGGTCTGCCTGCTGCAGCAACGCGGGGCAGAGGATCAGAAAAAGGCCGGCCGGAACGGAGGGGGGACTCCGGGGCCTCCAGGTCATCTTCTCCTGGGGGACTGTCGGCCGCACCGATCCCAGTCGGGGAGGACAGGTCAGAA
Source organism: Rana temporaria (assembly GCF_905171775.1). Lineage (NCBI taxonomy): Eukaryota > Metazoa > Chordata > Amphibia > Anura > Ranidae > Rana > Rana temporaria. The sequence continues at coordinate 215,408,353 of NC_053494.1, forward strand.
GGTGTGCCATCGGAAGAAGAAGATGGGGAACCAGAGAGGGAGGCAGCGGTGGAAATCCAATCTACGGCAGCGGGGGCGTCTCCCGGCAGGCCTGGTAAGTCCACTACTTTACATGTATCCTCTTTAGCTGACGCATTGTGTGAATTGTTGGGAGTGGGGAGGGGGGGGGTTCCAGCACCTCCGCCGCCAGTGGCGGTGGCTGCACCGGTGGTGGCGGGCGTTGCGCCTGCCGCCTCTGGGGCTGACGCCCTGTTGACGGAATTGGTGGGAGGCCTCAAGGAGCTTTTGGGCCGGGTGGCTGCTGTACAGGGCCCTTCGCCACAGGTGGCTCCGTGGGCACCTGCGGCTGTGGGCGCGACTGGGGGTGATGCTACGGCCGGAGGGGGGGTTGCGGTTTCGCAGCTTCCCCCGGTGGCCCCAGTGGCAGGACAGGTGGGGACGGGAAAAGACAAGTCAGGGGGGGCCCCGGAGGTGGTGACTCGTTCCGATCTGGTACGTATTGCGGATGCGGCAAGGGGCGAGGTTTATATATGCTACGAGTGTCCTCTGGGGGGTCATTTAAAGCAGGAGGTGAAGGAAAAAATTTATAAGAGCGAATATGTAGAGATATTCTCCCTGTTGCCGTTGGAGAAATTCAACCTCGACAGGGTGAAGCCGGATGATTCTAAAAAGGAGGATGAGGAGAAGAGGCGGTATAGGTTGATTCCGCGCACTTTCGTGAACTGGCTCCAGGCGTTCGCCATTATGGCTAGCGTCATTGGGGAAAAGAACCCAGAACATTGCTCGGCGTTGTTCGGGTACATGGATTCAATTGGGGAGGCGCATCGGGTGTACGGGGGGTCGGCTTGGCTCAGGTACGATGAGCAGTTTCGGCAACGGCGGGCAGTTAGGCCCTCTCTGCGCTGGGATCAGAAAGATATCAGCCTCTGGATGCGGCTCATGTCGGCGGCTAAGGCCCCGGCGCAGTCTTTTCACGGGGGGGCCGGGGGTACATCCTCCTCAGGACCGTCGGCCGGTAAGAAGTGGGGAGTTTGCTGGCAGTTCAATGAGAACGCCTGCAAATTCGGAGGATCATGTAAATTCAAGCACGAGTGCTCAGGGTGTGGGGGCTCCCACCCCGCGGCCAAGTGTTTCAAAAAAGGAAAGCGTGCCGGTGACGCTGCTCAAAAAAGGGACGACTCCGGTGAAGGGGGAAAGGATGCTACCTTTCCTAAGTAGGTACCCGGACAAGGCAGCGGCAGAACTATTGTCCTCGGGGTTCAGGGACGGTTTCAAGATACCGTGTTCGCTGGTGGTGGTGCCGCCGGTGGCACGAAATTTGAAATCGGCTCTCCTTAATCCGGGGGTGGTGGGGGAAAAGTTGGGCAAGGAAGTGGCACTAGGACGGATGGGCGGGCCGTTTTCGGCCCCGCCCTTGCCGGAGCTGGTGGTGTCTCCGTTGGGGGTGGTGCCTAAGAAGGAACCGAACAAATTCCGTCTTATTCACCACCTGTCATTCCCAAAAGGGGGTTCGGTCAACGACTTTATCGATCCGGAGGCTTGCACGGTGTCCTACACGTCGTTTGACGCGGCGGTACGGTGGGTACGGCGGTACGGACGTGGGGCCTTAATGGCAAAGGCGGACATCGAATCCGCCTTCCGGTTGTTGCCGGTGCATCCTGACTGTTTTAGGCTGCTGGGATGTTGCTGGCAGGGCCAATACTATGTTGACCAGTGCCTACCCATGGGCTGCTCTATTTCCTGCGCACTGTTTGAGACATTCAGTTCCTTTTTGGAATGGGTGGTCAGGGATGTGTCGGGCCTGGACTCGATCATTCACTATCTGGATGACTACCTCTGCGTGGGGCCGCCTTCCTCTGGTGTGTGTGCGACTCTACTGTCAACGTTGCAGCACATTGCGGGACGTTTTGGCGTGCCCTTGGCGGCTGACAAGACGGAAGGCCCCACGACGGAGATTAGTTTTCTGGGTATAGTGATCGATTCGGAAGTAATGGAGTGCCGTCTTCCCAGGGATAAGCTCGAGGCCTTGAAAGCGGAAGTTAGAGAGTTTCAGGGCTTGCGGAAGGTGCAGCTGAGGACTTTACAGTCACTGCTGGGAAAACTTAATTTTGCCTGTAGGATCATTCCCATGGGCAGAATATTTTGCCGGCGGCTGTCGGCGGCTACGGCGGGGGCAAAGGCCCCCAATCATTTCATTCGTCTGTCTAAGGAGCATCGGGAGGACTTGAAGGTATGGTATGAGTTCCTGTCATCCTACAATGGCAGGTCGATGTGGCAGTCCAGTCCGGTGAGTAACTTCGACGTGGAACTGGTAACGGACGCAGCGGGGTCCACGGGCTATGGGGTTTTCTTCAAGGGGCGGTGGAGCGCAGAGCCTTGGCCGAAGTCTTGGGTGGAGGCAGGCTTTCTCCGGAACCTGGTGCTGCTGGAGCTTTTTCCGGTGGTGTTAGCCATTGAGCTTTGGGGGGAGGCCTGCAGCAACCTAAAACTCCGGCTGAACTGTGACAACATGGGAGTGGTTCAGGTAGTGAACCGCATGTCCGCGTCGTCACAACCGGTCATTCGGCTCATGCGGCATTTAGTGTTGAGGTGTTTGCAACTGAACATTTTCATTTATGCCGTGCATATCCCGGGCGTCGAGAACACGCTGGCTGATTCATTGTCTCGTTTTCAGTGGGACAAGTTCAGAGAGCTGGCCCCGGCCGCGGAGGCGGTCGGGGTCCCGTGCCCAGGCTGGATTTGGGAGCTGGCGCTGGATTAGCCGCCTCGTGGATTAAGCGGTCCGTTTGCACGGCCACATGGTCGGCCTACGCCAAGGTATGGAAGGAATGGTTGGAGTTGGGTGCCGAAGCTGGGGTCGTGAGCGGGGGGCCAGAGGAGCGGTTGCAGGTGATTTATTTTGTATCTAGGAACATGGAGCTAGGTGTGTCTGTGTCCTCCATTGAGAAAAAGTTGGCGGGTTTAGCGTTCTTTTTTAAACTTATGGGTGGGGTGGATTGGACCAAGGACTTCTGGGTCAGACAGGCAGTGAAGGGCTACAGGAAAGGTCGTAAGGTGCAGGATGCCAGGAGGCCAGTCTCTTTTGCCAATTTGGTAAGTATCAGGGAGGCCTTGGACGGGGTGTGCACGGGGCAGTATGAATGCCTGTTATTCGTGGCGGCTTTCTCGCTGGCATTTTACGGCGCGTTCCGCATCAGTGAATTGGTTAGCCCTTCTCGCATGAGGGCTGGGGGGCTGATGAGGGAGGATGTGTGGATATCGGAGGATAAGGTGGGTATTCGATTGCGCAGATCAAAAACCGACCAGAGTGGCAGGGGGGTGGACGTGGTTCTTTTTTCCCTGCCGGGGGCCAGAGTATGTCCGGTGGCATCGCTCAAGGCATTTTTGGGGGTCAGGCCGGAAGGGGGCGGGCCGTTGCTTAGGCACGAAGATGGGTCTTTCTTGTCAAAGTTCCAATTTGTGGCGGTTTTTCGTAGTTGCTTACAAGAAATGGGCTTGGACAAGTCCGAGTTTTCGTCTCACTCCTTCCGTATCGGGGCGGCTACCGAAGCTGCCAGGTGCGGGATGAACGAGGCGGCAGTACGGAAGATCGGGAGGTGGGAATCACGGAGGTTCCGGTCATACGTGCGGCCTCAGTTGGTGGTTGGTTGATGGGGAAGGGAGTGATGAAATGGGGGGGGTTTTTTGCTAGGGTTGGTGTCTGTTTGGTGAGCATTGTGGATTGTTATTTCATTTCAGATGGAGGGACTACACGCCTCGTCTGGATTTTCGGACATTCGTACGTTTGCTGGGGGGCAAGAAGGGCTGATGAGAAGCCGGAAGGCAGGCAGCTGGGTATTTCCAGGAAGGAAGCGGTTTTGAGGTGGTTGGGGATACCTGGGATGATGTGGGGTAGGGTGCTACCAGAGGTCGAGAGGTACGCCCGACTGGACAGGCCCCCCGATGTTCTGGTTATACACGCGGGGGGGAATGATTTTGGTGTGCGGAAAATCAGGGCTCTGATTACGGACATCAAAGCGGACTTTGAGCGGCTGCGAGCGGCTTTTCCGGGGACGGTGCTGGTGTGGTCGGAAATTGTCGCCCGCACACAGTGGCGCAAGGCTCGGTCAGTTACAAAGCTCAACAGAGCCAGGACTCGGGTTAACCGGGTGGTGGGTAAATTTTTGGCACGCCTTGGGGGGCTAGTGGTACGCCACCAGGAATTGGAGACTAATGTAGGCATGTATCTGAGGAGGGACGGGGTCCACCTGACTGATGTGGGGATTGCGCTGTGGTCGATGGGGATTCAAGAAGGGATCCAGAGAGCGTTGAGGTTGGGTGGGGGCCCTTAAAGGTGGAGGTGTCATCCTTTCGGGCTGTGGCGGTTAGTTCTGTTGGTCCTTTATGGTGGCAGTAGAAAACGTGTGAAAACGGGGGTGGGGGGCTCATCAATATATGGGCCCCTTAAAGTGTATCCCAGCGAAAGGTTAGTTGGGATACTGTAACGTTTGCACTGCGGGCGGGGGTTGTCTCCGAGCGTACTACACGGACTGGAGGCCTAAAAAGTTTAATGTTTGCTCGCAGTGCATTGTTCATCTGGTATATGGTAAAATGGTGGAGAATGGGTGTGCTGCCAGAAAGGACCAACAGAGTGGGGGTTTACTGTATGTCATTTGACGTTGGATATTTACTGTTTCATTTAAGTTGGAGTTTTATTGCAATTTATGTTTAATAAAATAGGCTGTTGTGGCCAGTTTACTCCAAAGCAAAGGTGTGGTCTCTTTACTATATAGTAAGTGGGGGACAATTAAGGGGTGGAGTACATGGGGTCTCAATGGTCGAAGGTTATTGTGTCATATCTGGACTACACTAGTCAAGTAAAAAGTATAGATTTTTTTAATGCAGAGGCCCTGAAGAATAAAATAGTGGAACTGGGAGGAGAGACTGTTAAAGCGGGATTTCACCCGAAAAACAATTTTTAACATTAGATTGATGCTCATTTTGTGAAGGGGAATCGGGTGTTTTTTTTAAATCGAAGCAGTACTTACCGTTTTAGAGAGAGATCTTCTCCGCCGCTTCCGGGTATGGTCTTCGGGAGTGGGCGTTCCTATTTGATTGACAGGCTTCCGACGGTCGCATCCATCGCGTCACAAAATGCCGAAAGAAGCCGAACGTCGGTGCGGCTCTATACGGCGCCTGCGCACCGACGTTCGGCTACTTTCGGAAAATCATGGCGCGATGTATGCGACCGTCGGAAGCCTGTTGGAAGCCTGTCAATCAAATAGGAACGCCCAGTCCCGCAGCCCATACCCGGAAGGCGGGGGAGAAGATCTATCTCTAAAACGGTAAGTACTGCTTCGATTTAAAAAAAACACCCGATTCCCCTTCACAAAACGAGCCTCAATCTAATGTTAAAAATTGAGTTTTTGGGTGAACCTCCACTTTAAGCGTCGTACACAACCACCGGTTTTCCAGTGGGGAAAACTGCCATGAGAGCTTTTGGCCAGGAATCCCGGAAGTGTGTACGCACCATTGCAGTTTTCCCGACACGAAAACTGCAGAAAAAAAAAAAGAGAACCAGCTCTCTTTTTTTCCCATCGGGAAAGTGAAAAGTGAATTTTGTATACATCTATATAGGTCAGGCCAAAATGAGGGACAAATAACGAGGAATGAGGGACAGAGGGACATTGCTCCAAATCAGGGACAGTCCCTCGAAATCAGGGACAGTTGGGAGCTCTGTTAATAAGTGGTTGGTGTGTATGCGGTTGCCTCTCCCGTATCAGTAGTATGTGTGGTTGCTCTTCCGTGCTGCTTGTCAGTCTTTGAGGTTTTTCCTCCTCATTTGTTGCTAAGAACCTGCAGATGTTCCAGTTACCGGGATGTTGTATGTCGGCAGCCGCCTTAGTAGCCTTTGACTTCTCTCCTCCGCACGGCAGAGCGATCACCAGAGCGTGAATCAGGTGTTTGGACATCCAGAAAACAATAGGTCAACCGATTTCAACCTGCGCTAAGTGCCTCTAAATGGTCCGGAGAAGAGTCTTTCTCTCCATCCTTACAAAACACATATGCAAAGTATTGCTCACTACCCAAATCCTTATACATACCTTAACATAAAAGAAAGTTTATATATATATATATATATATATATATATATATAAATATAAATATATATAGATTCTATATTGTCAAATGTATTGGAACGCCTGCCTTTACACGCACCTGAACTTCAATGGCATCCCAGTCTTATAGGTAGATTCAGTAAGAGTTAGGCCGACTTATCAGTAGATACGCCGACCTAACTCAGAATCTACGCCGACTTATGTTTAAGCGTATGCTCAAACAGAGATACGCTTAAACATATCTAAGATAAGACGGCTATCTTAGGTTGCAATTTTTCGGATGGCCGCTAGGTGGCGCTTCCCTTGCGGTCGGCGTAGAATATGTAAATGAGTTGATACACCGATTCACGAACGTACGCCAGCCCGCCGCAGTCGAATTACGTCGTTTCCGTAAGGCCTTAGGCGGCCTAAAGTTATTCCACCTATGAGGTGGAATAACAATGTTAAAGTATGGCCGCCGTTACCGCCGCGAGGTTCGAATTTTTTACGTCGTTTGCGTAAGTCGGGAGTTACGTCGTTTACGTCCACGTCGAAATCAATAGGCCCGTACGTCGTACTTAGCCGCAATGCGCACTGGGGAATGTAGGCGCCCGGCGCATGCGCAGTAGCAAAACACGTCGAAAAAAGTGAGGTCAAGCCTCATTTCCATACAACACGCCCCCCTCCAACCAATATAAATTAGGCGCCCTTACGCCCACTCGTTTTAGGCTACGCCGCCGTAGATTAGCAGGTAAGTTGATTTAGAATCATTACTAGCCTAGCTAATTTACGGCGGCGTAGCCTAAAAAGGCTAAGCTACGCCGCCGGAAGTTTAATCCGATCTACCTGAATCTACCTATATATTGTCAAAAGTATTGGGACGCCTGCCTTTACACGCACCTGAACTTTAATGGCATCCCAGTCTTATAGCTGGATTCAGAGAGAGTTAGGCCGGCATATCAGTAGATACGCCGACCTAACTCGGAATCTGCGCCGTCCTAAGTTTAAGTGTATTCTTAAACTGAGATACACTTAAACCTAGCTAAGATACGTCAGCCTGCGCCGTGGTATCTTAGGATGCAATATTTAGGCTGGCCGCTTGGTGGCGCTTCCGTTGAGTTTGGCGTAGAATATGTAAATGACTAGATATGCCTATTCACGAACGTATGTGCGCCCGTCGCAGTAAAGATACGCCGTTTCCGTAAGGTGTTTTCAGGCGTAAAGTTATTCCATCAAATAGCTGGACTAGCCAATGTTAAGTATGGGCGTCGTTCCCGCGTCGAAATTTGAAAATTTTACGTCGTTTGCGTAAGTCGTCCGTGAATAGGGCTGGACATAATTTACGTTCACGTCGAAACCAATACGTCCTTGCGGCGTACTTTGGCGCAATGCACACTGGGATATGTACACGGACGGCGCATGCGCCGTTCGTAAAAAACGTCAATCTCGTCAGGTCACCCCCCATTAACATAAAACACGCCCCCTCATCCTAATTTGAATTAGGCGCGCTTACGCCGGCCCTATTTACGCTACGCCGCCGTAAGTTAGGAGGCAAGTACTTTGTGAATATAGTACTTGCCTCTCTGACTTAAGGCGGCGTAGCGTAAATACGGTACGCTACGCCGCCTTAAAGTTGCGGCGGTGTCTCTGAATCCAGCTATTAGTCTGTAAGGTTTAATATTGAGTTGGCCCTCCACCACGCCTTCTCGTCGTACATCAGTGCCTGACCTCACAAATGCGCTTCTGGAAGAATGGTCAAACCCTCCCATAGACACACTCCTAAACCTTGTGGACGGCCTTCCCAGAAGAGTTGAAGCTTTTATAGTTGCAAAGGGCGGGGCCAACTCAATATTGAACCCTACGGACTAAGACTGGGATGTCATTAAAGTTCATGTGTGTGTAAAGGCAGGCGTCCCAATACTTTTGGTAATATAGAGTGTATATATACGTGATCCTGCGCAGCTGAGCCCCTCTGTAGCAGTAAGGTACTACAGTAAAGCCTTGGTTTGGGAGCATAATTTGTTCCAGAAACATGCTTGTAATCCAAAGCACTTGTATATCAAAGCATTTTTTACAGGGTATAAAAGAGAAGAGAGGCGCCTCTAAGTGTAGCAATAAGTTGCTAAATGTTGTACCTTCATTAACCACTTGTCAACCGCCCACCTTCAAAAGACGGCTGGAGGAAGACTCTGTTATCCTGGGTGGACGTCATATGATGTCATGCCTTTAAAAACCACTATGGGCCGTGCGCGCCGCTGGCGGCGCGTCACCGAGGACCCGGTGCGCGTGCCCGGCGGCCGCGATGGCCGCCGGGCACCCGCGATTGCTCAGTAACTGAGCAGGAAAGTGGATCTGTGTGTGTAAACACAGAGATCCACGTCCTGTCAGGGATAGGGGACCGATGGTGTGTTCCTTGTATATAAGGACAACCATCGGTCACCTCCCCCAGTCACTCCCCTCCCCCCACAGTAAGAATCACTAATTAGGGAATACATTAACCCCTTCCTCGCCCCCTAGTGTTAACCCCTTCCCTGCCAGTCACATTTATACAGTAATCAATGCATTTTTATAGAAGGGATCGCTGTATAAATATGAATGGTCCCAAAAATGTGTCAAAAGTGCCCGATGTGTCCGCCGCAATATCGCAGTCACGATAAAAATCGCCAAACGCCATCATTGCTAGTAAAAAAAAAATGATAATAAAAATGCTATCAATCTATCCCCTATTTTGTAGACGCTATAACTTTTATGCAAACCTATCAATATACTGTACGCTTATTGCGATTTTGTTTTACCAAAAATATGTAGAAGAATACGTATCGGCCTAAACTGAGGACATTTTTTTTTTTTAAAAACAAATGGATATTTATTATAGCTAAAAATAAAAGAATATTGTGGTTTTTTTTCAAACTTGTCCCTCTTCTTTTGTTTATAGCGCAAGAAATAAAAACCGCAGAGGTGATCAAATACCACCAAAAGAAAGTTATATTTGTGGGGAAGAAATTATAAAACTTTCATTTGGGTACAGTGTTGCATGACCACGCAATTGTCATTCAAAGTGTGACAGCGCCGAAAGCTGAAAATTGGTCTGGGCAGGAAGGGGGTGAAAGTGCCCTGTAGGCAAGTGGTTAAATGTAACCATATTGCTACACTTAGAGGCGTCTCTCTTCTTTTTTATACTCAGTTGTGACATGGCGCTACTCTTATATCAAGACATCGCTTGTATATAAAGGCAAAATGTATTAAAACATTTTGCTTGTCTTGCAAAACGCTCTCAAACCAAGTTACTCTCAAACCAAGTTTTTACTGTATAGTGTAGTAATATAGGCCCAGATTCACGTAGAATCGCGGCAGCGTAACGTATCGTAGATACGTTACACTGCCACATGTTTTCATCGCAAGTGCCTGATTCTCAAAGCCCGCGTAATTCAAAGGGGCGTGTGCCATTTAAATTAGGCGCGCTCCCGCGCCGGACCTACTGCGCATGCTCCCTTTTGAATTTCCCGCCGTGCTTTGCGCGAAGTGACATAATTTTTTCGAACGGCGACGTGCGTAGCGTACTTCCGTATTCCCGGACGTCTTACGCAAGAAGGAAACATTTTTAAATTTCGACGCGGGAATGACGGCCATACTTTATACAGCACATACGTGTGCTGTGTAAAGTTAGGGCACCTAAAACGACGACTAACTTTGCAACGGGAAACTAGACTAGCAGCGACGTAGCGAACGCCAAAAACCGTCGTGGATCGCTGTAACTACTAATTTGCATACCCGACGCTGGTTTACGACGCAAACTCCCCCCAGCGGCGGCCGCGGTATTGCATCATAAGATCCGACAGTGTAAAACAATTACACCTGTCGGATCTAAGGGCTATCTATGCGTAACTGATTCTATGAATCAGTCGCATAGATACTCTGAGAGATACAACGGAGTATCTGAGATACTCCGTCGTATCTCTGCTGTGAATCTGGCCCCTAGTGTGTAACAGTCAGGGGTTAACGCTGTTACGATATTCCATTCCACCAACTCAAGACAGCTTCCGACACTCCACAATCCAGCAGACAGGACCCATTGGATTTCCCCCCAGAATAACGAGACACAAGCTCTGTTCTCTGGTTCCAAACGAATGAATACTTTAGGCCCCATGCACACGAGACGCTGCTAAACTCGAGTTCAGAGGCATTTGGGCATTTTTTTCAACTGCCCCTGAACACATTTAATGTTATCCTATGTGTCCACGATCACGTTTTTTGGCGTTTCAAAGCAGTTGGGTTTAGGGTTCAGAAGCTTTCAGCTTTTGCGTTTTAGACGCAAATCGCGGCAAAACGCCGCTAAACGCGGCACAAATAGTTTGATTCTGAGCTTGGGGAGGGTCTACAGTATTTTGGAGATAAACACTGACAGCCGCAAATCGAGGTAAAACGCTGCAAAACGCTGCGCAATTCGCGGCAAAAACGGGCGTTTTAAATGCCGGTTTTTGCCTTTGAAAAGCTGAGATTAGAGGCGTTTGTAATAACGTCTCGTGTGCATGGGGCCTTAATGGTAAACTCAGGCTTGTTATATACAGTTAGAAGCCGCATGAAACAATGGCTTAACTCCACCCACAACATGACACAATGGGTGCTCAATACACACTCCTTTAGATAATGACATTCAGATAATCTACATGAACTAATTACTAATCATTACCCAGAAGTTATGACTCCGTGATAAGTTATTCTCACCTGCTACACAATACACATTCCTTTGTAGACGTAAGTCAGACATCTGACCTTTAGAGGGTGCTAAGTCACAACACATATTATCATCAATAGAACTTCACACAATGAAAGGTTCTTGAGAGGCAGACTTAATTAGCACAATAGACAATAGAATGCAATCACAGCAAGCGTTTATCACTACAGACAGGTAGACTTAATTAGCACCTCGACAGTCTATGTTCAACATTGAATGAGTCACTCCCTTATTGACCTGTTGGGGTCAGAATTAACAACTTGTAATATTTCAAGATATCCTGCAATACATGAATTATCATTATTGTCCCATCTTATGTAATCCGAGATATAATTTCTCAGTCATCCTATGCCCCTATTGGACATAGGGTGACCCTAGACATAAGAGTCATTTATGAAGCTGGCACAGGAGTACCCCGCATCCTTCAAAAGTCTCTGGGTATCACGGGCCATTCCGTTACATATAGCTGGATTCAGAGATGTTTACGCCGGCGTATCAGTAGATACGCCGTCGTAACTCTGAATCTACGCCGCCGTAAATTTAAGCGTATTCTTGAAACCAGATACGCTTAAATTAGGCCAAGATACGAGCGGCGTAAGTCTCCTATGCTTAGGGTGCATATTTACGCCGGCCGCTATGTGGCGCTTCCGATGATTTCGGCGTAGAATATGCAAATGTGCTAGATACGCCGATTCAGAAACGTACGTGCGCCCGGCGCATTTTTTTACGTTGTTTACGTAAGGCTTTTTCCGGCGTAAAGTTAGTCGAACAAAAAGCTGGCCTAGTCAATGTGAAGTATGGACGTCGTTCCTGCGTCGAATTTTGACATTTTTACATCGTTTGCGTAAGTCGTCTGTGAATGGGGCTGGACGTAATTTACGTTCACGTCGAAACCAATACGTCCTTGCGGCGTACTTTGGAGCAATGCACACTGGGATATGTCCACGGACGGCGCATGCGCCGTTCGTTAAAAACCTCAATCACGTTGGGTCACTAGTCATTAACATAAAACACGCCCCCCTGTTCATCATTTGAATTAGGCACGCTTACGCCGGCCCATTTACGATACGCCGCCGTAACTTAGGAGGCAAGTGCTTTGTGAATACAGCACTTGCCTCTCTGACTTACAGCGGCGTAGCGTATATGCGATACGCTACGCCGCCTCAAAATTAAGCCAGTCTATCTGAATCTGGCTAATAGTGTATAAGGAAATATAAATCAAATCATAAATGAATAATCAGATCATGAAGGTTAGTATTGATCATTAAAGCAATATGGGACTATTCTGCGTCACTGTATGGGTAAGCGATACGGATGATCGTTCCTTAAGTGTTTGGCTGGATCAAATTATTCCTAATACGGCTCTTAGCAATTATTATTAAAAATACGATCCATAAAGTGGGGAGGAAGACGTATTGGGTAACGATATATTGAAAACAATAAAACAATGTAGCTTTATGAAATACGTAACCAAATGTACAAGTTAAAATGATAAAAAGCGTGACTGGAATGCACAAAGATATATTATTATATGCGACTTTGTATATCATTATTATATCTCGGCGCACCCTCGCCAGTCACACATAATTAGTACATGTCATTCATGCAATTGTTTTATCCTTTCATTAACTCCTTACTTGCTATTTTTAACAATTGCTAAGAGCTGCAGGAAGAATAATTTGATCTAGTAATACACCCCAAGAAGTATTATTAGCCACCCCGTGACATAGAACGATACGGATTCATTTCCTGTTTTTATCAATGCTAATCTTGGTATTTGTTTATTGGTTTATTGCTGTATTTTATTTATAATATTTCATTATATGTGAGGCTTCTTCTTATGATCATACTTGCTCTCTGTGAATATAATGCCATGTTGATTTCTATTCATATCTATGATTATACGGGGGGGGGGGTTGTTGATAAGTATTGAGCCTTACCCACAACAAAATTACCGTATTTATCGGCGTATACCATGCACTTTTTTCCCCTTAAAATCAGGGCGAAATCGTGATTGTGCGATATATGCCAATCCTCCTCAGAGACAGCCGATCCTCTGAGCGCCGCCGACAAAGTGTACTGCGCACTCGGCTAGGCTCGGCCACGCTCGGCTCTGCCCGCAGCCACGCGAGAAGAGCCGAGAGGAGCCGAACACACCGGAAATCCGGCTCTGCACAGCTCGACCGAGGCGCCAAATTCAACGCTGCAACCCCCGGCACACGGACGCAACGGACACCGACAAGGCTGCCGCACCCCGCGCAAGGCCACAGACGGACGCCGGACAAGGCCGCAGATGGATGCTGGGCAAGACAGCAGACGGACACCGACAAGGCTGGACGGACCCCGCGCAAGGCCGCAGACGGAAGCCGGACAAGGCTTGCCGATAGACGCCGACAGCAGACGGACACCGGCGAGTCTGAGCATCCAAAAAGTAAAAAGTACGCAATGTTAAGTATGGACGTTGTTCCCGCGTCGAAATTTGAATTTTTTATGTCGTTTTCGTAAGTCGTTCGCGAAAAGGGCTGGACGTAATTAGGTTCACGTCGAAACCAATGACGTCCTTGCGGCGTATTTTGGAGCAATGCACACTGGAAAATTCCACGGACGGCGCATGCGCCGTTCGGGAAAAACGTCAATCACGTCGGGTCACCACCCATTTACATAAAACACGCCCCCCCTCATACTCATTTGAATTAGGCGCGCTTACGCTGGCCCCATTTACGCTACGCCGCCGCAACTTACGAAGCAAGTGCTTTGTGAATACTGCTTTTGCACGTGTAAGTTGCGACGGCGTAGCGTAAATAACATACGCTACACCCGCACAAACTTACGGCGGGCTACTTGAATCTAGCCCTTTGTCTATTTTCAACGGTGCAAAAATCAACTACCGTATATACTCGAGTATAAGCTGAGTTTTCAGCACATTTTTTTGTGCTGAAAAAGCCCCCCTCGGCTTATACTCGAGTCTCTCCGATCTGCATACCTGATCAGCCCCTGTGTCATGCAGTCAGACGGTGGCCGTCCAGTGTAACAAAGCCCCGCCCCCTCCTCGTCCGTGATAGGCGGAACACTGAATACTTACTCACTGCTGGGAAACTGAGTGTTCCGCCTATCACGGACGAGGAGGAGGCGTGGCTTTTTTTTTACACTGAACACCCGCCGTCTGACTACATGACGCGGAGATCAGGTATGCAGATCGGCACAGTGAGACTGGCAATAGGCACATTGAGGCATGCAATAGGCACAGTGAGGCTGCAATGGGCACAGTGAGGCATGTAATGGGCACAGTGAGGCTGCAATGGGCACAGTGAGGCATGCAATGGTCACAGTGAGGCATGCAATGGAAACAGTGAGGCTGCTTATGGGCACAGTGAGGCATTCAGATGGGCACGGTGAGGCTGCTTATGGGCACAGTGAGGCTGCTTATGGGCACAGTGAGGCTGCTTATGGGCACCGTGAGGCATTCAGATGGGCACAGTGAGGCTGCTTATGGGCACAGTGAGGCTGCTTATGGGCACAGTGAGGCTACAGATGGGCACAGTGAGGCTGCAGATGGGAATTGTTGACCCTCTTTTCCACTTACAGTAGCTGCTGCATTCTCACCCTAGTCAATAAGTTTTCCCATTTTTTTGTGGTAAAATTAGGTGCCTCGGCTTATCTTCGAGTATATACGGGTAAGTTAAAATCATGTTTAGTTTTGCACCGTCGAATATAGACATACCCTGCAATTTACAGCTTCCTAGCTCATTATTTTCTGGGTAATGCTTAATACTTATCAGCAGCCCCTTGTAGTTCTATAGCCAGATTCAGATAGACCGGCTTACTTTTGAGGCGGCGTTGCGCCTCAAGTGCTGTATTCACAAAGCACTTGCCTCCTAAGTTACGGCGGCGTAGAGTCAATGGGCCGGCGTAAGCGTGCCTAATTCAAATGAGGATGAGGGGGCGTGTTTTATGTAAATTACTCGTGACCCGACGTGATTGACGTTTTTTTACGAACGGCGCATGCGCCGTCCGTGGACATATCCCAGTGTGCATTGCTCCAAAGTACGCTGCAAGGACGTATTGGTTTCGACGTGAACGTAAATGACGTCCAGCCCCATTCACGGACGACTTACGCAAACGACGTAAAATTTTCACATTTCGACGCGGGAACGACGGCCATGCTTAACATTGACTAGGCCAGCTATTTGTTCGACTAACTTTACGGCGGGAATCGCCTTACGTAAACGGCGTATCTTTACTGCGACGGGCAAGCGTACGTTCGTGAATCGGCGTATCTCGCTGATTTACGCATTCTAGGCGTAAATCAGCGTTCACGCCCCTAGCGGCCGGCGGAACTAGACAGCTAAGATATGACGGCGCAGGCTGTCGTATCTTAGCTAGGTTTAAGTGTATCTCAGTTTGAGAATACACTTAAACATACGACGGGCTTAGATTCCGAGTTACGACGGCGAATCTACTGATACGCCGGCGTAACTCTTTGTGAATCTGGCTACTTGTTTTTACAGTGTAGCCCCTTCATGACCAAGGCCAAAACAAACCCAAGTGTTTTTTTCAGAACGGATTGACCTTTACTTTAGTGGTGACTACATATCAAAACATGTAAAGAATGGGAAGTAAATTATGCCTTCTATAGTGAAAGACAACAAATACAAAATTGTAATAAAAAAAATGCCTAGAGCACATACATACAGCCATTAAAAAGCAATACAATAGATAAGACTAAAAATACAATGAGGTCTTTATAGTGTTGCCCTGACGCCGTTCCATGCGGCTAGCGGATTACTTCAGGCTCCCTTGGGGGGGTTTGTGGATATGATGAGGTAGGGCGGGTTAATTGGTCGTGAGTCTTATTAGTTGTTGGATTTGTGAGTTGTTTTTCTCCATAAGGCTAATGCTCAATACCAATCCGTTTTCATATACTGGGCCGGATTCAAAGAGAATTGCGCATTATTTACGGAGCCGCAGGGCAACGTTTTTGCCCTGCGCCCCCCGCAAATTTGCTCCGCTGCCCTTGATTCCGTGAATTGCGCGGGCGCGCCGGCAAAATGCCCGGCGCTAGAGCACGCAATTTAAATGATCCCGTAGGGGGCGGGAATCATTTAAATTAGGCGCGTTCCCGCGCCGATCGTAGAGCGCATGCTCCGTCGGGAAACTTTCCCGACGTGCATTGCGGCAAATGACGTCGCAAGGACGGCATTTGCTTCAAAGTGAACGTGAATGGCGTCCAGCGCCATTCACGATTCACTTACGCAAACTACGTAAAATTCAAATTTCGTGACGCGGGAACGACGGGTATACGTAACATGGGCTGCCCCTGCTGATAGCAGGGGCAGCCTTGCGCGAAAACTGCCGTACGTAAACGACGTAAATTGCGTACGCAGGGCTCGCGTAACGTTGTGAATCGGCGTTAGTATGCAATTTGCATACTATACACTGAGCACAACGTGAACGCCACCTAGCGTCCACCGCAAGAATGCAGCCTAAGATATGCGGGCATAAGAGCCTTATGCCTCGCAGATCTTAGGCTGCAGTCGGCGTAACGAGGTTCCTGAATCAGGAGCACTCGTTACGCCGGGGCAAGTAAGCAATTGCGCTGCGTAACCTATGGTTACACAGGCGCAATTGCTTCTTGAATCCGGCCCACTGTGTATGCCAAATGCCTGAGGTATGAATAGTTATGGTGGAACTGCATTTCTATGTTTTGGTACCTATTCAAAATATTAAAAAGATTTCTAAAAAAAAAAAAAATTCAATAAAAATACAAGGTCAATATATTGGTCTACGTGTTTCGTGGAGTGTCCCGCTTCATCAGGACCTCTAAAAGCCTTTAAAACATCTGTATTATCCTATATTGATTTGCACTCTACTGTAAAGAAACAATAAAAAAATAATTGTACAGCGCATACAACATATATAATATACCGTATTTATCGGCGTATACCGCGCACTTTTTTGCCCTGAAAATCAGGGCAAAATCGTGGGTGCGGGGTATACGCCGATACCCGCTTTCCCGCGCCGAGTTTGAATACTGCGCCGGCATATACCGAGCGCAGTACACTCGTGTATCTTCGGGCAGTCTCGGCTCCTCTCGCTCTGACGTCCTGGACGTACAGGACGTCAGCGCGAGAGGAGCCGAGCCTGCCCGACGATACACGAGTGTACTGCGCTCGGTATATGTCGGCGCAGTATTCAAACTCAGCGCGGGAAACGAGCGGGGAGGACGCGAGGACGCCTCAGAAGGACGCCGGACCCGACGAAGAGGACACCCAAAGCCGCAGACGAACGCCGGACGTGACAAGGCCGCCGATGGACGCCGCGCAAGACACCAAAACTGTAAGTACAAAAAAAACTTTTTTCCACAGGAATTCGGGGCAACTTTAGGGGTGCGCGCTATACGCGGGAGTGCGCTATACCGCGATAAATACGGTAATACATATCATATAAGCACTTTATCCCCTTCCCATCCAACTCCAGTTATACAGCGGCAGGTTGGCTCGGCTGGGCTAACCATCGTAAATGTACGTTAGCAGGCGCACGCACGCCCTCTGCATCGTGGGAGTGCCGATCCATCCAGAACCCTGCCTCACATGTTCCCCCCTGGGGTTTGCATCCGGCCCGCACTGTGGCCAGTGTGTCCTTTGGCAGGGCTGGACTGGGACAAAAATTTGGCCCTGGACTTCATCCAGACTGGCCCACTTTGACAGGTCTCTTCCATGGCGGCCGGACAACTCCCGCACCCCCACAACAATGGGGCACAATTCCTCCCAATGACACCAACAAAGGGGCACAATTCCTCCTAATGACATCATCAGTGGGGCACAATTCCTCCTAATGACACCAAAGGGGCACAATTCCTCCCAATGACACCAACAATGAGGAACAATTTCCTTCTAATAACACCAACAAAGAGGCACAATTCCTCCCAATGACACCAACAATGAGGAACCATTTCCTTCTAATAACACCAACAAAAGGGGCACAGTTCCTCTCAATTACACCAACGATGGGTCATTACTCCTCTCACTGACACCAAAAAAATGGGGCATTGTTTACTCCTGCTGATAACGGAACATTTTTCAATTTCCAGTGGCCACAGTCCGGCCCCCCTAAAGTCTGAAGGACAGTAAACTGGCCCTTCGTTTAGAAAGTTTGGAGACCCCTGGTTTAGATCAAAGCCTATTCATGTGTTAGAATGGCCCAGTCACAGTCCAGACCTAAATCCCATTGAGAATCTGTGGCCAGACTTGAAAATTGCTGATCACAGACGCTCTCCATCCAATCTGACAGAGCTTAGATATTTTACAAAGAAGAAGAATGGGCAGAAATGTCCCTCTCTAGATGTGCAGAGCTGGTAGAGACACCCCCAAAAAGACTTGTAGAGAAAGGGGGTTCTACAAAGTATTGACTCCGGGGGGCGCCATACAAATGCCCCCCCACCCTCACACACTTTTCACATATTTGTTTGTAAAAAATGTTGAAAACCATTTTTCATTTTCCTTTCACTTCACAATTATTTGACACTTTGTGTCTCTCACATAAAATCCCAATAAAATACATTTACGTTTTTCGGTTGTAACATGAGAACATGTGGGAAATTTCAAGGGGTATGAATACTTTTTCAAGGCCCTGTGCCATGTATCATAGCCGCAGCCCTGATCCTGGTATAACCGTTTGCTGAAAAGATGTCTTATTATGTACGCCGGTCAGCAAGTAGTTAAATCGCACGCTCTGCGAGGAAGGTTGCTTTATTAACCACTTAAGCCCCGGACCTTTAGGCAGCTAAATGCCCAGGCCAGGTTTTGCGATTCGGCACTGCGTCGCTTTAACAGACAATTGCGTGGTCGTGCGACGTGGCTCCCAAACAAAATTGCCGTCCTTTTTTCCCCACAAATAGAGCTTTCTTTTGGTGGTATTTGATCACCTCTGCGTTTTTTTTTTTTGCGCTATAAACAAAAATAGAGCGACAATTTTGAAAAAAATGCAATATTTTTTACTTTTTGCTATAATAAATATCCCCAAAAAACATATATAACATTTTTTTCCCCCCTCAGTTTAGGGCGATACGTATTCTTCTACCTATTTTTGGTAAAAAAAATCGCAATAAGCGTTTATCGATTGGTTTGCGCAAAATGTATAGCGTTTACAAAATAGGGGATAGTTTTATTGCATTTTTATGATTTTTTTTTTTTTACTACTATTGGCGGCGATCAGCGATTTTTTTCGTGACTGCGACATTATGGCGGACACTTCGGACAATTTTGACACATTTTTGGGACCGTTGTCATTTTCACAGCAAAAAATGCATTAAAATTGCATTGTTTATTGTGAAAATGACAGTTGCAGTTTGGGAGTTAACCACAGGGGGCGCTGTAGGAGTTAGGGTTCACCTAGTGTGTGTTTACAACTGTAGGGGGGTGTGGCTGTAGGAATGACGTCATCGATCGAGTCTCCCTTATAAAAAGGATCACTCGATCGATACGCCGCCACAGTGAAGCACGGGGAAGCCGTGTTTACATACGGCTCTCCCCGTTCTTCAGCTCCGGAGAGCGATCGCGACGGAGCGGCTATAAACGAATAGCCGCGCCGTCATACCGGATCGCTCCCCGAGGGAATCCGCCCGCCGCACGCAGCGGAGGGGGGGTCCCGATCGGACCCCCCACCCGCTAGAAGGCAAGGACGTATATACACGTCCTTCTGCCTGTACGTGCTATTCTGTGGACGTAAATAGTCGTGCGGCGGGCATTAAGGGGTTAACCAATAGCTAACACCGCGCTGCGACACCTTCCCTGCCGGAGAGGACGGGCAGGTTTGGTAGCGGCAGCGCTGCAATATAAATATATCATTAGCACACAGTCGGCGGCTCGGCGCTGACCCCGCGATCGGAGCCTGCTGAGCGGAGCGGTGAAATAACA
This sequence comes from Rana temporaria, assembly GCF_905171775.1. Lineage (NCBI taxonomy): Eukaryota > Metazoa > Chordata > Amphibia > Anura > Ranidae > Rana > Rana temporaria. Next base: position 215,428,080 of record NC_053494.1, read on the forward strand.
CGCTGTACACGTGTATTTACATAAACAGACATTATCTCCCCGTCTTCAGGAAAATTACAATCATATAGGAGACAGTTGACAATTGCTTCGCCCACCATGCGGCACACGCCGTACGGATGATGGTGGTAATGGAGCCCCCCGCGGTTAGGTCTTCCTTCTTCCACATTATGTATGGGAACGTATTCCGCTACATAAATAGACTGGGAAAAAGTGCAAAGGCCGTAATCACTGGGTGTCATGCTTATTCCATGTTCAGAGCTCATTCACACTTGTGTTATTGCACATTGCGGCATGCATTAACCGCTTGCCGACCGCCGCGCAAACGTATACGTCAGCAGAATGGCACGGACAGGCAAATGGGCGTACATGTACGTCGCTTTAAATTTGCCACCGTGTGGTTGTGCACTTAGGGTTAACGTTCAAAGGTCAGTTAGGCTTAGGGTTACGGTGTTGGGGTTAGGGTTACGTTTAGGGGTTGGTGTTAGGGTGTTAGGGTTTGGGGGCTAGGGGGTTTGGGTTAGGGCTTAGGGTGTTAGGGTTAAGGCTTAGGGTGTTAGGGTTGGGGTGTTAGGGTTGGGGTTAGTGGTTAGGGTTAGGGCTTAGGGTAGGGGTTAGGGTTGGGGTTAGGGTTGGGTTTTGGGCTTAGGTTTAGGGTGTTAGGGTTAGGGGGTTAGGGTTAGGGCTTAGGGTGTTAGGGTTGAGGCTTAGGGTAGGGGTTAGGGTTGGGTTTTGGGGTTAGGTTTAGGGTGTTAGGGTTGGGGTAAAGGTTAGGGTGTTAGGGTTAGGGGGTTTGGGTTATGGTTAGGGCTTAGGGTGTTAGGGTTAAGGGTTAGGGTGAGGGTTGGGGTTAGTGGTTAGGGTTACGGCTTAGGGTAGGGGTTAGGGTTAGGTGTTAGGGTTAGGGGTTAAGGTTCGGGTTTCCTATTGAAGAATAAGGCTAGCACTCAGGAATTGGAACAGGGATCTCCCCCACAGGTCAGAAGGCAGGTTCCCAGAGGTCAAAGGTCAATGGGCGTGGCTAAGGCCACCCCCACCGAAGTGTACCACCTACCCCAACTAAGTTGGGGAATGAACAAGTCGGGGAAGCTCCATGATCGTGCCTGAGGGACCCTGCGGATTAAAATTCAAAGGTCAGTTAGGGTTATGGCTTAGGGGTTAGGGTGAGGGCGTTAGGGTTTGGGGTTAGGGTTGGGGTGTTAGGGTGTTTGGGTTAGGGTGTTACGGTTAGGTGTTAGGGTTTGGGGTTAGGGTTATGGTGTTAGGGTTGGGGTGTTAGGGTTGGGGTTAGGGGCTAGGTTTAGGGTGTTAGGGTTGGGGTTAGGGATTAGGGTTTACCATTGAAGATCAAGGCTAGGACTCAGGAATTGGAAGAGGGACCTCCCCCAGAGGTCAAAGGTCAGAAGGCAGGTTCCCAGAGGTCAAAGGTCACAGGGCGTGGCTGACCCACCCCCACCAAAGTGTACCGCCTACGCCAACTAAGTCGAGGAATGAACAAGTTGGGAAATCAAGAAGTCGGGGAAGCTCCGTGGTCGTGCCCGTGGGACCCGCGGACTCGATATCCGCCGGTGTCCCGCGATCAGGTCACGGAGCTGCAGAACGGGGAGATGTCAGTGTAAACACAACATATCCCCGTTCTTCCTGGTGACATGTCACTGATCAAATGCTCCCTCTCATCGGGAACAGACGATCAGTGACGTGTCACTCTTAGCCACGCCCCCTAACAGTTAGAATCACTCCCTAGGACACACTTAATCCCTTCCTCGCCCCCTAGTGGTTAACCCCTTTACTGCCAGTCACATTTACACAGTAATCAGTGCATTTTAAGAGCACTGGTCCCAAAATAGCAGAAAAAGTGTCCAATGTGTCCGCCATAATGTCGCAGTCACAATATAAAATAGGGAAAGCTCTGTGGACTCTGATGTTAGAGAGAACTCTGTAGACTCTGATATAAGGGAGAGCTCTGCGGACTCTGATGTTAGGGAGAGCTATTTTTATAAATAAATGAAATATTAGGTTAAAAAAAAAAAGATATTAAATAAATAAATAAAAATAAATATATTAATAATAAAAATAATAAAAATAAAATAGAAATGATAAATAAATACAAATAAATAAAATAATAATGAAATAATAATAATAAAAACATATAAACAATTAATAAAAAAATAAATACAAATATATAAAATAATACAAAATAATAATAATAAAATATAAATAAATACAATAATAATAAAATAAAATTATAAATACATATTAATAAATAAAAATAATAATAAAAACCTAAAAATAAATATGCAAATAAATAAAATAATAATTAAAAAATAATAACAGAATATAAATACTAAATAAATAAAATACTATATATATATATATATATATATATATATATATATATATATATATATATATATATATATATATATATATATATATATATATATGTGTGTGTGTGTGTGTTAAGGAGAGCTCTGAGGACTCTAATGTTAGGGAGAGCTATTTTATAAATAAATGAAATATTAGTTAAAAAAATAGATATTAAATAAATAAATAAAAATAAATATATTAATGATAAAATAATAATAATAAAATAGAAATGATAAATAAATACAAATAAATAAAATAATAATGAAATAATAATAATAAAAACATATAAACAATTAATAAATAAATACAAATATATAAAATAATACAAAATAATAATAATAATAAAATATAAATAAATAAAATAACAATAAAATAAAAATTATAAATACATATTTATAAAGTCCCCCCACTTTTTACATTTTTTTGGCAACCCTTTGCCTATTAGTCCAGAAAATGTGACATTTTGGATTCAACAGATTTGGCTTCCATGGCCTTCATGGGGGTTCCGGTTTGGCATCCGAACTTCAGTCCCCCGAACCCGGAGCAGCTCGGCTCATCCCTGAATTCTTTTTAGTAGTTCCTTGGCTCGGAGTCCTTCTTTAAAAGCCATACCTCCTGTCATAGCGTACATGATCGGAAACATCATTGTATTCATATCATCGTATTACATCAATCATATCATATATACAGCGATTATTCATCTATTGCGTAATTTGGCTCCCCTGTGATATATTTTCTGTGTCACCGCCGCGTCTGATAGAGAAAAACATCGGTTTGATTTACAGATAAGGGATGCGCAGCGTTCGGACTTCTTCCAGCTGAAGATAAACCCCTCCCCCCCCCCCCCCGGTCCCCGCTGTCTGTCTTTCAGAAAACTGGATTCGCAGCCTGTTAACCGTTTTCCCGTAGAAAGATGTCACGCAGTTTGGCAGAGAGAAGATTAGCAAACTGCGACTGCGGAGAGGAGAGGAATCCTCCAGAGTGCCAAGACTGCCCCCTGCTGGAGACAAAGGGAAAATAAAACTCTGGGCCAGATTCACAGTGGAGATACGCCGTCGTATCTCTGTTTCTATCTATGCGGCTGGTTCATAGAATCACTTACGCATAGATATCCATAGGATCCAACAGGTGTAATTGTTTTACACTGTCGGATCTTAGGATGCAATACCGCGGCCGCCGCTGGGGGGAGTTTGCGTCGTAAACCAGCGTCGGGTATGCAAATTAGGAGTTACGGCGGATCCCCGACGGTTTTTCGCGTTCAATACGTCGCCGCTAGTCTAGTTTCCCGTCGCAAAGTTAGTCGTCGTTTTAAGTGCCCTAACTTTAGTCAGCAATCGTATTGCTGTCTAAAGTATGGCCGTCGTTCCCGCGTGGAAATTTAAAATTTAACGTCGTTTGCGTAACACGTCCGGGAATACGGAAGTACGCTACGCGCGTCGCCGTTCGAAAAAATGACGTCACGTCACGTTTTTTATTTTCAAAATTGTCGAAATTTTTTTGTTTATAGAGCAAAAAATAAAAACCGCAGAGGTGATCAAATACCACCAAAAGAAATCTCTATTTGTGGGGAAAAAAGGAAGTCAATTTTATTTGGGCAATTTTAAATGGCCTGGCCATGTGGTGAAAAATATTCATAAGTTTATTATTTGCAACATTCGTGTGAACGCTGATCTACACATTTTGTTATGTTATTAACCACTTCAGCCCCGGAAGAATTTACCCCCTTCCTGACCAGAGCGCTTTTTGCGATTCGGGCACTGCGTCGCTTTAACTGACAATTGCGCGGTCGTGCGACGTGGCTCCCAAACAAAATTGACGTCCTTTTTTCCCCACAAATAGAACTTTCTTTTGGTGGTATTTGATCACCTCTGCGGTTTTTATTTGTTTGCGCTATAAACAAAAATATTTGATAATTAAAAAAAAAAAAAGCAATATTTTTGACTTTTTGCTATAATAAATATCCCCAAAAAATATATAAAATATTTTTTTCCCCTCAGTTTAGGCCGATACGTATTCTTCTACATATTTTTGGTAAAAAAAAATCACATTAAGCGTATATTGATTGGTTTGCGCAAAAGTTATAGGGCTAGATTCACATAGAAATGCCCAGGCGCAGCGTATCAGAGATACGCTACGCCGCCGTATCTTACCTGGCTCTAAGTCGAATCCAGGAAGATTTCGTGCTGTAAGTTACGGCGGCGTAGTGTATCTCTCGGAGCGGAATTCAAATCGGCGGGTAGGGGGCGTGATTCATTTAAATGAAGCGCGTCTCCGCGCCAATTGAACTGCGCATGCTCCGTTTCGAAATTTCCCGCCGTGCTTTGCGCGAAATGACGTCGCACCGACGTCATTTTTTGAAATTAGACGTGAGTTACGTTTCCTATTCACGGACAACTTACGCAAAAAAAAAAAAATTTGACGCAGGAACGACGGCCATACTTTAACATGGAAAGTCTATCTATACGCCCCAAAAGAGCAGCTTTTTCTTAATGCCGGGAAAATCCGACTAGCGACGACGTAAGAGAATGTGACGGCCGCGCGTACCTTCATGGATCGACGGAAAAAGCTAATTAGCATACCCGACGCGGAAAACGACGCAAACTCCACCCAGCGGGCGCCGAAGTATTGCACCTACGATCCAAAGGCGTACGAAGCCGTACGCCTGTCGGATCGAAGCCAGAAGCCGTCGTATCTTGGTTTGAGGATTCAAACTAAAGATACGACGCGGCAAATTTGAAAGTACGCCGGAGTATCAGTAGATACGCCGGCGTACTTGCTCTGTGAATCTGGCCCATAGCGTCTACAAAATAGGGAATAGTTTTATTGCATTTTTATTATAATTTTTTTTAATTAATAATGGCGGCGATCAGCAATTTTTATTGTGACTGTGACATTATGATGGACACATCGGACACTTTTGACGCTATTTTGGGACCATTGTCTTTTATACAGCGATCAGTGCTATAAAAATGTACTGATTACTGTGTAAATGACACTGGCAGTGAAGGGGTTAACCACTAGGGGGCGAGGAAGGGGTTAAGTGTGTCCTAGGGAGTCATTCCAACTGTGTGGGGGATGGGCTACAAGTGACACGACACTGATCACTGCTCTCGATGACAGGGAGCAGTAGATGTCACAAGGAAGAACAGGGAAATGCCTTGTTTGCTCTGCCGCTCCGTGACACCATCGTGGGCAGGGGCAGTGCTAGGTGGCAAAAAGACAAGGGGCTTCAGCCCGAAGTCCAAGGCCGGAAACAGGGGGAGGTGATGGTGTATGTGATGCAGGCTTTTTTTTTTTGGCTGAGCCGTGACCTACCTGACCTACCTACACTGACCTACATACACTGACCTACACTCACTGACGGTAGTGACCTACATACACTGACCTACCTGACATACACTGACCTACATACACTGACCTACCTGATCTACATACACTGACATTTACATACACTGTCTGACCTACCTCAGCTCAGCCGTGGTGTGCGGCGTCACAGCAGGCAGTCAGTCAGTCATTCCGTCAGGCGTCAGTCATCTGAGGAGGAGAGGAGAGCCGAGGAGCCTGGTGGGGAGGAGAGTCGAGGAGCCTGGTGGGGAGGAGAGTCGAGGAGCCTGGTGGGGAGGAGAGTCGAGGAGCCTGGTGGGGAGGAGAGTCGATGAGCCTGGTGGGGAGGAGAGTCGAGGAGCCTGGGGGGGAGCCGGAGGAGAGCCGAGGAGAGGAGAGCCGCCCAAGCGCCGAGTGGGGATGTGGTGCAGCGGCCGCATTGTAATTCCCGCCTTCTGGAGCCTGCAGCACCTATTATGGACGTCACACGTCCCGCGGTCCTGACATTGGACCAGTGGGACATCCATCATAGGCATTGTGCAGGCTCCAGAAGACGGGACCTGCTATCTCACTCAGCCGCACTTGGCCACATTCAGTGGCGCTCGGGGAGATAGCAGGTCCCGCCTTCTGGAGCCTGCACAACGCCTATGATGGACGTCCCACTGGTCCAATGTCAGGACCGCGGGACGTGTGACGTCCATTACAGGCGCTGCAGGCTCCAGAAGGCGGGAATTACAATGCGACTCAGGGCTTTTTTAGGGTCACATTTGGGGCTGCAGCCCCCCTTAGCCACCCCCTCCCGACACCCCTGATCGCGGGACACCTGCGGACATCGAGTCCGCGGGTCCCGCAGGCACAGTCACAGAGCTCGCAGCTCTGTGACCGTACAGGTACGTTGCTTTGCGCAGCCGCGCCATTCTGCCGACGTATATTGGCGTTAGCCGGTCGGAAACTGGCTAATGGTTCCAATTTTGTTTCTTTGGCAAACTGTGAAAAATAGATAATGGGGATTTCAGCCTGATAAAATATATATAAAATATATATTTTTATCATATTTATAAAATATATATATAAAAAATCAAGAACATTGATGTTCCATATTACACAGAAGAATAAAACTATTAAAACATTTCTCTTCTGGCGAAGTAGAATGGCAAATACCGACCAATGGTTAAACCTACTTCTACTCTAGTGCCGCCGCCGCCTGGCTTTTTGTACAACTTGAAAGATTGAAAGAACATTTTCTAAAGTTTTCAATTTTTATAGGAAATGTCAAAAGGACGAAAAAAAAAAGAAAAAATCTCCAGACGCTAAATAATGCTCTCGGAGAAGTAGATTTCCTCGGTCTTGCTCCAATAGATGTAAGGAGTCCATTGCAAGAACATAAATTCGGGGGACCTGTCGGCGCGTTTTGTACAAATTCCCGGTGAGGTGTCAGACTCCGCGTCTTTAAAATGCCATCCGGCAACATTAAACTTTAACTGATGGTGCGGCGGCGGCGGCGGCCCTTTTGTGTGGCTGCGAGGCGCTCCGGCTTTACAAAATTGGACGGCTGATATTGAACAAATGATTATTTCCGCTATTTAATTCCGCCGGTTGTGTGTTCCCTCTTGTTTAATAATTGAACGCCCCCCTGATCACGGCAGACCGAGCGAATATGGAAACTCCGAGAGGGGAAAACCCTTCAATACAAGCTAAATGGCGCTCTATCGAGAGTCAGAGGTATAAACAATGTATTAAAAATTTGGGGGACGGTAATAAAAATTATTCAGGCTTAAAGGGAACCAATCATCTTATTACCTCAGTTGATTTTAACCACTTAAGCCCCGGACCAATATGCAGCCTAAAGACCCAAGGTGTTTTTACAGTTCGGGACTGCGTCGCTTTAACAGACAATTGTGCGGTCGTGCGACGTGGCTCCCAAACAAAATTGGCGTCCTTTTTTCCCCACAAATAGAGCTTTCTTTTGGTGGTATTTGATCACAACTGCGGTTTTTAGTTTTTGCGCTATAAACAAAAATAGAGCGACAATTTTGAAAAAAATGCAATATTTTTTACTTTTTGCTATAATAAATATCCCCCAAAAACATATATAAAAACATTTTTTTCCCTCAGTTTAGGCCGATACGTATTCTTCTACCTATTTTTAGTAAAAAAAATCGCAATAAGCGTTTATCGATTGGTTTGCGCAAAATTTATAGCGTTTACAAAATAGGGGATAGTTTTATTGCATTTTTATTAATTCTTTTTTTTTTACTACTAATGGCGGCGATCAGCAATTTTTTTCATGACTGCGACATTATGGCGGACACTTCAGACAATTTTGACACATTTTTGGGACCATTGTCATTTTCACAGCAAAAAATGCATTTAAATTGCATTGTTTATTGTGAAAATGACAGTTGCAGTTTGGGAGTTAACCACAGGTGGCGCTGAAGGAGTTAGGGTTCACCTAGTGTGTGTTTACAACTGTAGGGGGGTGTGGCTGTAGGACTGACGTCATCGATCGAGTCTCCCTATATAAGGGATCACTCGATCGATACGCCGCCATAGTGAAGCACGGGGAAGCCGTGTTTACATACGGCTCTCCCCGTTCTTCAGCTCCGGGGAGCGATCGCGACGGAGCGGCTATAAACAAATAGCCGCGCCGTGGTCCCTGATCGCTCCCCGAGCGAACCCGACCGCCGCATGTAGCGCGGGGGGGTGCCGATCGGACCCCCCACCCGCTAATAGGCAAGGACGTACATTAACGCCCATGTGCCTGTACGTGCCATATTGTGGACGTACATTTACATGCGGAGGTCGGGAAGGGGTTAAAGGGGTTGTAAAGGTTTGATTTTTATTTTCTAAATAGGTTCCTTTAAGCTAGTGCATTGTTGGTTCACTTACCGTATATACTCTGCGCCGTCCTTAAAATATCCCAGTGTGCTTTGCGCCAAAGTACGCCGCAAGGACGTATTGGATTCGACGTGAACGTAAATGACGTCCAGCCCTATTCGCGAACGACTTACGCAAACGGCGTAAAATGTTCAAAACTCGGCGCGGGAACGACGGCCATACTTAACATTAGCTACGCCTCATGTAGCAGGGGTAACTATACGCCGAAAAAAGCCAAACGTAAACGACGTAAAAAATTGCGCCGAACGGACGTTTCTGAATCGCCGTATCTACCTAATTAGCATATTCCTCGCGTAAACATACGGAAGCGCCACCTAGCGGCCAGCCTGAAAATGCAGCCTAAGATACGACGGTGTAAGGCCCCGTAGACACGATCGGTTTTCTCGGCAGAATTCAGCAAGAAACTCGATGGGAGACGTATTCTGCCGAGAAAACCGGTCGTGTGTACACTTTTCGCCGAGAAACCCGTCGGGAAACTCGTCGAGCCAAAAAGAGAGCATGTTCTCTATTTCCTCGTTGGGCAATGGGAACATTTGGCTCGACGAGTTTTCTGACAGCCGAACAAGGAACTCGACGAGCAAAACGATGTGTTTTGCCCGTCGAGTTTCTCGGTCGTGTGTACGGGGCCTGAGACATTTACGCCTGTCGGATCTTAGGGATATCTATGCGTAACTGATTCTCTGAATCAGGCGCATAGATACGACGGTCCGCACTCAGAGATACGACGGCGTATCAGGAGATACACCGTCGTATCTCCTATCTGAATACGGGCCACTGACTGTGATTCACCAATGAGGAGGGAGGGTCCCCGGAGAGCCAAAGGTCTCATGCACAATGCTGGATCGTGATGGGGCTCAGGTAAGTATTAGGGGGGTGGTAGGGCTGCTGCAGGCATAAGGTTTTTTACCCCTATGCATAGAATGCATGAAAGTAAAATGTCTTGAGCCTGTAGAGACACTTTAACCACTTCCAGACCGCCGCATGTACATTTACGTCGGCAGAATGGCACGGACATTGGTGTACATGTACGTCCCTGCCTAGACGTGGGTCGGGGGTCCGATCGGGACCCCCCCGTACATGCGGAGGTTCTCGTGGCTTCAGGAGCGATCCGGGACGAGGGCGCGGCTATTCGTTTCTAGCCGCCCCCTCGCGATCGCTCCCCGGAGCTGAAGAACGGGGAGAGTCGTATGTAAACACGGCTTCCCCGTGCTTCACTGTTGCGACTGCATCGATCGAGTGATCCCTTTTATAGGGAGACTCGATCGATGACGTCAGACCTACAGCCACACCCCCCTACAGTTGTAAACACACACTAGGTGAACCCTAACTCCTACAGCGCCCCCTTGTGGTTAACTCCCAAACTGCAACTGTCATTTTCACAATAAAGAATGCAATTCAGGCTCGGTTCACACTGCTGCGAATTCAACCGATTTTACCGCGATTTCGCGGCTGCGGTTTTGCCGCGATTTTGCCGCGATTTCGGCCGCGATTTAAGAGACATCTGTGCAGGGTTCAATGTAAATCGCGGCCCGAAATCGCAAAAAGTAGTACAGGAACTACTTTTTGAAATCGGTGCAGCGCCACAGATGCAGCGTCGCAACAATTAGGACGGTGCCATTGCCGGCAAATGCCGCCGATTTGAGATGCGATTTGACATGTGAAATCTCTTCTCAAATCGTACCAAATCGTACCCAGTGTGAACCTGGGCTTAAATGCCTTTTTTGCTGTGAAAATGACAATGGTCCCAAAAATGTGTCAAAATTGTCCAAAGTGTCCGCCATAATGTCGCAGTCACGAAAAAAATCGCTGATCGCTGCCATTAGTAGTAGAAAAAAAAAAAATTATAAAAATGCAATAAAAATATCCCCTATTTTGTAAATGCTATAAATTTTGCGCAAACCAACCGATAAACGCTTATTGCAATTTTTTTTATCAAAAATATGTAGACAAATACGTATCGGCCTAAACTGAGGAAAAACAAATTTATATATGTTTTGGGGGGATATTTATTATAGCAAAAAGTAAAAAATATTGATTTTTTTTCAAAATTGTCGCTCTATTTTTGTTTATAGCGCAAAAAATAAAAACCGCGGAGGTGATCAAATACCACCAAAAGAAAGCTCTATTTGTGGGGAAAAAAGGACGCCAATTTTGTTTGGGAGCCACGTCGCACGACCGCGCAATTGTCTGTTAAAGCGACGCAGTGCCGAATTGTAAAAACCCCTTGGGTCATTTAGCAGCATATTGGTCCGGTCCTTAAGTGGTTAAAGGATATATATTTAAACAAAAGCTTTTGAGTCCAGGGATCATCTATAAACAGTTTTTTGGCACTTCATCGTCGCCTCCTGCATGCTGGTTGGATTTCTCCCCACTGGAGCCTCCAAGAGCTATGGGAAGACAAAGGGCGTGATTCCTCCCGCCACCCATCTACAACTGAGATATAGTCTTGTGTACTGCATTAATCTATAGGACGGCAGAGGTCACACAGTGAGATTTCACATAATAAACTTATGGCTTAGTGCTTGCCCTTATTTTATTCCAATATCATCTTCCCTCTGAGTTGACATTTACAATGGCACCAGAACCAAATGGGTGGTTTACAGCTGTGGATTCAATTGGATCCTCTTCATGCATGAACAATTTTATGTTTCCGAGGAGGTTGTGCATAAACAATGAGTCTGATTTTTGCATGAGTTTGTGTTTGTGCATTTAAATGATGTATAAATAATATACGGCAGGAGATGAGCAGGTTCAGAATTCCCTTTTAACGTTCTACATTGAGCTGGATGAATGAATTTTGATTCATTCAGAGGAAGGGTTCATAGTTTCAATAAGATCTTAATTTGTAGATACAGTGCAAGAAAAGTTCTCAAATGTAATTCAATAACACCATTCCTTTCTCTGTAGACCCTTTGTAGGGTAAAATCAGAGTTACATAGTTGGTGAGGTTCATCCTGTTCTTGGAATACTCTCAATCTGCCAGCAGCCCTGACCTCAGGCTGTTCTTGGAACCATACAAACTGCAGAGGATACAGGCAGTACACACCACGTAGCTTCAGGTGCAAACTGCAGAGGAAACGGGCAGTAAACACCACGTAGCTTTAGGTGCAAACTGCAGAGGACAAAAGTAGTACATAAACCACGTAGCTTCATGGTGCACACTGCAGAGGACACAGGCAGTACACACACACCACGTAGCTTCATGGTGCACACTGCAGAGGACACAGGCAGTACACACCAAGTAGCTTTAGGTGCACACTGCAGAGGACACAGGCAGTACAAACTACGTCGCTTTATGGTGCAAACTACAGAGGACACGGGCAGTATACACCACGTAGCTTCACGTGCAAACTGCAGAGGACACAGGCAGTACACACCACGTAGCTTTATGGTCCACACTGCAGAGGACACGGGCAGTACACACCACGTAGCTTTAGGTGCACACTGCAGAGGACACGGGCAGTACACACCACGTAGCTTTATGGTCCACACTGCAGAGGACACGGGCAGTACACACCACGTAGCTTTAGGTGCACACTGCAGAGGACACGGGCAGTACACACCACGTAGCTTTATGGTCCACACTGCAGAGGACACGGGCAGTACACACCATGTAGCTTTATGGTGCAAAGTGAAGAGGACATGGGCAGTACACACCAAGTAGCTTTAGGTGCAAACTGCAGAGGACAATAGTAGTACATACACCACATAGCTTTATGGTGCACACTGCAGAGGACAAAGGCAGTACACACCACGTAGCTTTAGGTGCAAACTGCAGAGGACACGGGCAGTACACACCACGTAGCTTTAGGTGCAAACTGCAGAGGACACGGGCAGTACACACACCACGTAGCTTTAGGTGCAAACTGCAGAGGACAAAAGTAGTACATACACCACGTAGCTTTATGGTGCACACTGCAGAGGACACAGGCAATACACCACGTGAGAATACTGCAGCTAGCACAATCACCTGCCTGCCAGTGAATTAGGAAGAGCTGATCTAGCTAAACTATACAGTGTATAAATATATGTACAACACCTGGGATGTATATATATCCTCTACACTGTAACTTTAACTGACTAGCTTGCCTGCTCTATCTACCTATAAAAAAATGACACTCTCTTTCAATCTCTCTCTAACCACCGCCGCAACACACTACACAAGGCCGCCTTGCAGGCAGCCTTTTATGGTGTGAGGCGTGTACTAAACCCCCTGAGCCATATTGGCTTTGGCCAATTATGGCTCTCCGTTTTTTGCGCGCTGTGATTGGCCAAGCATGCGGGTCATAGTGCATGATTGGCCAATAATCAGCCAGCAATTCCGCAGTGAATTATGGGCTGTGACGCGCCACTCGAATTTGGTGCGAACGGCCCGTAACGTTTGTTTTTCGACGAACGGTCGAACATACGATGTTCGAGTCGAACATGGGTTCGACTCGAACACAAAGCTCATCCTTACTCTCAAGCTGCCACCAGCCCTGACCTCAGCCTGTCCTTGGAATACTCTCAATCTGCCAGCAGCCCTGACCTCAGCTTGTCCTTGGAATACTCTCAACTTGCCAACAGCCTTGACCTCAGTCTGTCTTCGGAATACTCTCAAGCTGCCACCAGCCCTGACCTCAGCTTGTCCTTGGAATACTCTCAACTTGCCAACAGCCTTGACCTCAGTCTGTCTTCGGAATACTCTCAAGCTGCCACCAACCCTGACCTCAGGCTGTCACTGGAATACTCTCAATTTGCCTGCAGCCCTGACCTCAGCCTGTCTATGGAATATTCTCAATATGCCACCAGCCCTGATCTCAGACTTTCATCGGAATTCTGTCCTCTCAATCTGCCAGCAGTCCTGACCTCAGCTTGTCCTTGGAATACTCTCAATCTGCCAACAGCCTTGACCTCAGTCTGTCTTCAGAATACTTTTGGTCTTCCCCCAGCCCTGACCTCAGCCTGTCCTTGGAATACTCACAGTCTGCCACCAGGCCTGACCTCGGGCTGTCCTTGGAATACTCTCAATCTGCCAGCAGCCCTGACCTCAGCCTGTCTACGGAATACTCTCAGTCTGCCACCAACCCTAACCTCAGCCTGTCCTTGGAATCCTCTCAGTCTGCCACTAGGCCTGACTTCAGGCTGTCCTTGGAATACTCTCAATCTGCCAGCAGCCCTGACCTCAGCCTGTCTTCAGAATACTTTCAGTCTGCCACCAGCCCTGACCTCAGCCTGTCCTTGGAATACTCTCAGTCTGCCACCAGGCCTGACTTCAGGCTTCCATCGGAATACTCTTAATATGCCACCAGCCCTGACCTCAGCCCGCCCTTGGAAGACTCTCAGTATGCCACCAGCCCTGATCTCAGGCTTTCATTGGAATACTCTCAATATGCCAGCAGCCCTGACCTCAGTCTATCTTCGAAACACTTTCGGTCTGCCACCAACCCTGACCTCAGCCTGTCCTTGGAATACTCACAGTCTGCCACCAGGCCTGACCTCGGGCTGTCCTTGGAATACTCTCAATCTGCCACCAACCCTGACCTCAGCCTGTGCTTGGAATACTCTAAGTCTGCCACCAGCCCTGACCTCGGGCTGTCCTTGGAATACTCTCAATCTGCCACCAACCCTGACCTCAGCCTGTCCTTGGAATACTCTGAGTCTGCCACCAGCCCTGACCTCGGGCTGTCCTTGGAATACTCTCAATCTGCCACCAACCCTGACCTCAGCCTGTCCTTGGAATACTCTCAGTCTGCCCCCAGGCCTGACTTCAGGCTGTCCTTGGAATACTCTTAATATGCCACCAGCCCTGATCTCAGGCTGTCAATGGAATACTCTCAATCTTCCAGCAGCCCTGACCTCAGCAGCCTGTCCTTGGAATATAAAGATATTGGGTAGAGAGCCAGAAAATCATGCTTACGAAAAAGTCACTTTATTTCATCGAGTGTACAAAATACAGTGGCTTGTGCGTTTCGTCAATAAGCCTTTATCGTAGCCAATGGCACATTACAGAAACATATTGTAAACTTTTAGTAATTAGACTTAAATTCTCCATAAAGTCCAGCCAAATAAAGATGAATAAATATTGTACAGATTTACTGGCCATGGAAAAAATCTACTAAGCTGTCTGGCAGCTACAAAGAGGAGTGTTATACTTCAATGGAGTTCTCTTCTTTTCCAATGGCATTGGTAAGCTCTCATTAGCAAACTCATACTATAGCTACAGAGAAGGTCATGCAAATTAATGGTGGATTAAACATACGACTGTATTATGGAAGCTAAACTAGACCAATTAATCACTGTATAATTTTAGAATCTTTAAAGATCGCTCATTAACTAATTTTTGGTGATAGCGCCATATTGTTTTTAACTCCTTCTGCGATATAAAGTACCAGTCTACTCTACTAAATTGGAATTGAAGGACTGGAGACAGGGAAGTTTAGTTTGTATATTGCACTCCTGTGATCTAGAAAAAGGGGTCTCCAAACTTTCAAAACAAAGGGCCAGTTTGCTGTCCTTCAAAATTAAGGGAGGCCAGACTGTCAGGGCAGCCATCAGGAATTATGGGGCCCCTTTACATAGCTTCAGGCATGGGCCCTCCTGGAGCAGAGAACGGGGGGTGCTGCCGCCTCTGAAATTGAGAAGGGGGGGGGGGGCCTTTACAAAAAAAAAGAAGTATTAAAGAAAAATATATATAAAAAAGGGGGGTAGCCATCCGGGGTCCTGGGGACCTCTGGGCCCTTTAATAAATTTACACAATTTTTATTTTTTTTTCTAAAAAGAAATTACAAAAAAAGGGGGGTTGCCATCCGGGACCTCTGGGCCCTTTAATAAAAAATAAAATAAACCTCTGGGCCCTTTAATGAAAAAAAAAAAATATATATATATATATAAAAAAAATAAAATAAACATTTATAAAAATTAAAAAAAAGGGGGGTTGCCATCCAGGGCCCTGGGGACCTCTGGGCCCTTTAATAAAAAAAATTATATATATATATATATATATATATATATATATATATATATATATATATATATATATATATAAACAAAAATAAAAAAATAAACATTTATAAAAAAAAAAAAAAAAGGGGGTTTGCCACATGGGCACTGGGGACCTCTGAGCCCTTTAATAATAATAATAATAATAAAAAAATATATATATATATATATATATATATATATATATATATATATATATATTACATTTTTTTATAAAAAAAAGGGGGGTTGCCATCCGTGGCCCTGGGGACCTCTGGGCCCTTTAATAATAATAATAATAATAATAATAATAATAATAATATTATATATAAAAATAAATAAAAAATAAAAAAAATAAAAAAATATATAAAAAATAATGAAAAAAAAGGGGGGGGGGGTTTGCCATCTGGGGCACTGTGGGCCTCCGGGACCCTGGGAACCTCCGGACCCCTTACAGGTGTACTGCCTGTACCCCCCTGATGGCGGCCCTGCAGACTGTAACCAGTGGGAGTAGAAAATGCCCTGGCATCAATGGGAATAAACAATGCCATAGTCTTGGTGGCCAGTGGGAGTAAATAAATGACATGATTGTTGTAAGTGGGAGGTATAGTGCCCCATCAGTGGTGTCAGTGGAAGAAATAGTGCCCCATTATTGGTGTCAGTGGAAGGAACCATCATTGGAGTAGAGGGGTGTAATAAGTGTCACTCAACACAAAACATAAAATACAAGATTTATGGATATAGATCAGGGATATGCAATTAGCAGACCTCCAGCTGGTCCAAAACTACAAATCCCATCATCCTCTGCCTTTTGGTGTCATGCTTGTTGCTGTCAGAGACTTGCTATGCCTCATGGGACTTGTAGTTCTGCAACAGCTGGAGGTCCGCTAATTGCTTATCCCTGATATAGATGATCAGCAAAGGGCTATGTTTGGACCCCCCCCCCCCCCCACTCTGGCACATTTTATCCAACTCCTGAGCTTAATCTGTTGTGGAAATTTCAAGATATATTTAATATGTATTGTCATAGTGTCACTCAGTGTTTAGTACTTCCGCTAGGAATGAGTGAACAACAAAATAGTGCCGCTCTACCCACAAATACAGGTCAAAACAGCGTATTCTCCAGCAGGGTTTAATATAATGGTCTGGTTTCCACTCTCTCTCCTCCACCAATTCAGCTGATATCATCATATGTAAGGCCCCGTACACACGAGAGGATCCATCCGCTGGAATTGATCCGCGGTGTGTACAATCCAGCGGATCTGTTTCCGCGGATATTTATCCCCTGGGATGGATTTCCAGCGGATAAATATTTGAAGACATGCTTTCAAATCTATCCGCTTGAATCCATCCCAACGGATTGATCCGCTGGTCTGTACAGACTCAATCCGTTCGAAGGGATCCCCCGCATGCGTCGTAATGATTCGACGCATGCGTGGAATTCCTTATATGACAGCGTCGCGCACGTCGCTGCGTCATCATCGCGGCGACGGCGCGACACGTCATCGCGATGGGATTTCGGCACGGATTTCGATCCGATGGTGAGTACACTCCATCGGATCAAAATCCTCGCAAATCCTCGAGAGGATTTATCCGCGGAAACGGTCCGGTGGACCGTATCCGCGGATAAATCCTCTTGTGTGTACTAGGCCTAAGTGTACATAAAAGGCAAGAGAACTTATAGTGTTCTGTGGTTGATTTTTATTAAAAGCAATTAAAAGATAAAAAACACTCATGAGCAAAGGAAATAGTACAGCCCATCCAAGTATACACTTTTGCAAAGTGTAGCCGGTGTAGACTAACTGCATGTAGTGTGATGACGTCATCAGAAAAAGGCTCCGTCCCCTATACGCGTTACGCCCGTCAGCAGGGCTTCCTCAGTAGGTGGAAGGCGAAAGTCCCACTATATCCCCCCACCCTGTCGCATTTCACTCAACTCCTAGGCTTAATGATAAGTGTCATGATCTGTGTCATGACTCTGGTCACCTGCTGGTGGCACTGTTCTCTTCAGTAACAGGGGTGCAGTTCTGGTGGCCTCCAGCAGGTGTCGCTCAATACAGATTTGCACAGGTATTTAAGCCCGCCCTAAACTGGAGTTCAGGGCTTCAGTATTTGCTTGTCAGCCTGTTCCCTGCCTGACCTGTTGCCCATCTGTCCCTGCTTCGCTCCCTGCCCTGGATCCTGTCGCTTATTGACCCCGGCTTGTATTTTGGACTTCGCTGCTCTCTCCTATCCTTGACCCCTGGCTTGGACCTCGGACTTGCTTATGCCTTATCCCTGCATTACCTGCTTAGTGGTTTTTGGTTGCTGTGTCACGCTTGCTTCCATTGATTGTTTTTCACGTGTGCTTTAACTTAATAAACATATATATATTTTTCACTATGTTGGTGCCTGTTTCCATTAGTGCAGCCCATTGACCTGTAACTCAGTACTCGGATGCCTGCGTGGGCATCCCCTGACATAATACTGAAGCCATATAAACAGGTCGGCTGCACTTGGGAAATTGGCTCTGGGCATTTGGTTTTATAAAAATGCATCTAGAAGAGATTGTGTACCTGTCACTCTTGGCAACAGATGACAGAGATTTCTGCTATCAGGAATTAAGTGAATACACTAGTGAGCGGTTGTTGGAATGTATCCGTATGGCTCATGTTTTTATTGATCATGGCAGTGTTTTGTTTGAGGATGTGCAGCCATTGATTCAGATCTGCACAGAGTTGGCTCAGTCTGATGCTGCTAATGAACGTGACGATTACACACCTCCTTTTAGTGCAGCTCAGGTAGAGTCTTTGGTGTGGCTGTTGGAGGATGATTCAGCCTTTTTTCATGAGCAGTACTCAGCTTGTCCTCAACAGGTGATTGCAGCATGCATTGATTCTGTGCAGTCTCTGGTCAGACAAGCCAGGTGCAAATCTGATTTTGTACAGCCATTATTACAAGCCTGGTCCAGTTTGTTGTACTCAGCCCCTGCCAGCTTCCAACCATCCATTTCTAGTTACCAACCTGCTGGGATGTCTTTTTCTTTACCCCCAATTCCCACTTTTGCTGAACAATACACCCTGCTAACAACAAAGTACCAGTCCCCTGTTTCCTCCTGCTGCACTTACCCTGCCTTTAACCCTTCTGCTGCTTCTCAACTGCCTCCGTTTGTTCCACCAAAATCCTCTTCACCCCTACCAACCGTATCCATTACCTCCAACCCTTTACCCATATACAAACCCCCAGTGGTGAAACCAAAGAAGAAGAAGAAAACGTTTTTTCCAACCCACTCGATCCTGCCACTAACCCAATCTGCATCCACTTCAGCCAACCTGCTTCAGTCTGTTCCAGTGCCACCTGCCCAGCCTGTTCCAGTGCCATCTGTTCAGCTTGTTCCAGTGCCATCTGTTCAGCCTGTTCCAGTGCCATCTGTTCAGCTTGTTCCAGTGCCGTCTGTTCAGCCTGTTCCAGTGCCGTCTGTTCAGCCTGTTCCAGTGCCGTCTGCTCAGCCTGTTCCAGTGCCAGCGGTCCAGCCTGCAATGCCAGTTGCCCAGCCTGATGTGCCAGTTGCCCAGCCTGACGTGCCAGTTGCCCAGCCTGACGTGCCAGTTGCCCAGTTTGTTGTGCCAGTTGCCCAGCCTGACGTGCCAGTTGCCCAGCCGGAGGTGTTCCTGTCTGCTGCCCAGCCGGAGGTGTTCCTGTCTGCTGCCCAGCCGGAGGTGTTCCTGTCTGCTGCCCAGCCGGAGGTGTTCCTGTCTGCTGCCCAGCCGGAGGTGTTCCTGTCTGCTGCCCAGCCGGAGGTGTTCCTGTCTTCTGCCCAGCCGGAGTTGTTCCTGTCTTCTGCCCAGCCGGAGTTGTTCCTGTCTTCTGCCCAGCCGGAGTTGTTCCTGTCTTCTGCCCAGCCGGAGTTGTTCCTGTCTGCTGCCCAGCCGGAGGTGTTCCTGTCTGCTGCCCAGCCGGAGGTGTTCCTGTCTGCTGCCCAGCCGGAGGTGTTCCTGTCTGCTGCCCAGCCGGAGGTGTTCCTGTCTGCTGCCCAGCCGGAGGTGTTCCTGTCTGCTGCCCAGACGGAGGGGTTCCTGTCTACTGCCCAGCCTGATTTGCCACCGTCTGCTGATCTGCCACCATCTGCGGCCCAGTCTGGCGGCCTGGTTCCTGTTGTCCGCCCCGACGTCCTGGGTACGGGCTCCCAGCCTGACGTGCCTGACTTTCAGTTCGATGTGTCACTTTCCCAGCCTAATGACCCTAAATTCGCTGCCTGGCCTGTTTCCACCTCTAGATACCAACTTCCAGACCCTGGTGGTGGTAGGATGCAGGTTCCGTTTCCGGACTCGGGGGGCTGGTCTCCCAATGGGTTAAAGGGCTGGGACCGAAGGACTATTTGGGACTCTTCTGCATCCACATGCACTACCAGGGCAAGGGCAGAATGGGGTGTCCAGAGGCCACCCCTTGGGGGGGGGGAACTGTCATGATCTGTGTCATGACTCTGGTCACCTGCTGGTGGCACTGTTCTCTTCAGTAACAGGGGTGCAGTTCTGGTGGCCTCCAGCAGGTGTCGCTCAATACAGATTTGCACAGGTATTTAAGCCCGCCCTAAACTAGAGTTCAGGGCTTCAGTATTTGCTTGTCAGCCTGTTCCCTGCCTGACCTGTTGCCCATCTGTCCCTGCTTCGCTCCCTGCCCTGGATCCTGTCGCTTATTGACCCCGGCTTGTATTTTGGACTTCGCTGCTCTCTCCTATCCTTGACCCCTGGCTTGGACCTCGGACTTGCTTATGCCTTATCCCTGCATTACCTGCTTAGTGGTTTTTGGTTGCTGTGTCACGCTTGCTTCCATTGATTGTTTTTCACGTGTGCTTTAACTTAATAAACATATATATATTTTTCACTATGTTGGTGCCTGTTTCCATTAGTGCAGCCCATTGACCTGTACTCAGTACTCGGATGCCTGCGTGGGCATCCCCTGACAATAAGAGACTCAGCACACTGGGCTTCAAGCATCTTGCAGTGTGTGCCTCTCCATTCTTCCTCCAGACTCCGGCTCCTTGGTTTCCTCCATTCTTCCTCCATACTCCGACTCCTTGGTTTCCTCCATTCTTCCTCCATACTCCGGATCCTTGGTTTCCTCCATTCTTCCTCCATACTCCGGCTAATACTGAGATACGCTTAAATGTTGCTAAGATACGACCGGCGTAAGTCTCCTACGCCGTCGTATGTTAACTGCATATTTACGCTGGCCGCTAGGGGCGTGTACGCTGATTTACGCCTAGAATATGTAAATCAGCTAGATACGCCTATTCACGAACGTACGCCCGGCCGTCGCAGTAAAGATACGCCGTTTACGTAAGGGGTTTTCAGGCGTAAAGATAAACCACCAAAAAGATGGCGCAGCCAATGTTAAGTATGGACTTCGGAAACCGCGTCAAATTTTTCAAAATTTACGTCGTTTGCGTAACTCGTCCGTGAATGGGGCTGGCCGTAATTTACGTTCACGTCGAAAGCATTGATGATTTGCCGACGTCATTTGGAGCATGCGCCGTTCGTTAGAAACGTCAAATACGTGGGGTCACTAGTATTTTGCATAGAACACGCCCCCAACCAGCCTATTTTGAATTAGGCGGGCTTACGCCGGTCCAGTTACACTGCGCCACCGTAAGTTACAGCGCAACTTCTTTGTGAATACAGGACCTGCTGCTCTAACTTACGGCGCCGTAGTGTATCTGAGATACGCTACGCCCGCCGAAATCTATCTGAATCTAGCCCATTGTTGAGAATACTTTATCGTGTTTTATCCTTTTAGATGCTCCATTTGAAACTCCATGCTCGTAAAATGCTACAAATCTATTTAGCCGCATCGCTATGTAAATATATGCAGCGCGGAGCCGTGCGGAAAATAATTTAATACCATGACCTATAAATCACATGTTGTCCATACGTGTCGCCATATGTAGACTTTGAATTAGACGTATTTTATGACTCCAGAGGGGGAGGGGGGTCGATAAGACGAAGGTGTGGTTTCATTTAGACCATACATCTCTTGTACCTAGTCAGAGTTTTTGGTAAATATTCATTAGTTTGCACTGCATGTCTGTCACAGAGAATGATACATGGGTGACGTGCGGAGTGCATACGTCTTGCTGCATGAGCAATGAGCTGGCGTGGCTGAGAAAAAAGGTAATAAATCTGATGAATGGTGGAAATAACGTAAGAGAGATGAAGATGTATGCGTCTATTCGCTCCGCGAGCTTCATGTGTGTTACCCGTTATACTTCAAAGGCAGACAAATGGTTACTGTCTTCTTAAAAAGGTGAATATATGAATAGCAATGCTTGTCGGAACGGAACGTCTGATATATGAGTATCTTTGTTTCAAAGTAAAAAAAAAAATATGAGAGAGATAGAAAAAGCTTTATCATCTCACCTGTAATGTAAAGGAAAAAAAAGCTTCGAAGAAGCTCTACACCCCTAAATAACCACCGGGAGTCGCTGGGTGTTATCAAGAATTCAACATATAAATTCCACACCCTCCTAATGTAACTGCTACAAACATCTTAAAAAAAAAAAAAGAAAGAAAATATATATATTATATATCCCCACTGTACCCACTATGGCCCGGATTCACAAAGCACTTACGCCGACGTATCTCGAGATACGCCACGTAAGTGTAACTATGCGCCGTCGTATCTGTGTGCCGTGCCCACAATCTGAGATACGGCTAAAAATAGGCTTTCTACCAGTGTTGCCAACCTACCAGATTGAAATTTACTGGCACGACTCCCGAAATTTACTGGCACAGCCACGTTTTTACTGGCATTTTACAAAAGTTACTCAATTACATTTTTAGGTGCAAATTTCAGTATTTAGGCTACAAACAATCACATCCCCCTCTGTCACCAATACCCTTCACCCCCCTCTGCGGTGCCACAATCTCCCCCCGCCTCCAATCTCCCCCTGCCTCCAATCTCCCTCTGCCTCCAATCTCCCCTGCCTCCAATCTCCCCCTGCCTCCAATCTCCCCCTGCCTCCAATCTCCCCCTGCCTCCAATCTCCCCCTGCCTCCAATCTCCCTCTGCCTCCAATCTCCCCCTGCCTCCAATCACCCCCTGCCTCAATCATCCCCTGCCTCCAACCCCTCTGCGGTGCCACCAACAACCCCTGTCTCCATCCCCCACCCTCTGCGGTGCCACCAACACCCCCTGCCTTCAATCACCCCCTGCCACTAACACCCCATGCCTCCAATTTCCCCCTGCCTCCAATCTCCCCCTGCCTCCATTGCCCCCTGCCTCCATCCCCTTCTGCAGTGCCACCGCAGCCACCATCACCCCCTGCCTCCAATTTCCCCCTGCCTCCATTGCCCCCTGCCTCCATCTCCCTCTGCAGTGCCACCGCAGCCACCATCACCCCCTGCCTCCAATCACCCCCTGCCTCCAATCTCCATGCGCAGTTCCAAGACGAACCAATCTCGGCTATTTTTACTGGCACATTCCCGCAACCACAGACATCTACGAACGGGGGAAAAAATGCCAGTTTTTACGGACTGTCTGTAAAAATTCTAACACCCCCTGCCTCCAATCTCCCCCTGCCTCCATTGCCCCCTGCCTCCATCCCCCTCTGCGGTGCCACCGCAGCCACCATCACCCCCTGCCTCCAATCTCCCCCTGCCTCCATTGCCCCCTGCCTCCATCCCCCTCTGCGGTGCCACCGCAGCCACCATCACCCCCTGCCTCCAATCTCCCCTGCCTCCATTGCCCCCTGCCTCCATCCCCCTCTGCGGTGCCACCGCAGCCACCATCAACCCCTGCCTCCAATCTCCAATGCGCAGTTTCAAGCCGAAACCGATCTCGGCTATTTTTACTGGCACATTTCCGCAACCACGGACATTTACGAACGGGGGGAAAAAGTGTCCCCGTTTTTACAAACTGTCCGGTAAAAATATGGACGGTTGGCAACACTGCTTCCTACGACCGACGTAACTTGCCCACGCCGTCGTATCGTGGGCGCATATTTACGCTGGGCGCATTTGCCGCTCCTATTGATTTTCTATGCACAGATGCAAATGAGGGAGATACGCCGATTCACGAACGCATAATACACGGTTTGCTTAAGTCGTACGTTCGGCGTAAAGTTATTCCCCATATATGAGGCGCAACTCATGCAAAGGTATGGACCAGGGAACACAGCCGTCGTATTTTACGTCGTTTACGTAGTACGTGAATAGGGCTGGGCGTAGGTTACGTTCACGTCGTAGGCAGTGATCCGACGTATCTTAGGGAGTATTTCCAACGTGATTCTAAGCATGCGCACTGGGACACGTCCACGGGACGGTGCATGCGCCGTTCGTTTTAAGTACTTATATGGCGCTCGGCTGTGCCCAGTAAAATGCTGCCACTGTGACCTGTAAAATGCCCCGCCCCCCTGGCACTTACCTTTCTGGGGTCAGCCGTGCTTCAACCGTCCCTCGATGTCCCTCATCCCGCCCTCGATGACGCTTCAGCCAATCAGGTTACCAAATACCAGAATCAGATTACCTGATTGGCTGAGACGCCTGTCAGTCTTATCCAAGGAATGCACCGCCGGTATGTCCCGAGGATAAGCATTTAGGAAGCCGACTACAGCCTCTGATAGGCACTTCCACACAGCCAACCAGCTGCTGTTATTCAGCTGGCTGGCGCTCAACATCCGGCCAGCTGAATAGTGGGCGGCAGCGGCGAAAATATATAAATTCATACAATGCATGAATCTATATATTTTAGTGGCTGTGCGAGAGCCAGAGGGGGGCGGCGCCCCGGCGCCCTCTATGGACGAACCGCTCCTGGCGACTTGCAAACAAAAAGTGTCAGAAAAGCCCAGACTGGAAAGGGTTAATAATATAATAGTAAATAAAGTCGCACTCATTTGTGTCTTTTATATCTGTCTGGCGTTCGGCTTTATATCAGCGCAACGTGTTTTTGTCGCCTTCACACCCAGGGGGGGCTCCCAGCGGGGGGGTTCCCATCAGATGCAGCAAAACATCATCCTTGAGACTGATAAGAGTAAGTAGAATCTTCCTGACGTTCGATCTTCCAGCCTGTCGGAATGAATGACGGGATTTCCATGTCGCTGGAGAAGGTTTCCGCGTTCAGTGACAGGAGGGAGTGCAATTAAAGCACATGGGATGTATACATGCGTTACCGCGTGCGAATCCATCACACACACCGCTGACACGGCTCGGTCCTCTTCTACAAATCCGTCTCTCTCTGACTTTTACACACGGAGACAATGTATCACATTTACCTAAATAGAAGATAAAAGCTGACCTGAAAAAAAAAAAATGTAATAATAATACATTGGCAAAAAGGCGACTTTCATTATATAGCGGGAAAATCTGACAGTACATGATTATCAATAGTGACAATGCGATTGTACTTTTATATCTCAGGAGGAAGGATACATACACTATATTGCCAAAAGTATTGGGACGCCTGCCTTTACAGGCACATGGACTTTAGCCACTTAAGGACCGCCTCCTGCAAATTTACGTCTGCAGAATGGCACGGCTGGGCTTTAAGAGCCCAGCCGTGGGTCGCGTGTCACCCAGTCTGAAGCTCCGTGACCGCGCCCGTGGGACCCGCGGACCCGATCACCGCCGGTGTCCCGCGATCGGGTCACAGGAGCTGAAGAACGGGGAGAGGTGAGTGTAAACAAACCTTCCCCGTTCTTCTCTGTGGCAATGTCAGTGATCGTCTGTTCCCTGATATAGGGAAAGACAATCAATGACGTCACACGTCCAGCCCCGCCCTCTACAGTTAAAAAAAACATGAGGTCACACTTACCAGAGAGGTAAGTGCCGGGCGGAGGGGGCAGCATTTTACAGGGCACAGTGGCGACAATTACAGGGCACAGTGGCGACAATTTGCACAGTGGCGACAATTACAGGGCACAGTGGCAACAATTACAGGGCACAGTGGCAACAATTACAGGGCACAGTGGTAACAATTAAAGGGCACAGTGGTGACAATTGGCACAGTGGCGACAATTACAGGGCACAGTGGCGACAATTGGCACAGTGGCGACAATTAAAAGGCACAGTGGCAACAATTGGCACAATGGCGACAATTACAGGGCACAGTGGCGACAATTACAGGGCACAGTGGCGACAATTACAGGGCACAGTGGCGACAATTACAGGGCACAGTGTCGACAATTAAAGGGCACAGTGGCATCAATTAAAGGGCACAGTGGCGTCAATTAAAGGGCACAGTGGCGACAATTGGCACAGTGGTGACTATTACAGGGCACAGCGACGACAATTACAGGGCACAGTGGCAACAATTAAAGGGCACAGTAGCGACAATTAAAGGGCACAGTGGCGACAATTGATGGGCACAGTGGCTGCGTTTGATGGCATGGCACAGTGGTGACAATTAATGGCACAGTGGCTGCATTTGATGGGCACAGTGAGGCTGCAATTGTTTTTTTTTTAGTTTGTTTGCGTCCCCCCAAAAAATTTGAGCACCAGCCGTCACTGGTATGGGGGTCCCTCACACATGGTATATACATTATTATTATTTTTTGCAGGTAAGGTATCACCAGTAGGAAATTATTTCAGGGTGGCATTTACACGCCAACATCCTGGGGGAGGCAGATACGGCTGGGAAAGCCCTTTAAGACTTTTGGTTTCTAATGAGCCATTCAGACTTTCCTTTGGTTGTCAGAAGGTGACGGCGGAGGCAGCTCACCTAAGCTTTTAAATTGCATCCATTCTGCCCACTTAAAGCAACGCTTTTATCACATAATGGCTGGTTCAGCTCAACAGTATCGAACACTTCAGAATGATTATTTAATGCCAAACCATCGGCATTTACACTCTACGCCTCCGTCATCCCACCGCTTATTAAATCTTTTGCCTTTTTCGTACGGAATATTGATGCTTTACGGATTCGGCGCCGCAATCCGAGTCTTTATTTTAAGATTTAAGTAAAAGAAAATGTTCTGGTTAAATTGTATGTTTTCAGGGAAACCAGTCCAAGTGTTTTATCTCGTTCGTAATTATTGTTATTACTTTTTTATTTATTTTTCCTAACAGGTTGGTAAGTGGTGAACATTTGCGCGGAGGGTGAGGACGGACTGTCATTTCATGAATACGGTGATTATTACTCTAGCGTGAGCGGAGATATATTACACCTCTCTCTTAGCGGCTTGTTTCACAGAAAAGACGTCTTCTATGTTGGGGAAAGGTTGGGCTGACAATCAAAGTTCATAATAAGACAAGTTGACGCCCGCACTTTGCTGTGCCGCAGTTATAGTAGTCAGTAGGGATGAGCTTCGAGTTCGAGTCAAACTCATGTTCGACTCGAACATTGCCTGTTCGCCTGTTCGGCTGTTCGACGAACAACGAACATTGCCTGTTCGGCGAACAAATTCGAAAAGCCGCGGAACACCCTGTTAAAGTCTATGGGAGAAATCTAAAGTGTTAATTTTAAAGGCTAATATGCAATTTATTGTCCTAAAAAGTGTTTGGGGACCCGGGTCCTGTCCAAGGAAACATGTATCAATGCAAAAAAAAGTTTTTTTCAGGAGCAGTGAATTTAATAATGCTAAAAGTTAAACAATAAAAGTGTAATATTACTTTAAATTTCGTACCTAGGGGGGGGTGTAAAGTCAGCATGTGAAATAGCGCATGTTTCCCGTACATAGAACTGTCCCTGCACAAAGTGTAATTTCTGAAAGAAAAAATGGCATTTAAAACCGTTTTTATGGCTCTAATGAATTGTCGGCTCTGGCAATTCAGAGATGATTCATTCATAACAAATAAAAAAAAAAAAGCTGGGGGTCCCCCCAAATTCCATTAACAGGCCCTTCAGGTCTGATATGGATATTAAGGGGAACCCCGCCGTCAATTTAAAAAAAAAATTACGTGGTGTTCCCCCCAAATATCCATACCAGACCCTTCAGGTCTGGTGTGGATTTTAAGGGGAACTCCACCCCAAATTTAAAAAAAATGGCGTGGAGTTCCCCCAAAAATCCACACCAGACCCTTATCCGAGCACGTTAACCTGGCCGGTCGCAGAAAAGAGGGGGGGACAGAGTGTGGCCCCCCCCTCTCCTGAACCGCACCAGGCCACATGCCCTCAACATGGGGAGGAGATGATTAACACTTTAGATTTCAAATGTTTGAGTCCCATAGACTTTAACGGGGTTCTAAAGTTCACAAGAACATTTGGTGTGTTCGCAAGTTCTGATGCAAACCGAACAAGGGGGTGTTCGGCTCATCCTTAGTAGTCAGGTAGTACTGGGTCACATGACCTGTAGTCATAGAATTGTTGCTAGCTAATATATCCTGGTTATGTATTCATTCATTTACCGATCTCTATGCATGCCACTGGTGCAACAGGGCAGTGGTCTCCAAAGGGTGGCCCGGGGACCAGATGCGCCTCTTTGCTTGCTTTTATCCGGCCCTTGGATAAAAGCAAGATTCACTGATACCAAAAATGGGGCATACATTTCCCATAACATAACATAAAGATAGGGCACAATTCCTCCCAATTACACCAATGATGGGGCACAATTTCTCCCACTCACACCAAAGACAGGGTACATTTTCTCCAAAATGACACTAAGGCCCCATACTCACGAGCAAACATGTCTGCTGAAACTGGCCCGCAGGCCAGTTTCAGCAGACATGTTTGGTCGTGTGTGGGCGCGAGCGGGCCGAATTCCAGCAAACATTTGCCCGCCGGGCCTTTTCCCAGCAGACAAATATTCCTGGACTTGTTTTAAAACAGTCCGCTGGAATTCTGCCCGCTCGGACATGTACGGTCGTCAGTACAGACCTACCGTACATGTCCAGGCGCCCGCCGTCCCTCGCATGCGTCGAATGACTTCGACGCATGCGTGGAAGCATTTTAAAGGCGGGCCGCCCACGTCGCCGCGTCATTGTCGCGGCGACACCGCGTCATCGACGCGGCGACACCGCGGACACGCCCCGCGTATTGTTTACGCGCGGACTTCTGTACGATGCTGTGTACAACCATCGTACAGAAGCCCTCTGGCAGACATGTATGGTGGAAACGGTCCGACGGACCGCTTTCACCATACATGTTTGTCCGTGTGTACCCGGCCTAACAGTGAGGTCCAATGACTCCAATGATGGGACACAATTCCTCCCACTATCATCAAAGATGGGGCACAATTGCCTCCGCCCAACGGTGTCAACAATGAGGCCCAATGACACCAACGATGGGACACAATTTCTCCCACTCACACCAAAGACAGGGTACAATTTCTCCAAAATGACACTAACAATGAGGTCCAATGACGGGACACAATTCCTCCCACTATCATCAAAGATGGGGCACAATTCCCTCTGCTCAATGGTGTCAACAATGAGGCCCAATGACACCAATGATGGGACACAAATTTCCCACTTGCATCAAAACAGGGTACAATTTCTCCAAAATGACACTAACAGTGAGGTCCAATGACTCCAATGATGGGACACAATTCCACCCTCTATCATTAAAGATGGGGCACAATTCTTCCCGCTCAACGGTGCCAACAATGAGGTCCAATGACTCCAATGATGGGATACAATTTCTCCCACTCACACTAAAGACAGGGTACAATTTCTCCAAATTGACACAATTCCACCCACTCTCATCAAAGATGGGGCACAATTGCCTCCGCCCAACGGTGTCAACAATGAGGCCCAATGACACCAATGATGGGACACAATTTCTCCCACTCACAGTTCACCTTTTCTGCGTCGCACAAAGACACGGGGGTTGGAACCAAAGATCTCAAGTTTGGACTCATCAGACCAAAGCACAGATTTCCACTGGTCTAATGTCCATTCCTTGTGTTCTTTATCCAAACAAGTCTCTTCTGCTTGTTGCCTTTCTTTAGCAGTGGTTTCCTAGCAGATATTCTACCATGAAGGCCGGATTCACACAGTCTCCTCTTACCAGTTCTAGAGATGTGTCTGCTGCAAAAGGTGGCTACTTTGAAGAACCTAGAATATGAAATATATTTTCAGTTGTTTCACACTTTTTTGTTATGTATAATTCCACATGTGTTCATTCATAGTTTTGATGCCTTCAGTGTGAATCTACAATTTTCATAGTCATGAAAATAAAGAAAACTCTTTGAATGAGAAGGGGTGTCCAAACTTTTGGTCTGTACTGCATATCTTTCAATCTTCAGTTGAGAAGGATTATCTGCGTTTTTCCCCCAACTAGTGCCATGGCCTTAACACATTCACTGCGTCAGGAAGATTCTGCCAGTAACGGGCGCTCTGAACTTACTGGTGGGCGATCGCGGGCGCCAATGCGCGCGCCCACTAACACCAGGCGAGCTATTTAAACTGGAATGACACACTGGGACTTTGCTGTCTGCTCTACAGTGTTACATGTGTTCCTAATTCCAGAATCCTGTTCCAGTTCCTTGACCCGGCTTGCTCCTGACCATTCCTGCCATCTGCCTGCATCTGATCCCGGCCTGTCTGACTTCTCTTCTGCCTGCTCCTCTGGTCCTTCTACCGTCTGCCTGATAACCGACCCGGCTTGCTTGACCTACCAGTTCCAGTCTGCTGTCCAGCCTGTTCCAAGTTCCTGCCAGCCACTCAGTTGTACCTGTGGTCCTTCTGTACGGATCCACCTGGACTTCAGTGAAACCTCCTGCTGTTGATCCTTCCAGGCACTCGTGCCACTCCTGACTCCTGTGCCTCCTGTTCACCAGGGCCGATCCTAGGGTCACAGATGCCTGGGTGCAGAAATATTTCTGGTACCCCACATGGGCGTGGTCATCTTACTAACTCCTCCCCTTTACACATCTTTCTATGGCTACGACTCAAACACAGAGATGCTCCCCTAAGAAGTCTTCATTAGTGTCCCCCATCAGGTGTCCCCCATCAGAGCCCCCCACAGCAGGTGTCCCCCATCAGAGCCCCCCCATAGCAGGTGTCCCCCATCAGAGCCCCCCACAGCAGGTGTCCTCATCAGAGCCCCCCACATAAGGTGTCCCCATAGATCAGTACTTGTCCAATAGATCCCTGTAGCTCAGGCGCGCTGGGAGCAGAAGCATATTACAGGGGGCGGGGCATACGTGGCATCTTTGGTCACTTGGAGGGTGGCACTCGGAGAGCATTTCTGTGAGTGCACGGGATGATTGGCAGCAGCTACGGCCAGCCCAGAAGCCTCTCATCACACCACCTATGGGAGAAGAGCCGACACACGCGGAGATGGCGGGGCAGACAGGACACTGCTCCATGCACACCGGACAGAATTAATTAGTGGAGCCTAGTGCCGAAACGTGTTCCCGTAATAGGCTCCGCTGTGGTACCCAGCTCGGATTCCGAGGACAGCGGAAAGTATGCACTCTTGTCAGTTGCCAGCGGAGAGAGCAAGCGGGATGGGGAACCGCAGCACCCACTACATGCGCTCCGCCTCTGAACACAGACAAGGAGGAGGGAGGGGAGCACTTTGGAGCTTTGGCGCCCCCACCTCTGAGGCGCCTGGGTGCGGAGCGCCCTGTGCACCCTGCCTAGGATCGGCCCTGCTGTTCACCCTACCAGGGGGCGCGAGTCGGAGCCACAAGAGAGGCCGTCCCCTGCAGTTCGGGCTCATCCACTAGGTATGTGACACACTGTCAACTAATAGGGATTTATTGTACCAATCAGCCTTGGTTGCTTAAATCTGGCCTGTATTGGGGTCCTAGTACTGGACTCGAGTGGCAGCACGGTCGAAGTTCAGTACTGTGACGCTGCCTGACATTATTATTCATGGCGGTTTTGCATTTTCTGGGCCTATTGATTCCAATTCTGTATTTCAAATGGCAATTCCTTTGTGCTTTGATGGATTTCCCCCCATAAGATTTTTAGATGGGAAAAGCTGGCTGCCGCGATTCGCTCCAATATTTCATTACTGGAGGTGCAATGATTGCCAAGAAAAGTCTGAATTTTAAGTGCAGACAGATTTTATTTGCTGTAACTAGTCCTGAACGAATGTGCTAGTTTAGCAGTTTTCCTTATCTCCCGGCCCCAATAACAATATTAAACTCTTTTATAGTTTATTGTCTGACCTAATATACCTGAGAGCTCAGTGAGATCCATCTTCAGCTGCTGAAGAAGCCAGAAATAAAGTGGAAAGTAATGATGAAGAAAACTTACATTAAACACATTGTTCCTTCCCTTCGCTGAGACATTAGAGGCGCCATTTACATATAAAGCGGAAATCAGAAGGTGTTAAGAGCGCTTCGGAAAAGCTCTAAAAACTGAGATAAATTTGAGATGAAAGCATTATTTTATTTCAAATTTTTTTTAAGTGAAATAATCCAGGAATGTCATTTACCGTGCCTGCTAAAAATGACGGTTCCCAAACTTTGTCTGATCTACTCACCAATTCTGGAAAAAAATATACTAGCGTTGCAAACTCATGGCCATGCCAATGTCAAGTCCAGTAATGCACCTGATACACTTTTGAAGGCCCTGGAGCAACAGTACAATGGAAATGCCCACAAAGAGACATCCTGTCAGGGCACTGCCCTTTACGGTCACATTTCCCCAGTTGGCTCTGGGTGGAATTGAACCTGGGACCTGTCCATTGTGAGTCCAGCTCTTTGCCTCTGAGCCACTGCTCAAGTATTACTTTGCTTGCTGTCCCTTGGAGCCTGGTTCTGAACCCATGTTACTTTGGACCAATCAGTGGCCAGTGCGGCCTATTTAAGCCAGCCCCTTCCCCTTTGCTAATTGCTGGTTCGTTGTCAGCTTTACCCTGTGAGAGAACCTTGGAAACCTGTATACCCAGACCTGCTTGACCCGGATTGGACCTTGACGATTCTCTGCCATCTCCTACACTTGACCCCTGCCTGCTTATCGGATTTGCTGTTATCTCCTGCCCCTTGACCTTGGCTTGCTCTCACGGACTTCCTCTGATCTCTCCAACTCCTGACCCACGGCCTGTGACCCGGATTTGCCTTTGTTTCCTGTTGGTCCCTTCTGGACTTACCTGCCTGTTCCTGCCTGATCAACGACTGTCTCCAGTCCTCTGCACCTGCCCTGTTTTCGTCAGCTGCACCAAGTCTGCCTACCAGTTCCCGGCACAGGTGCCTCCTTGTGCCGTCCCTCCTCTGTTCTAACTCCAGGGAGTGGTCTGCACAGGGTCGCAAAGGTGAGCCGCCCTCAGCATCTCGGCCTCGGTGAGTACTTACCTTAATGGTCCTGACACATCCCCATCCAACAAAGAGACATCCCCATCCAACAAAGAGACATCCCCATCCAACAAAGAGACATCCCCATCCAACAAAGAGACAGCCCAATCCAACAAAGAGACAGCCCAATTCAACAAAGAGACAGCCCAATCCAACAAAGAGTGGGTCACAAACAGCCCAATCCAACAAAGAGACAGTCATGGCACAGGACCACATCCATCACCATTGTCAATCAATTTACCATTGTGATGTCTAACAACTTGTCTCTAGACCAGTCCACAGTGAGCACTGAGCAGTCCTGCAGGCTACACGCAGCACAGCTCTTCCACATGGCTGAGCTGTGACTATAAATTGCTAAAGCAGGGAGCGGCCATGGAGTGAGCCGATGCAGCCCACATAATTCTGGCTGCAGGGGGAAGGCGGAGGGATATCATCTATACTCCGCCTCTCCCTGTAGACTGCCAATGCTGTTTTGGGCGCCATGCGGGGGGCGCCCACGCGGACGGGGGGCAACACAGTACACTTAGTGGGAGGCGCGAACAAACGATATGGCTCCTCTCTTCTGACAGCACAGGGATTTAGCCCAGGATTTCGCCCAGGAGACCCCTTGTGCCGCAGTATATCTGCATGACATGGTTGGGAACCGGTAAAAAATCTCCACAGGCTACGCTTTAAAACATTTTAAAACAGCTATCCAAATTCGATTAGAAAACTAAACTAATTTTGTCCGAAATGTTCGTTTCATTATTTTCGGATTCGGCTAAATTTGGTACTATTATAATTCGGAAATTCAGATACATCCGGATTCCCAAATAACGGAAAATCTGTTAGAATTTCGACCTGGAGCGAAACGAAATGCACACGATATATGATACTTTCACTCGTCTATGTTTGCTCTCTGGAATTGGTGTATTGTCTTCTGGGATCCACCTATTCTTTGAGCGGCGCCACAAGCATTATTTTCCAAAATGTGGTAAGCTCTTTCATTTTTGCTGTGGTCGCATAGCATTGTGTCGGCTCCATTTATTATGGTGACCAGATTTTAAAAGTGAAATCTGGGGACATATTTTATTTTTTATTGGCTAATGGTAAAAAAAATATACACATATTTTCCACAAATTATATATGAAGTCAGTGGTGTAGTTGGGTTGTCAGTGCCCGGGACAAGGCAAGACATTTTCACCCCCCCCCAGTCAGACTTTTTGCACTCCCTGAGTCCCTTCCACTAGTACAGTAGTACTGACCAACTTGATTCCTACACTGACCTACCTGACCACTGCACTGACCTACCTGACCACTACTCTGACCTACCTGACCACTGCACTGACCTACCTGACCACTACACTGACCTACCTGACCACTACACTGACCTATCTGACCACTACACTGACATACCTGACCACTACTCTGACCTACCTTATCTCTACACTGACCTACCTGACCACTACACTGACCTAAATTATTCCTACATTGACCTACCTGACCACTACACTGAACTACCTGGCCACTACAGTGACCTACCTGACCACTACACTGACCACTACACTGACCTACCTGACCACTACACTGACCTACCTGACCCCTACACTAACCTACCTGACCACTACACTGATATACCTGACCACTACACTGACCTACCTGACCCCTACACTAACCTACCTGACCACTACACTGACCTACCTAACCACTACACTGACATACATGACCACTACACTGACCTATCTGATCACTACACTGACATACCTGACCACTACACTGACCTACCTTATCTCTACACTGACCTACCTGACCACTACACTGACCTACCTGACCGCAACACTGACCTACCTTATCCCTACACTGACCTACCTTATCCCTACACTGACCTACCTGACCACTACACTGACCTATTTTTTATCCCTACACTGACCTAGCTGATTCCTACACCGACCACTACACTAACCTACGTGATTCCTACACTGATCTACCTGATCCCTACACTGACCACACTACACTGACCTACCTGATTCCTATACTGACCACTACACTTACAACTACACTGACCACTACACTAAACAACCTGATTCCTACACTGACCTACCTGATTCCTATACTGACCACTACACTGACCTTCCTGATTTCTGCACTACTCATACACACACCCCCCCTACATGAACAGTGTAGATCGGTTGATTTTGTTAACCTCTCCATGGCCTCCATGATAATCCATCGGAGCAGGGCTCTCCCCAGCACCAGGTACTGTTCCCGACACCCAGGCGCTCCTCAGTATCCCCTGCCAAGAGCTTCTCCAATAGCCGCCATATGCTCTGCACCGCCCCTCCCCTCCACTGTTCTCACACATGGGCCGCCTGCACCAGAGGGATCATGGGGGACAGGCTGGACCACAGGAGTCCCTGGACGGGGGGGGGGGGCAACACAGTACACCCCTAAATGTTGCAACCGGGGCGAGAGTACCAGATGCCCACCCCAATGCCACTGCAATCCGGGGGCAAATCCGGGGACAGACTGGCTCCCGGGACAGTGTCCTCAATCCGGGGACTGTCCCCAGAAATGGGGGATGTCTGGTCACCCTACCATTTATACAACCCTAAGCAATTGCATGCCCTTGTTAAGTTGGGTGGTCAAGGGGCAGTGAAATTGTGGCTCAACCGCCTGCTTTTACCACCCCCTGGCCACCCATGTGAACAAACCCCAAAGTCATCTTCCTGATATTTGACTTATTGGTTATTATTTCTGTCTTTTCTCTTCCTTTTACCTTTTTTGAAGCCTTCTCTTTTCTAACGAGTGTTGGTGACAGTCGTTGTCTCCGGTGTTTGATAGGAAAAGAAGTTTGTCATGAGAGCCCACCAGTTAATAACCGTGATATACAGAGCGGAACTAATAGCTCTCCTTTGGAACGGGTTCCCTTGTTTTTCCCCGGCGTGGCTCTGTGAAGGCCTCGTACAAATTCATTTCTCCGAGCGGGCAGAAGAACTTTAATGAGATATTGTAAGGCAGTAATTATTTTGTGGCCCTCGTGGACGCAGCTCACGGGAGATCATAACAAAGAATATCGGACAGGTTTATGCTGCAATATCCTTTTTATTACCCAAACAGTGCGCGTCATAAAGAATATTCTTTGTTGCGTAACAGTGGGGTATCCAGTGCATATAAACTAGAGTCGTAAAGACGTCCATCATTAAAATGATTTTTTTCTTCTGTTTTTTTTATTATAATATGTGTAAATGTGATTTTAACACAAAGCTTGGCAGTTCAGGCTGAACATACAATATAAAAAAAGCAAACAAAAACAAAACAATGACAACAATTATTATATAGAACATTTATGTAACGCCCATTCTGGTGCCACCTAGAGCAGCCTAAGTTCCCTGTTCCCTTTTCGGCAAGCATGCCTACTGGCGCTTAGTTGCCCATGCTGTAGTTTCTGGCACAAGAAACTGAGTAAAGATAATGAAAAATAATACCTGTGGTTTTCAGGAG
The DNA here is from genome assembly GCF_905171775.1 of Rana temporaria. Taxonomy (NCBI): domain Eukaryota; kingdom Metazoa; phylum Chordata; class Amphibia; order Anura; family Ranidae; genus Rana; species Rana temporaria. The sequence continues at coordinate 215,464,264 of NC_053494.1, forward strand.
TATAGGTAAGAAAGTCCAGACACTAATGGTAATCAGGGCTGGCAACAAATGATAATAATCCAGAGACAATCCTAGGTTAGGGCAGGCAGCAGACCAGTGTAATCCAGAGACAGCCTGAGTTCAGGGCAGCAGACAAGTGTAATCCAAAAAGGGTCTGAGGTCAGGGCAGGCAGCAGGCAAATGTAATCCAAAAAGGGCCTAAAGTCAGGCCAGGCAGCAGACAAGTGTAATCCAGAAAGAGTCTAATGTCAGGCCAGGCAGCAGGCAAGTTTAATCCAGAAAGAGTCTGAGGTCAGGCCAGGCAGCAGACAAGTGTAATCCAGAAAGAGTCTGATGTCAGACCAGGCAGCAGACATGTTTAATCCAAAAAGAGTCTGAGGTCAGGCCAGGCAGCAGACAAGTGTAATCCAGAAAGAGTCTAATGTCAGGCCAGGCAGCAGACAAGTTTAATCGAAAAAAAGTCTGAGGTCAGGCCAGGCAGCAGACAAGTGTAATCCAGAAAGAGTCTAATGTCAGGGCAGGCAGCAGACAAGTTTAATCCAGAAAGAGTCTGAGGTCAGGCCAGGCAGCAGACAAGTGTAATCCAGAAAGAGTCTGATGTCAGACCAGGCAGCAGACATGTGTAATCCAAAACGAATCTAATGTCAGGGCAGGCACCAGGCAAGTGTAGAACATAGAAATGATTTATTATACAGTAAATAATGATACTTTAAGGGTGCTACTCAACAAAACACATAATATGCTTAAAAGATACATTATTGCAATACGAATCCAGAGACAGTCTGAGGTCCAGGCAGGCAGCAGAGACGTGTAATCCAGAAAGAGTCTGAGGTCAGGCCAGGCAGCAGACATGTGTAATCCACAATGATTCTAAAGTCAGGGCAGGCAGCAGACAATTGTAATCCACAAAGAGTCTGAGGTCAGTGCAGGCAGCAGACAAATGTAATCCAAAAAGAGTCTGAGTTCAGGGCAGGCAGCAGACAAGTGTAATGCAGAAGGAGTCTGAGGTCAGGGCAGGCAGCATACAAATGTAATCCAAAAAGGGTCTTAGGTCAGGGCAGGCAGCAGACAAATGTAATCCAAAAAAGGGTCTGAGGTCAGGCCAGACAGCAGACAAGTGTAATCCAGAAAGAGTCTGATGTCAGGGCGGGCAGCAGACAAATGTAATCCAAAAAGGGTCTGAGTTCAGGGAAGGCAGCAGACAAGTGTAATCCAGAAAGAGTCTGAGGTCAGGGCAGGCAGCAGACAAATGTAATCCAAAAAGGGTCTGAGTTCAGGGAAGGCAGCAGACAAGTGTAATCCAGAAAGAGTCTGAGGTCAGGGCAGGCAGCAGACAAATGCAATTGTCAATAAAGAATTACAAGAAGATTTGGCAAATATGCCAACATCCAATACGGTCTCGCTAATTCACGCATGCGCATTAGCGAACGGCATGCTCCACTGGCCTATATAAGGATGGCAGCTCCTCTCACAAACTGCTGGATTGTCGCCAGCCTTCCTGTGTTCCTGAGCCCTTGTGCATTTACCCTTGGATTTCCTGTTGTGACCAGACTTGCTTCTGACCTGTCTGATCTTTTCTCCTGGCTTTGACCCCGCCCTCATTACTAGTAAAAATAAAAATATTAATAAAAATGCCATAAAACTATCCCCTATTTTGTAGACGCTATAACTTTTGCACAAATCAATCAATAAGCGCTTTTTGCGTTTTTTTTTTACCAAAAATATGTAAAATACGTATCGACCTAAACTGAGGGAAAAACATTTTTTTTTATCGATTTTTGGGGGATATTTATTATAGCAAAAAAGTAAAAAAATATTGCTTTTTTTTTCAAAATTGTTGTTCTGAGGGTCGGCAAGTTAGGATTGCGGTTTACCTGTCACCTGCCCACCATTGCCAACCCCAGGATTAGAATGTGCCCAGGCACACCTGGCACACCCCTTGCGCACGTTTATGCTCAGAAGAATGATAAAAAATTGATATGTGTACAGTGTTGCATGACTGAGTAATTGTCATTCAAAGCGCTGAAAGCTGATGATTGTCCTGGGCAGGAAGGGGATGAAGGAGTCAGGTATTGAAGCGGATGAAGAAGGTTTTAGTTAATTGCGGGAGATAAATAATCCAAATCCTTTCTTGACGATCTGATTTCTGTCCTTGCTGAGCTCCACCGGAGGGACGTTTTCCGATGTTGTTTATTTACATTTTATATTCCAAAGCTTTTAACCTCGACGCTATAATTACCGAAGCGTACATCGACTTTATTCCGCGCCATCAGACTTAATTTAATTTCCTATGAGAACAGCAAAAAGATTGGCGCCAGCAACCTGCACTTTGTGGAGGAGCAATCTCCTCTAGCGGGAGAGGCGCGCTGAAAAGATTGAAGGGCACAATCCGTCTTCTCTCCTTTTCACAAATCACCGCCATTGTCAATAAAACGCAATCAATGCGATCGCCGGCAATCGACGGACTGAAGAAAATAGCGTCCCATTCAAAGACGCTAAATTACCGTATTTTCCGGCGTATAAGACGACCCCCTAATTTTCCAGCCAAAATGTTGGTTTTGGGATATACTCACCGTATAAGACTACCCCCTTCCTACTAGCAATGCCTCGCCTCACGGTGCCACCATTACATGCCAGACTATGCCACTACATGCCAGACTGTGCCCCATTACATGCCAGACTGTGCCCCATTACATGCCAGACTGTGCCCCATTAAATGCCAGACTGTGCCCCATTACATGACCAGACCTGCCTCATTACATGACCAGACCTGCCCCATTACATGACCAGACTGTGCCCCATTACATGCCAGACCTGCCCCATTACATGCCAGACCTGCCCCATTACATGACCAGACCTGCCCCATTACATGACCAGACTGTGCCCCATTACATGCCAGACCTGCCCCATTACATGACCAGACTGTGCCCCATTACATGCCAGACCTGCCCCATTACATAACCAGACCGTGCCCCATTACATGCCAGACCTGCCCCATTACATGACCAGACCGTGCCCCATTACATGACCAGACCGTGCCCCATTACATGACCAGACCTGCCCCATTACATGACCAGACCGTGCCCTTACCTTATCCCATGCGAATCGCGGCCGTGTAACCTAACATCTTACCTTACCAGAATCGCGGCCGTACGATTTTTCAAAAGCCGCGCCTCCGACATCTTCTGTTCCGTGATAGGCGGAACATTCAGCTTCCCAGGAGGCACTTTGTTCAGTGTTCGCCTATCACGGAGGCCCTCTCGTCCGAGGACGAGAGGCCCTCCGTGATAGGCGGACACTAAACACAGGACGAGAGGCCCTCCGTGATAGGCGGACACTAAACACAGGACGAGAGGCCCTCCGTGATAGGCGGACACTAAACACAGGACGAGAGGCCCTCCGTGATAGGCGGACACTGAACACAGGACGAGAGGCCCTCCGTGATAGGCGGACACTGAACACAGGACGAGAGGCCCTCCGTGATAGGCGGACACTGAACACAGTGCCTCCTGGGAAGCTGATTGTTTCCGCCTATCACGGAACAGAAGACGTCGGAGGCGCGGCTTTTGAAAAATCGTACGGCCGCGATTCTGGTAAGGTAAGATGTTAGGTTACCGGCGTATAAGTCGACCCCCGACTTTTAAGAAGATTTTAAGGGGTTAGAAAGTCGTCTTATACGCCGGAAAATACGGTACTCAAACAGGTCCGTTTTCAATTTCAACAATGTTATAAAAAAATATATATTTTTTTTTTTTCACATCCAGAAAAATATATATTTCAGGCGGGCGCGCTCGTGAAATATTAGCAATCCCCCCCCAAAAAAATAAAAAATCATTCTAGTTAGTCCCGACTCCAGCCTGGAACTTTAATAGAAACGGACTGTCTCCTTTGATTGAGTGCGATATCGGTGACGGAGCCTTGAGTTTAAACACGGGGGCCGGGAGAAAATTGCCCGGGCCTCGGCAGCCGCTCTTTGAACACTGTAGAGATTTCTTCCGCCGCTGTCAGCCCGCTCGCGTCTAATGGAAACGCCAAACAATTTACTTTCAGGGGGAAAAATAAAAACGAAGCTTTCAAACTATTTAACTTTTTTATTTGCAAGGTTAAACTGCCTGTTTAGATCCTAAAGCGCGCTGCCGTTCCTGGACTGCCGAGCTGGGCGTTTCCGCCAGCAGAGATAGACCGGAGGATGAAAGTACAAGAGACAATATCTTTGTAACTTCCCAAAGCATTAACCCTTTTGCCGCCAGCGCTTTTTTTTTTACATGTTTAAAAAATTATTAACATTATATTTATAAATAAAATAAATACAAAATAGAAATAATAGAAGAAATAATAGAAATAAATAATTATTTACACTATATTTATACATAAAATAAATGCAAAATAGAAATAACAAAAGAAATAATATATAAATAATAGAAATAAATACTACAGAATAATATATATATATATATATACATACATACACACACATATATATATATATAGTACAGACCAAAAGTTTGGACACACCTTCTCATTCAAAGAGTTTTCTTTATTTTCATGACTATGAAAATTGTAGATTCACACTGAAGGCATCAAAACTAAATATTAAAAATAAATAAAATATATTTCATATTCTAGGTTCTTCAAAGTCGCCACCTTTTGCTTTGATTACTGCTTGGCGCACTCTTGGCATTCTCTTGATGAGCTTCAAGAGGTAGTCACCTGGCGCAGCACCCCATCACTCTCCTTCTTGGTCAAATAGCCCTTCCCCCGCCTGGAGGTGTGTTTGGGGTCATTGTCCTGTTGAAAAATAAATGATGGTCCAACTAAACGCAAACCGGATGGAATAGCATGCCGCTGCAAGATGCTGTGGTAGCCATGCTGGTTCAGTATAAATCCCCAACAGTGTCACCAGCAAAGCACCCCCACACCATCACACCTCCTCCGCCATGCTTCACGGTGGGAACCAGGCATGTAGAGTCCATCCGTTCACCTTTTCTGCGTCACACAAAGACACGGGGGTTGGAACCAAAGATCTCAAGTTTGGACTCATCAGACCAAAGCACAGATTTCCACTGGTCTAATGTCCATCCCTTGTGTTCTTTATCCCAAACAAGTCCCTTCTGCTTGTTGCCTTTCTTTAGCAGTGGTTTCCTAGCAGATATTCTACCATGAAGGCCTGATTCACACCGTCTCCTCTTACCAGTTCTAGAGATGTGTCTGCTGCAAAAGGTGGAAGAACCTAGAATATGAAATATATTTTCGGTTGTGTCACACTTTTTTGTTATGTATAATTCCACATGTGTTACTTCATAGTTTTCATGCCTTCAGTGTGAATCTACAATTTCCATAGTCATGAAAATAAAGAAAACTCTTTGATTGAGAAGGTGTGTCCAAACTTTTGGTCTGTACTGTATATATATATATACGCCGCCGCAAAGTTGCGGCTGGGTAGCGTAAATAGGCCGGCGTAAGCCCGCCTAATTCAAATGTGGAAGATGTGGGCGTGCGTTATGTAAAATTTTTGTGACCCCCACGTAAATGACGCTTTTTACGAAAGGCGCATGCGCCGTCCGTGAAAGTATCCCAGTGCGCATGCTCCAAATTAACCCGCAAAAAGCCAATGCTTTTGACGTGAACGTAAATGACGCCCAGCCCTATTCGCGAACGACTTACGCAAACGACGTAAAACGTGAAAAATGTTACGCTGTTCAGACGTCCATACCTAACATTAGAACGCCTCATAGAGCAGGGGTGACTTTACGCCGGAAAAAGCCTTACATAAACGGCGTATCTCTACTGCGACGGCCGGGCGTACATTCGTTAATAGGCGTATCTAGCTCATTTACATATTTCTAGGCGTAAATCAGCGTACTCGCCCCCAGCGGCCAGCGTAAAATATGCAGTTAAGATACGACGGCGTAGGAGACTTACGCTGGTCGTATCTTGTACAAATTCTGGCGTATCTGATTCTTTGAATCAGGCGCCAAGATACGACGCCTCAGACTCAGAGATACGACGGCGTATCTGGAGATACGCCGTCGTATCTCCTACGTGAATCCGGGCCTAATTTGATACATATTTTTCACACATGCACATATAGATAATGAATATAAAAACAATATAAAAGAATATAAAAAGAAATTAAAAGAATATAAGAAGAGGAAACATTTCAGTGGGCCATTTCCCGCGGGCGGCGCGTAAGCCATTTACACTCCGCCGCCCCAACCTACAGGAGCAAGTGCTGTATTCCCCAAACACTTGCTCCGTAGTTTGGGGCGGCGGAGTGTAAATGGCCCGGCGTAGCCACGCGTATCTCCAAGGGGGCGGCTTCTATTTAAATTAAGCGCGCCCCCGATTCTAACGAACTGCGCATGCGCCGGGCTTAAAATAGCCCAGTGCGCATGCTCCAGTTCTTGGCGTAAAACGTCAATGACGCCGACGTGTGCGTCATTGACGTAAAGTCGTATTCAAGAACGACTTAGGGAAACGACGTAGCCGACGGAAAAACACGGCGCGGACCCGACGCCATACTTAACATGGCGTACGTGAGACTGGCGTAAGGTTACCCCTCATATAGCAGGGGTAACCTTACGTAAACGACGTTAGCGACGGTTACGTGACGCAAATTTGTTCGGGAATCGGCGTATCAGACTCATTTGCATAAACAAATGAGACCTGAACGTAAACGCCATCTAGCGGCGGGCGGAGTAATTACATTTAAGATCCGACAGTGTAAGTGACTTACACATGGCGGATCTTAAGTGTATCTATGCGAAAATGATTCTAAGAATCAGTCGCATAGATACGCGAGGCCAAAAAAGAGAGATACGATGGAGTATCCTGAGATACTCCATCGTATCCTTACTCAGAATATGGCCCAGTGCTTCTAATAAAAGAATTAGCTTAACTCAAAATAGGAATTTTAGTTTAACCACTTAAGCCCCGGACCAATATGCTGCTAAATGACCCAAGGGGTTTTTACAATTCGGCACTGCGTCGCTTTAACAGACAATTGCGCGGTCGTGCGACGTGGCTCCCAAACAAAATTGGCATCTTTTTTTCCCCACAAATAGAGCTTTCTTTTGGTGGTATTTGATCACCTCTGCGGTTTTTATTTTTTGCGCTATAAACAAAAATAGAGCGACAATTTTGAAAAAAATGCAATATTTTTTACTTTTTGCTATAATAAATATCCCCCAAAAACATATATACATTTTTTTTCCTCAGTTTAGGCCGATATGTATTCTTCTACCTATTTTTGGTAAAAAAAATCGCAATAATCGTTGATCGGTTGGTTTGCGCAAAATTTATAGTGTTTACAAAATAGGGGATAGTTTTTTTTTTTTTTACTACTAATGGCGGCGATCAGCGATTTTTTTCGTGACTGCGACATTATGGCGGACACTTCGGACAATTTTGACACATTTTTGGGACAATTGTCATTTTCACAGCAAAAAATGCATTTAAATTGCATTGTTTATTGTGAAAATGACAGTTGCAGTTTGGGAGTTAAACACAGGGGGCGCTGTAGGAGTTAGGGATCACTGTGTATGTGTTTACTAGTGTAGGGGGGTGTGGCTGTAGGAATGACGTCATCGATCGTGTCTTCCCTATAAAGGGAATGACGCGATCGATGCGCCGACACAGTGAAGCACGGGGAAGCCGTGTTTACACACGGCTCTCCCCGTTCTTCAGCTCCGGGGAGCGATCGCGACGGAGCGGCTATAAACGAATAGCCGCGCCGTCGTCCCGGATCGCTCCTGAAGCCACGGGGACCGCCGCATGTACGGGGGGGGGGGTCCCGATCGGACCCCCGACCCACGTCAAGCAGAGGACGTATATATACGTGGATGTGCCTGCCTGTGCCATTCTGCTGACGTATATGTACATGAGGCGGTCCTTAAGTGGTTAATCCATCACAGGTGACTGGTCTTGTCTCCGCCCCCTCCTGTAGTTTTCTGCAGGGAGTAGTGGGTGGGGTCTGATGGGTCCCTCCCACAGCTCAGGCTATGCACAGCACAGTGATGATGTCACTGCTACGTTTACCAAGAAAATATCTGGGTTTGCAAAGATGCACTCAAAGTAAATTTATATTTGTGGCTATTGAGGAATCATTTTTATATTTTTTTTTATGTGACCGGAGTTCAGCTTTAACTGTTTCAGTGAAATGATAGAGAACTGACTTTTAATGCTCACATAATGCATAGAACGAGATCATTAAAGAAATACAGGGCATTAAAAAATGACATTCCTCCTCCTCGGGCGGCTTGTAATCCGCAGTAAACTTCTTTTTTAAATTAAGGACTGTGAAATGAGCCTCAATCTATCAAAGTAATAATAAAAAGAGAAACGTGGATATTTGGAGTATTTAAATGTAAATTGGTTCAAATGTCAGCCGATGGGAAATTTCAAATGAAGAGTCTTCGGCGCGTCGGAAAAGGGCAGCTTGAAATAAAGTATACAAATCAATTTTATTTGCTTCAGTGTGTTTGTTTCTAATAACAATACAAATGTAAAAGGGAGAAAGGTCGATATCGAACATTAAGAGGAGCCAATGCTAATTAGATTTATGGACAGCGCAATCAGGGGAAGTCGTTCAAAAGGTTATTTAGAAGGAATCGCTCTGTGGGTGACAAAGACTTCCAAAGATGATCAGCAGAAGAAATCTAGGATAGACTTTATCTTTCGTACATTTGCTCTACCTGAGGCTGCAGAGACAAGAGACCCGACAAGCAGGGGCGTTGCTAGGTGGGAAAAAACACAGGCTTCAGCCCGAAGTCCTAGCCCGGCATGGGGGGGGGTTTTCGGCTGGGGGGGGGGTATAGAGGGAGGTAGGCTCACTTGCTGGTTGCTGCCTGGTTCACCAGTGCCCATCAATGCTGACCACTAAACTGACCTACCTGACACATACACTGGCCTACCTGACCATTGCACGGACCTACCTGCCCCCTACACTAACCTACCAGACCCTGACACTAACCTACCAGACCCCGACACTAACCTACCAGACCCCGACACTAACCTACCAGACCCCTACACTAACCTACCAGACCCCGACACTAACCTACCAGACCCCTACACTAACCTACCAGACCCCTACACTAACCTACCAGACCCTGACACTAACCTACCAGACCCCGACACTAACCTACCAGACCCCGACACTAACCTACCAGACCCCGACACTAACCTACCAGACCCTGACACTAACCTACCAGACCCTTACACTAACCTACCAGACCCCTACACTAACCTACCAGACCCCTACACTAACCTACCAGACCCTGACACTAACCTACCAGACCCCTGCATTATCCTACCTGCCCCCTACACTAACCTACAAGACACTAACCTACCAGACCCCTACACTAACCTACCAGACCCCTACACTAACCTACCAGACCCCTACACTAACCTACCAGACTCCTACACTAACCTACCAGACCCCTACACTAACCTACCAGACTCCTACACTAACCTACCTGCCCCCTACACTAACCTACCAGACCCCTATACTAACCTACCAGACTCCTACACTAACCTACCAGACTCCTTCACTAACCTACCAGACCCCTACACTAACCTACCAGACCCCGACACTAACCTACCAGACTCCTACACTAACCTACCAGACCCCGACACTAACCTACCAGACTCCTACACTAACCTACCAGACCCTGACACTAACCTACCAGACCCCTACACTAACCTACCAGACCCCGACACTAACCTACCAGACTTCTACACTAACCTACCAGACCCCTACACTAACCTACCAGACTCCTACACTAACCTACCAGACCCCTACACTAACCTACCAGACCCTGACACTAACCTACCAGACCCCTACACTAACCTACCAGACCCCTACATTAACCTACCAGACCCCTACACTAACCTACCAGACCCCTACACTAACCTACCAGACTCCTACACTAACCTACCAGACCCTGACACTAACCTACCAGACCCCTACACTAACCTACCAGACCCCGACACTAACCTACCAGACTTCTACACTAACCTACCAGACCCCTACACTAACCTACCAGACTCCTACACTAACCTACCAGACCCCTACACTAACCTACCAGACCCTGACACTAACCTACCAGACCCTGACACTAACCTACCAGACCCCTACACTAACCTACCTGCCCCCTACACTAACCTACCAGACCCCGACACTAACCTACCAGACCCCTACACTAACCTACAAGACACTAACCTACCAGATCCCTACACTAACCTACCAGACTCCTACACTAACCTACCAGACCCTGACACTAACCTACCTGCCCCCTACACTAACCTACCAGACACTAACCTACCAGACTCCTACACTAACCTACCTGCCCCCTACACTAACCCACCTGACACTAGGGTGAGCACATTTCCAAACTACCATTCAGGGACACCCCACTTCCCATAAATCAGCTTGTGCTGTAACGAATCACAGCACAGTGGTTGGACACAAGAGGCGGGATTTATTATTTCTACAATCACAAGCAGGGGGCGGGGACTGTGCTCCTCCAGGCATTCCCGGCCAGGATAAGTACTGTCAAAGCAGTGATGTGGCAGCCTTTTTTGGGGGCATCAGATTGGCCCGGGGGGGGGGGGGGGGGGGGGGGGGGGGGGGTTGCGTGGCTGTGTTAGTTTCTGGAATGAAGGTGTCCAGGACAGAGCAGGTGTGCGAGCAAAATTGCATGGGGGGGGGGGCAAGAAAATGTTTGCCCAGGGTCCAATCAACATTAAAGAAGGCCCTGGGTGGCACGCCAATGACCTTAACTTTTCAATAAAGTTTTATTTGCACAAAGAAGCCCACCTGGATTCTATCAGAGAAACAGCCCAATCATTGATCACTCCCTCATCTGCTTGTCTCTGCAGAAGGATGACGCCATCTTTGTTCAGGCATCGTCCACCCATGTAATCAGGAGAGGGCTGGCAGCCTTAGGCCTGGGGGGCAAGTCAAGTGGCTCATTGAACTGCCGAATCAGCTCCACCCATGGCCCATCTGTTTTTTCAATGCAGCCTAACCAGTGACATCAGTGCAGCCAACTCCAGTGCCCATCAATGCAGCCTGATCACTGGGACAGGTTACATGAGGGGAGAGATGGGGGTCAGCTAGGGGTGTCAGGGTCTCTCACCTCAGTTCTCAGCTCAGCAGGTCCTTTCACCTGGGGGGGGGGGGTAATGTTCCTGGTCCTGGGGACAAGTTGCAGCCAGCGCCCAGTCTTGCAGCCCTGTGCCCCTACTACCTGGCATGCCCTGCCTCTGTCTGCTTCCAAGAATCCAGTCCCAGGGAGTTGTAGTTTCCTCTGCGCTGCTCTGTTTTCCACCCACCGGGAGCTTGAGCGATGACTACAACTCCTAGAATGTGACAGCTAGTGGTCGGCCCGACTTCCAAGACCAGAATAAAAAATAAAATGGTAGCAGCCATTTTGAACATAAGTTAGGGTGGCCTGGGAGGCAATTGCCACCCTGCCCCCTGGCCCAGCCCTCCCCTGCATGTAATTTATGTACCGTATTTATCGGCGTATACCGTGCACTTTTTTGCCCTGAAAATCAGGGCAAAATCGTGGGTGCGCGGTATACGCCGATACTCGCTTTCCCGCGCCGAGTTTTGAATACTGCGTCGACATATACCGAGCGCAGTACACTCTGGTATAGTCGGGCAGTCTCGGCTCCTTCCGCGCTCACGTCCTGGACGTACAGGACGTCAGCGCGAGAGTTGCCGAGCATTGCCGACAATACACGAGTGTACTGCGCTCTGTATATGTCGGCGCAGTATTCAAACTCGGCGCAGGAAACGAGCGGGGAGGACGCAAGGACGCCGCAGAAGGACGCCAGACCCGACGAGGAGGACACCCGAACCCGCAGAAAGACGACGGACACGACGAAGAGGACACCCGAAGCCGCAGAAGGACGCCGGACCCAATGAGGCCGCCGATGGACGCCGCGCAAGACACCAAAACTGTAAGTACAAAAAAAACTTTTTTTCCACAGGATTCGGGGCAACTTTAGGGGTGCGCGGTATACGCGGGAGCGCGTTATACCGCGATAAATACGGTAAATCTTTGTTGCCGGGCATAAATCCATCATTCATTAAATGATGTGTGTACTCAATGCTAAAGAGTCACATGTTACATATAGATGTATTTGTACTTGTCACACTTCTTGCGTTGTCCAATTTCTAGTCCTTGCTAACTCTTCCTCAGACCTGTCGGAATAACGCAGAGCGACATTAAGTTGGTCCCAGCTGTTCTCAGAATATTCTTCAGGCTTTTCAATTTTTCAGTTCAAAAGATCAATTTTGTGCGAGTCGCTGAAAGTGACAAAAAAAAAGAAAAGAAAAAAAGAAATTAAATAAAGTTTGCCTTGTTTGTTATCTCAGATTTTGAGCATTTCCAGATGACTTCATATCGTCATCCCTCCAGGGTAGGAGAGACGTCCCCCCGTCCCTATGAACCACGGTCAGTGTGAGTTGCGTGCATTCCAGAACACTTCAGAAAACACAACGCATGGACACCGATAGATATACAAAGATGGAATGGATTTAAGGTTTTTAACCATTTCAGCCCCGGAGGATTTGGCTGCCAAATGGCCAGAGGAGCACTTTTTGCGATTCGGCACTGCGACGATTTAACTGACAATTGCCCAAATCCACCCCATAGTTCATACATCCCAACATTTTGAGATTGGAACGAGGGACACCTACTTGTAAAAGGAATTATGGGGCCCCTTACACAGCTTCAGGCGTGGGCCCTCCTGGAGCGGAGAGAGCCGCCTGAAATTGAGAAGCGGGGGGGGGGGGGTTGCCACAAATTGAAAGCGTGGGGGGGCTCTTTACAAAAAAAAAGAAGAAATAAAGAAAAATATATATATAAAAGGGGGGTAGCCATCCGGAGCCCTGGGGACCTCTGGGCCCTTTAATAAAAAAAAAAGAAATACAAATTTTTTATTTTGTTTTTTTCAAAAGGGGGGTTGCCATCTGGGGACCTCTGGGCCCTTTAATAAAACATATATATATATATATATATATATATACACACAATTTTTTTTTTATTTTTTTTTAAATAAATTACAAAAAAAGGGGGGTTGCCATCCAGGACCTCTGGGCCCTTTAATAATAATAATAATAATAAAAAAAGAAACCTCTGGGCCCTTTAATAAAAAAACAAATAAAAAATATATATATAAAAATAAATAAAATAAACATTTATAAAAAATAAAAAAATAAAAAAAAGGGGGTTGCCATTCAGGGCCCTGGGGACCTCTGGGCCCTTTAATAAAAAGAAAAAAAGAAATAAAAAATATATATTTTTTTTTTTTAAAAGGGGGGTTGCCATCTGGGGCCCTGGGGACCTCTGGGCCCTTTAATAATACATATATATATATATATATATATATATATATATATATATATATATATATACACACAAATTATTATTATTTTTTATAAAAAGAAATTACACCTCTGGACCTCTGGGCCCTTTAATTATATATATATATATATATATATATATATATATATATATATATATATATATATATACACAAATTATTATTATTTTTTATAAAAAGAAATTACAAAAAAAGGGGGGGGGTTGCCATCCAGGACCTCTGGGCTCTTTAATAAAAAATAAAAATAAAAAAATAAACCTCTGGGCCCTTTAATAAAAAAACAAATAAAAAAAATATATAAAAAAAATAAATAAATAAACATTTATAAAAAATAAAAAAGGGGGTTGCCATCCAGGGCCCTGGGGACCTCTGAGCCCTTTAATAAAATAAAAAAATAAACAAAAAATATAAATAAACATTTATAAAAAAAAGGGGGGGTTGCCACATGGGGCCCTGGGGACCTATGAGCCCTTTAATAAAAAAAAATATATATATATATATATTTTTTTTAAAGGGGGTTGCCATCCGGGCCCCTGGGGACCTCCGGGCCACTTACAGGTGTACTGCCTGTACCCCCCTGATGGCGGCCCTGGTCTTAAGTGGTTAAGTGGTCAATGCTCTTTTCTTGAACAAGAACTTGTGTGTAGATCATAGACTAAAAACTGCTATTTTAGTACCTCCCTCTCTGTCTCTATTTCTAGAATTCCAGGCCTTTTATTGGACATCAATGGACCTTGTGACTTACCTCTGTATCTCTGGAGGGATCCTATGGGATGTCCACCATCCTTTAATCCTTTGTGATCTCTATGGCATCCTTTCACATAACTGATAGTCGTTTCATTTCGTCCTGAAAGACGTGTTTTATGGGTCGGCGTTCTCTTTCTTGCTTTCTGTAAGCTTGTTGCTGGCTTCTCATTGCCCGCCGCGGCGCGCTTTTCCTTGGGGACGGCCATAATTGAATATGAAAGTCTAGACAAGATTGAAATAACATTTTCTTACCCTCTGCAAACACCCCGGAGCGCCGACTACGGTACCAGCAACACTTTCATCATTTGAACTTTTTTCTTCTGTTTCGCCGCATGAAGCCAAATACTCGTTTTTCGTGTCCCCCCCCTTTTTTTTTTGCGTACAAGATTGTACAAGTTTTGTTTTCACAGCTTTTTGGTGCCAACATTGAAAGGTCAACAAATAAGACAAGGGAAGTTTAAAAGGTCTTAAAAGTTGTAGCAATTTATTTTTTAGAACTTGGTCAACCTAGAGCAGCGGTCTCCAAACTGCGGCCCGGGGGCCAGATGCCCTTTGCTTGCTTTTATCTGGCCCTTGGGGCACTATTTCATTCACTGATACCAAAAATGTGGCATAATTCCCCCTCACTGACCCCAGTCAAGGGACACATTTCCTCCCAACGACACCAACAATGGGGCACAATTCCTCCCAATGACACCAACAATGGGGCATTGTGTTTTTCCCCACTGACATTGGGACCTTTTTTTTGAGAAGAATGTTCCTTACATTGGTGATCAGTGAGAAGAATGTTCCTTACATTGGTGATCAGTGGGAAGAATGTTCATTACATTGGTGATCAGTGGGAAGAATGTCCCTTACATTGGTGATCAGTGAGAAGAATGTCCCTTACATTGGTGATCAGTGAGAAGAATGTCCCTTACATTGGTGATCAGTGGGAAGAATGTCCCTTACATTGGTGATCAGTGAGAAGAATGTCCCTTACATTGGTGATCAGTGAGAAGAATGTTCCTTACATTGGTGATCAGTGAGAATAATGTCCCTTACATTGGTGATCAGTGAGAAGAATGTTCCTTACATTGGTGATCAGTGAGAAGAATGTCCCTTACATTGGTGATCAGTGAGAAGAATGTTCCTTACATTGGTGATCAGTGAGAAGAATGCCCCTTACATTGGTGATCAGTGAGAATAATGTCCCTTACATTGGTGATCAGTGAGAAGAATGTTCCTTACATTGGTGATCAGTGAGAAGAATGCCCCTTACATTGGTGATCAGTGGGAAGAATGTCCCTTACATTGGTGATCAGTGAGAAGAATGTCCCTTACATTGGTGATCAGTGAGAAGAATGTTCCTTACATTGGTGATCAGTGGGAAGAATGTTCCTTACATTGGTGATCAGTGGGAAGAATGTCCCTTACATTGGTGATCAGTGAGAAGAATGTTCCTTACATTGGTGATCAGTGAGAAGAATGTCCCTTACATTGGTGATCAGTGAGAAGAATGTCCCTTACATTGGTGATCAGTGGGAAGAAGGAGGAGGACACACCCAAGGAGCTCTCTGAGAGATCCAACCTTTTCAAGCCTGGGCCTTGCCTGCTAGCTTGGCCCAGGAATAATGCCTGATCCTGGGGGAGGCCCCGGGACGGATCCCCCTGATGATACGGGGCCTAGTGAGGAGGAGGTGGAGGATCTGTCTGTAGGTCCAGGCCCTGCTGTGGATGCAAATGTCTTCAGTCAGAAGAGCATTGATCGTTTTAGAGCGATTGGAAGAGCTGAAGAAAAACTTAAAATTTTGAAGGCTGAACACAAATCCTTCAAAATCAAGTATTTTCAGGCCTGGAGTAAAAATCGTTTGGCCATGAAGCCTGAGTTGCAGGAATTGGAGGAAAAGGTAAAGGAACAATCTTTATTATTGGAAAAGCTGAAAGATAAAAGTGGAGAAAAGTTTGATAATGAGAGGAGATTTGCCAGCCAGACAGCAAGTTCCAGGGACCATCCTCAGATAATGGATGACGCGGGTCCATCTGCCTCTGCACCTCTCCCTCCATGTCAGGGCTTGGAATCGCCAACGGCAACCAGCCAGGGGGTTGAGAGTGAGCATGGCACCCTGAAATGTATCCAGGAGATGGAGTCACCCCTGAGAGCAAACAAGCCTGCTTTTACAGAAGTCCCTGAAGCCAAGCCAGTACAGGTGGAGAAATGTCAGCACACCTCACTGCCTTCCAACATGTCTGCCCAACCTGCTGTGGTGGACGGTGTCCTGACTAAGGAGCAGAAAGGGAAGGCCTTGTGCAAAGCGCTGCCTGGAGTTTCTGCTGGGACCTGTAGTTCCTCTGTACAAGGTATGCCTGTTACCAGCAATGAGATTGCCTCACCTGAGCCTCCCTGTGGTGGGGGAGGGGATCAGCATATTGCACCATGTGCAGTGGAAGAAGCAATGGAGGTTTCACCTGCTGCAGTGTCAGACCAGCCTGCACTATCCCCCGATGGAAACCCTGTCCTGACAGAAGAGAACCGACCAGCTGAAGCTTCTACAAGCACAGCAGTGGGAACTGACACTGCTGGGAAGACTGCAGGAACTGTGAATATTCCAGCAAGTACTAAGAATGACAGTAATGATAAAACAATGGATGTGGTGGGTGGTGAAGGGGTTAATACTGCTGGGAAAAATAAAAATGACATTCCTCCCCCTGCTCAGCAGAGGAAAGACTCACCGACTGTTCAGACCAAATCTGTGCAATCGATATCTGCTGCAAATGTGTCAGATGGTTCAAAACAAACCAATGTTTTATCTGCTGGGAGCTACGCGTCAGTTTTGGGGAATCGCACCAAGGAGGGTGGGGGGAATGGTGCAAATGTTGGTGGTCACAATTTGGGGGGTTTTAGTGGTGGGATGGTTGGTGGGTACAAGCGGAGAAATGTGGTCCAGTTGAAGTGGGAGGGGGAGGGGACCCCACCAGTAAGGGGGAGGGTGGCAGAGTTGATCCTGGAAATGGGGTTCAAAGTCGCAGACATTTTTGCTTTGATTTGTCCTGTTGGGAGTTTTGAATTTGATTTGTCCTTTGTAAAACCTGAGGGTCTGGATTTATTTTGGGAACGTTTTAGGGGGCGCAGGGACCTTCCGCAGTGGAATGGTTGGATGCCAAAGGTGGTTTCCAGGCAGCCTCTAATAAAATCAGTGACGATCCTCGTGCGTAACGAATCCATCCCAGAGGCTGATTTGTTAGTATGGTTACGCCGATATGGTGAAGTTCTCGCTCCACTGCGGAAGGTCCTTGATCAGCATGGGATATGGACAGGGGCCTGGACAGTGTCACTAAAATTGGGGGTGCAGGGAAATGTTGTTCAACATCTGCCCTGTTCAGCCTTTCTGGGGAGGGACAGGCTGACCATTTTTTACCAGGGTCAGCCTAAGGTGTGCAATAAATGTGGTGACAAGGGCCATTTTGCCTCCACCTGCACACGCAAGAAATGTTCTTTGTGCCAGGAGCTTGGCCATTTGGCTAAAGACTGTACCGATATTCGGTGCAATTTGTGCCAAAAACTTGGTCACCCCTACAATCAATGCCCGGAGGCATTACATAACCTGCCAGGGTTGGAGGCTGAGCTGCAGAGGCTGGATAAGGAGGATGAGTCCACTGAAATTGTTGTTGTCCCTCCTGTGTCTGTGACACCTGTTTCTGTTCCCCCCAGTGATGTGGTCCCTGAGATTGTCCCTTCTGTGTCTGTGACACCTGTTTCTGTTCCCCCTAGTGATGTGGTCCCTGAGTCTGTCCCTTCTGTGTCTGTGACATCTGTTTCTGTCCCCCCTAGTGATGTGGTCCCTGAGTCTGTCCCTTCTGTGTCTGTGACATCTGTTTCTGTTCCCCCTAGAGATGTGGTCCCTAAATCTGTCCCTAATTCATCTATTCGTAGATCCTCCAGACTGGCGGAGGCTGCTGGGGGGGCAGGTTTAGCGGATCTTCCCACTCAGCCTCCAGTCCCTGTCCCTCGGCAGCGCAAACGTGGTCAGGGGAATGTGGGGGTGCTGGATGGGGCTGATGGAAGGGTGTCCGTACCCCATGTTTCACATTCCGTTGATGGGGATTCGGATGAGGAGGGGTGGGAGAAGATCAGGATGAAGAAAAAAAAGAAGAGAAAGACTAGAAAACCGGTCGTCTCTTCCTCAGAGTCGGATCCAGGAGGGGTTCCCCTTGGTAACACCTTTAATGTGTTGGCGGGTGATGAGATGTCTTTGTCTTCCTCCTTTTCATCTATGGATGAGGGGGAGTCACGTAGTTTGAAGAGAGCGGTTTCTGGTGATGAGAGTGTGGTGAAGGTCAAGAAACGACTACCCCAATCATCCTGATGGCAGTTCCCCCTCCGATAAAGGTGGCGACCATTAATGTCGCCAGCATTAAATCTGCAAGAGCTCGTGATATGGCCTTATTTTTGCTCAGCGAGTTTGATGCCGAGATTTTATTTTTGCAAGAGACCTGGCTCCATACTTTGGCCGATGTCCATCTGGCAAAAAGGGAGTGGAGATGCGGTCCCTCCTTTTGGTCTCTTGCGGCTGAGCCCTGCAGCGGAGTTGCGGTACTTTTTGAAACCGATATGGTAACGTGCCGGCGGGTAATTGAGGTAGAAATAGGTGGATGCATGGTGTTGGACGTTTCTTAGAAGGGCTGCATGCATAATGGGTGTGGGTTTGTTTCTTGACCTTGCAGGTTTGTCTGGTGTAGTGGTGTGAGTTGTATTAAGATTTATTTTCCCGGTGATTACATAATTTTTGCTTTGCTGTAAAGTCTTTTGTTTGAGAGCAGATTTGCTATATTTATTTTCATTTATGTAAATATGTGTATATTTATGTATATCTTATAGTGATTTTATGCTTTTTGTTTGCAAGACTTTTAATAAACAAAATTGGGAAGAATGTTCCTTACATTGGTGATCAGTGAGAAGAATGTCCCTTACATTGGTGATCAGTGGGAAGAATGTCCCTTACATTGGTGATCAGTGAGAAGAATGTCCCTTACATTGGTGATCAGTGAGAAGAATGTCCCTTACATTGGTGATCAGTGAGAAGAATGTCCCTTACATTGGTGATCAGTGGGAAGAATGTCCCTTACATTGGTGATCAGTGGGAAGAATGTTCCTTACATTGGTGATCAGTGAGAAGAATGTCCCTTACATTGGTGATCAGTGGGAAGAATGTTCCTTACATTGGTGATCAGTGAGAAGAATGTCCCTTACATTGGTGATCAGTGGGAAGAATGTTCCTTACATTGGTGATCAGTGAGAAGAATGTTCCTTACATTGGTGATCAGTGGGAAGAATGTTCCTTACATTGGTGATCAGTGAGAAGAATGTCCCTTACATTGGTGATCAGTGAGAAGAATGTTCCTTACATTGGTGATCAGTGGGAAGAATGTTCCTTACATTGGTGATCAGTGGGAAGAATGTTCCTTACATTGGTGATCAGTGGGAAGAATGTTCCTTACATTGGTGATCAGTGGGGAGAATGTCCCTTACATTGGTGATCAGTGGGAAGAATGTCCCTTACATTGGTGATCAGTGAGAAGAATGTCCCTTACATTGGTGATCAGTGAGAAGAATGTCCCTTACATTGGTGATCAGTGAGAAGAATGTCCCTTACATTGGTGATCAGTGAGAAGAATGTCCCTTACATTGGTGATCAGTGAGAAGAATGTCCCTTACATTGGTGATCAGTGAGAAGAATGTCCCTTACATTGGTGATCAGTGAGAAGAATGTCCCTTACATTGGTGATCAGTGAGAAGAATGTCCCTTACATTGGTGATCAGTGAGAAGAATGTCTCTTACATTGGTGATCAGTGGGAAGAATGTCCCTTACATTGGTGATCAGTGGGAAGAATGTCCCTTACATTGGTGGCCAGTGTGGTATTATTCCCCTCCTTTATTATAGACCAGTAAACAAATCACTGAAGTCATGTAGCAAGCTCTGCAAGGTGGTGTAGACCCCAGATCTATAGAGGTATTATAAAAAAGGGGGTCAACCAGCCACAGCTCAAGGAACTCCTAGCAACTTCTGGAGGATCCCTGGTTGGGAATGGCTGTCCTAGGATGACCCAAGTCATATTTTCATTTCATAAATGGTCATTTAGAAAAAACGCACCCTAAAGTGGAATAAACTATTTCAACTCCAATTCCACATTTGTAGGAAAGCATTAAATGGTCCAAACTTGATGGCGAAGTGTTGAGTATGTGAGCCCTGCGCAGAGCGTGACGTTAGCCGCTCCCTAATGAACCCGTACGGGAAAACTGACATTCTATTTTTCAGGAGTGATTAATCACGTTACTTCAGGTGCCAACAACATATTACCGTGTAATTGGAAAGTGCTGGAGGGATTTGGCAAAGTAACGCTGGAAATGGAAGTTGTCTTTCACCCCGGGAAGGCCCAGGTTTGAAGGCGCTAAGGACGCAACGCGGGGGGTGGAGTCAAATCTACCAAGTGACAGTCAAAACTTTATTAGTGCCTTGTTCTAGCGCATCCATCAGGATAATTTGCCTATTTTTTTTATCAAAGTTACCTAAAATTTGGACTTTGTCGTACTCAGACTAAACAAATTCAAACTTTTTTTTTTGTCGTTTTAAACTTTGAAGTAAAGCAACATATTTTATTTTAACCACTTTTCATCCGCGCTATAGCCAAATGACAGCTACAGTGCGGACCTGAATTGCCAGGAGGTCGTCAATAGACGTCCTTCCCTCTGCACGCTCGGGTGATCACAGATCCCGGCCCCTTACCATGTGATCAGCTGTCAGCCAATGACAGCTGATCACGTGATCTAAGCAAAAGCTCGGTAATCGTTTTCTTTTCTCCTCACGCTTATAGCGAGTGGAAGAGGCACATCCGCCTCATCAGTGCTCTAATAAGTGCCCACCAGTATTGCTTGCCAGTGCCCCCTGCCAGTGCCCACAGTGCAAAAAAGTGCCACCTACCAATGCCCACCAGTGGTGCCAATCCATGCCTCATCAGTGCCACCTAGCAGTGCTGCCTATCAGTCTCACCTCACCGGTCCCGGTCCCGGAGCATGATGGGACTGTGACGTCATAAGAGGCCTATATAAATCATCACGCACCGGACACCCGGCATTACAGCGGGAGGAAGCGACGCGTCAAAATCTGAAGAAAATAAGAAGACGGCAAAGAAGAGCGGGCTGCGCCGCCGCTAGTTAATGAGCTAAAGAGAAGATAGCGGCGGCCAGACTCGAAGAAGGCACCGGAGAGCGAGCGGGAGAAGAACTGGGGAGCGCCGAGACGACAGCGGAGAGCGGAGAAGATGGAAAAAGACCCCCCGGAGAGTGGAGAAGACCCCCGGAGCTGAATAATAAATTATTTTAAAACCCTGTGTTGTGTGTTTATTTTATTGACATTTTTCTTCCAGGTGAATGGGTAGGGGTATGATGTACCCCATATTCATTCACCTAGGGTGGGGGGCCGGTATCTGGGGGCCCCCCGCCCGCATACCCCGACAACCAACTGCCAGGGTGGAAGAGGCCCTGTCCTTATCAACATGGGGACAGGGTACTTTGGGGTGGGGGAGGGCCGCAGGGCGCCCCCCTGCCCCAGAGCACCCAACCCCCCCATGTTGAGGGCATGCGGCCTGGTACGGCTCAGGAGGGGGGGCGCTCACTCGTCCCCACTCCTTTCCTGACCGGCCGGGCAGCGTGCTTGAATATGGGTCTGGTATGGATTGTGGGGGGACCCCCACGCCATTTTTTCGGTGTAGGGGGGGGTCTCATTGCAATCCATACCAGACCTAAGGGCCTGGTATGCCCACTGGGGGGGGAACCCATGCCGTTTTTTTATTTAAAATTTGGCGTGGAGTTCCCCCTCATGATTCATACCAAACGCTGCGGCTAGAATTGGCGGGAATCCAAGTCGGATCCCCGTCGCTTCTATGACGGCTTTTTCCCGATCGCGGCAAACCGGCTCGGCGCTGGCTCCCGCGACAGGGCTCGTAGGTGGTCAATATAGCTGAGAAAGGGAGCGAGATTGACACAATATCACGGTCACCTACTGTATAAATATGTACTGTAGCAGAATACAGATTGGCCTAAATTGATGAAGAAATTATATTTTTTTTATATTTTTTTTATTGGATATGTTTTATAGCAGAAAATGAAAAAATATTGTTGTTTTTTTCCAAAATTTTCATTTTTTTTTGTTTATAGCGCAAAAAATAAAAACCGCAGAGGTGATCAAATACCACCAAAATAAATCTCTATTTGTGGGGGAAAAAAGGACATCAATTTTATTTGGGTACAACGTCGCACGACCGCGCAATTGTCAGTTAAAGTAACGCAGTGCCGTATCGTAAAAAATGGCCTGGTCATTAAGGGGGTAAAACCTTCCGGGCCTGAATTGGTTAAAGAGGAGCTCCAGGCTCCCCCCAAAAGTCAGCCGCTGCAAATACTGTACCTGCTCACTTTTAATATAAGGACACTTACCTGTCCGGGGATCCAGCAATGTCCTCACCTGAGCTGATACTTCCACCGGCTTTGGGTGCAGGCGCTGGCATCTCTAGTAAGGGAAACAGGAAGTGAAGCCTACTGTGCTGCGCCTTGTGAATGGACCTGTTATGTGTCCCAGAAGGATACAGGGGAGGGAGAGGGGGCGAACCTCTGGCTCAAATCGCTGCAGCAACCTGACCAGTGGCGGCTGGTGCTCAAAATTTTTGGGGGGCACAAACGGAAAAAAAAATTGCAGCCTCACTGTGCCCATCAAATGCAGCCACTGTGCCATCAATTGTCACCACTGTGCCATGCCATCAAACGCAGCCACTGTGCCATCAATTGTCACCACTGTGCCATGCCATCAAACGCAGCCACTGTGCCATCAATTGTCACCACTGTGCCATGCCATCAAACGCAGCCACTGTGCCATCAATTCGCACCACTGTGCCATGCCATTAAACGCAGCCACTGTGCCATCATCAATTTGCACCACTGTGCCATGCATTCAAACGCAGTCACTGTGCCATCATCAATTCGCACCACTGTGCCATGCATTCAAACGCAGTCACTGTGCCATGCCATCAAACGCAGCTACTGTGCCATGCCATTAAACGCAGCCCTTTAATTGTCGCCACTGTGCCCATTGATGTCACTGTGACTGTGCCCTTTAATTGTCGCCACTGTGCCCATTCATGCCGCTGTGCCAATTGTCCCCACTGTGCCCATTGTGCCTATTGTCGCCACTGTGCCCATTGATGTTACTGTGCCCATTGATGTTACTGTGCCCTGTAAAATGCCCCTTCCCCCCCCCACCCGGCACTTACTTTTACTGGAGTCAGCCATCTACGTTCCTCGATGTCTTCTCCCGCCCTCGATGACGCTTCAACCAATCAGGTTACCGATAGCCAGAACCGGTCAACCTGATTGGATGAGACGCCGGTCAGTCTTATCCAAGGAACGCACCCCCGTACGTTCCCTGGATAAGCATCCGGAAGGGTGAGGGCTGTACTCAGAAAGCCTATCAGAGCCGCTGGCCCTGATAGGCACTTCTGTACAGCCAACCAGCTGCCATTATTCAGGTGGTCGGCGCTCAAGGTCCGGCCATCTGAATAGACCAGCGGCGACAATAACATTGATTCGTGCAATGCATGAATCAATGTTATTAGTCAGTGGTGTGTGCGGGAGCCAGAGGGGGCGGCGCTCCAGCGCCCTCTATGGACGAACCGCCACTGAACCTGACCGGAAGTAGGAGCGGGTACCTCTGAAAAACCAGGTACCTGTTCCTCCTAGGAAAGTGCCAAACGTGGCAGCGGAGGGGGAAAGGTCAACTGTTCACTGAACTCTGGGACCTACCTCCAGAAAGTGCGAATATCAGTCACCAGCAGAGTGGATTTTGCATATCCGGTCTTGTTTTTTTTTTTTCAAATACAGTGGAACCTCGGATTACGAGTATAATCCGTTCCAGGAGAATGCTCGTAATCCAAAGCACTCGCATATCAAAGCGAGTTTCCCCATAGAAGTCAATGGAAACGAGAATAATTTGTTCCGCATTGACTTCTATGGCATGCAATACCACATGCGACCAGCGGTGGGGGGGGGGGGTTTGCACCGGAGAGCCTCAGAAATACTCGGAAAGGCTAGGGGACAGCTCGGCTGAACTCGGAAAACCTTGGAAAGGTACGGTAACAGAGTTTTTCCGAACGGCCCCCGAATGGCTTTGCTTGGCTTCGGCGCCCCCGCACCTCTGGCCAAATGCTGTACTGCACATCGCTGTAGCTTGAATCTTGCTCATGTTGAGAGACAACACTCGCAAACCGAGTCAGGATTTTCCACAAAAAAAGAAAGGTTGTATTTGCGAAACGCTCGTTAACCACGTTACTCGCAATCCGAGGTTTCACTGTACAATAGCAATGCAGAAATCTCCTCTCTGGTTCTGTGAAACCACAAGAGGTGTGTATTGCCCTTTTTTGTTTCTATTCCTTGAATGGCAGCCGATAAGAGATCATTTTCCACATTTGGTGTGTAGCTCAAAGAATTCCCGGTTGATCTTAACCACTTAAGGACCGCCTCCTGCAGATATACGTCGGCAGAATGGCACGGCTGGGCACAAGCACGTACAGGTACGTCCTCTTTAAGTGCCCAGCCATGGGTCGCGAAGCTCCGTGACCGCGGCCGCGGGACCCGCAGACCCGATGGCCACCAGAGTCCCGCGATCGGTCCCCAGAGCTGAAGAACGGGAAGAGCTGTGTGTAAACACACCTTCCCCGTTCTTCACTGTGGCGCTATCATTGCTCGTGTGTTCCCTGATATAGGGAGAGGCGATCAATGATGTCACACGTCCAGCCCCGCCCCCCCACAGTTAGAAACACATATGAGGTCACACTTAACCCCTTCAGCGCCCCCTAGTGGTTAAATTCCAAACTGCAATTGTAATTTTCACAGTAAACAATGCATTTTAAAGGCATTTTTTGCTGTGAAAATGTCAATGGTCTCAAAAATGTGTCAAAAAGTGTCCGGTATGTCCGCCATAATGTCGCAGTCACGAAAAAAATCACTGAGGCTGCATTCACACCTTGGCGTACAAAATCGTGGCGTTTTGTCCTGCGAATTGCGGCGACAAATTGCGGCGTTTTGTACCGCGATTTGCGGTGTCGTCGCGATTGTGAATGCAGCCTTACCCCCTCTATGGAGAACCATCTCCATAGAGGGCAATGTGAAATCATCCCTCCAGCGTCTCAGGGGCGGCTGCGGCATCGCACTACAGGCGTATATACGCCTAGGTGTGAACGGGGGCTGATCGCCACCATTAGTAGTAAAAAATAAATAATTAATAAAAATGCAATAAAACTATCCCCTATTTTGTAAACACTATGGGCCAGATTCAGAGAAGAAATACGCCGGAGTATCTGCTGATATCTGCTGATACTCCGGCGTACTTTCAAATTTGCCGCGTCGTATCTTAATTTGTAATTCACAAACAAAGATACGACGGCATTTGGCTAAGATCCGACAGGCTTACAGCTTCGTACGCCTTCGGATCTTAGGATGCAATACTTCGGCGGCCGCTGGGTGGAAACCGCGTTGTTTTCCGTGTTGGGTATGCTAATTAGCTGTTTACGGCGATCGACGAAGGTACACGCGTTCGTCGCATTCTCTTACGCCGTCGCTAGTCGGCTTTTCACGTCGCAAAGTTAAGGCTGCTATTTAGGTGGTGTAACAATAGACAGCCCATGTTAAAGTATGGCCGTCGTTCCCGCGTCGAATTTCAAATAATTTTTTTTTGCGTAAGTCGTCCGGGAATACGAAAGTACGTTACGCACGTCGCCGTTCAAAACATTACGTCGGGGCGACGTCATTTCGCGCAAAGCACGGCGGGAAATTTCAAAACGGAGCATGCGTAGTACGTTCGCCGCGGGAACGCGCCTAATTTAAATGGTCCCCGCCCCATTTTTTTACCAAAAATATGTAGAAGAATACGTATCGGCCTAAACTGAGGAAAATTTTTTTTTTATATATTTTTGGGGGATATTTATTATAGCAAAAAGTAAAAGCAAAATTGTCGCTCTATTTTTGTTTATAGTGCAAAAAATAAAAACCGCAGAAGTGATCAAATACCACCAAAAGAAAGCTCTATTTGTGGGGAAAAAAGGACGCCAATTTTGTTTGGGAGCCATGTCGCACGACCGCGCAATTGTCTGTTAAAGCGACGCAGTGCCCGAATCACAAAAACTGTCCGGGTCCTTTACCTGCATTTTGGTCCGGGGGTCTTAAGTGGTTAAAACATCACGAAAGATCAAATCAAGCATCTTCATCACGCCAACACGAATTACGAATTGAAATTCTTAAGTAATCCTGCTTGAAGCTCCGAGACGTTAGAAGATCCAGAGAAATCCTCGGGGAAGGTCCAAGCCACCCGGGACCGATTATAATCTCACTCTTCTTTACATTATCCGCTGCGGGAACATTACCTGTGTCACTTTGTGCCGAGATAAGAATAGACTCGGTTACACAATGTTCCGCATTACTTCTTTGATGAATTATTTAACAGTGATTTTGATTCATTGATTTTTGTCATTAGTTACAAAGCACACCTTCAAAGTGGAAGATGATGAAAGGGAGATAATATACAGCCAGTGTGTTAAAAGACAAACAAACAAAGAGGGTTTGAAAAAGACATGTCGCTTATATTTACCCAGTGAGCCCGAGGAACGAGTAGCATCCATTCATAGACTGCTAATGGCGTCCAGGCTACCTGCAACTGTGCTAATCAGGGCCGCTGATAAGCCAGTACAACTGGCCCTGTTGTAGCGGGCCCCAGGCCAGCAGGGGCCCGGATGGCAACCCCCTTTTTTAGGGGTCCGGTGGTTCCCAGTGGCCTGGAGGCCCACAGGGCCCCAGATGACAACTCCCCTTTTTTTTACTTATTTTTTTATAAAAAAAAATATATATTTATTTTAATATATTTTTATTTTATTTTTTATTAAAGGGCCATTTTTTTAATTTATTTTTTTGAGGTCCGGAGGTCCCCAGGGGTCCGAAGGCCCCCAGGGCCCTGGATATCAACCCCCCTTTTTTTATTTATTTTTTATAAAAAATAAATATTTTTTCTAATATATATATATATATATATTTTTTTTTTAAAGGACCATTTTTTTCCTTAGGGGTACGGGGGTCCCCAGGGGCCCGGAGATCCCCAGGGCCCGGGATGAAAACACCCCTTTTTTATAAAAAAAAATATATATTTTTATATATTTTTTTTATTTCATATATATATATATATATATATATATATATATATATATATATATATATATATATATATATATATATTTATATATATATATATTTATTATTATTATTATTAAAGGGCACAGAGGTCCCCAGGGCCCCGGATGGCAACCCCCCTTTTTTTATATATATTTTTTTTATATTATTTTATTTCTTTTTTTTTCTTTTTATTCCTTTTATATATATATACTGTGTGTATATATATATATATATATATATATATATATATATATATATATATATATATATATATATGGGCTCATAAGGTCTCCAGGGCCCCATGTGACAAACCCCCCTTTTTTTTATATAATTTTTATTTATTTTTTTATCAAAGGGCCCAGAGGTCCCCAGGGCCCCCTTTTTTTATTATAAATGTTTATTTATTTATTTATTTTATATATTTTTTTTATTAATTTTTTATTAAAGGGCCCAGAGGTCCCGGATGGCAACCCCGCTCTTTAGTAATTTATTTTTTATAAAAAAAAAAATTTGTAAAGGGCCCCCCTCCGCTTCTCAATTCGCGGCAGCCCCCCCCCCCCCCCTTCTCAATTTCAGACGGCAGCACCCCCCCCCCCCCCGGTTCTCTGCTCCAGGGGGCCCATGACTGAAGCTGTGTAAGGGGCCCCATAATTCCTGATGGCGGCCCTGGTGCTAATATTCACTTTGTTAGAGTGTTGCTTTCCAAAAAATGTAATTAAAAGTTGTGGACCCAATGGGCCGGATTCACAAAGAGTTACGCCGACGTAACTCTGAATCTATGTTTAAGTGTATTCTCAAACTGAGATACACTTAAACATGCCTAAGATACGACGGCCTGCGCCGTCGTATCTTAGGGTGCAATATTTACGCTGGCCGCTAGGTGGCGCTTCCATTGAGTTTGGCGTAGAATATGCAAATGAGTCGTTACGCCGATTCACGAACGTACGCTTGCCCGTCGCAGTAAAGATACGCCGTTTTCCGTAAGAGATACGCCGCGTTAAGATAAACATGCCCCCTAGGTGGCGTATCCAATGTTAAGTATGGCCGTCGTTCCCGCGTCGCAATTTGAAAGTTTTACGTCGTTTGCGTAACTCGTCCGTGAATGGGGCTGGACGCCATTTACGTCGACGTCAAAACCAAATGACGTCATTGCGACGTCATTTAAAGCAATGCACGCCGGGATATTTTAGGGACGGCGCATGCGGGGACGCGCTTCATTTAAATGAAACACGCCCCCTACCTGCCGAATTGTAATTCCGCCGGGTGATTTACGCTATGCCGCCGCAACTTTGTGAATAAAGCACTTGTCTGATAAACTTGCGGCAGCGTAACGTAAATCAAATAAGTTATGCCCGCCCACAAATACGTCCATCTACGTGAATCTGGCCCAATGCGTTTTAGGAAACCTTCTTCAGAAGCACGTATGTTAGAATCAGTACACTGGAACCACCCATTGGCCTGGATTCTCGTACGAGTTACACCGGCGTATCTCCAGATAGCCGTCGTAACTCTGAGTCCGAGCAGACTCGCAAGGACGTCATTTTTTTTAACATAGATGTGAATTACGTCCATCCCGATTCACGGACGACTTACGCAAAAAAAAAAAAATAAAAAAAATAAACGCGGGAACGACGGCCATACTTAACATGGCAAGTCTAACTATACGCCGCAAAACACCAGCTTTAACTATACGCCGGAAAAAGCCGACTAGAGACGACGTAAGAGAATGCGACAGCCGCGCGTACGTTTGTGGATCGTCGGAAATAGCTAATTTGCATACTCGAAGCGGAAAACGACGAGAACTCCACCCAGCGGACGTAAGTATTGCATCTAAGATCCGAAGGCGTACGAAGCCATACGCCTGTCGGATCTTACCCAGATGCCGTCGTATCTTGGTTTGAGGATTCAAACCAAAGACACGACGCAGGAAATATGAAAGTACGCCGGCGTATCAGTAGATACGCCGGCGTACTCGCTCTGTGGATCTGCCCCATAGATCGCTATTGTCACTGTCATGTCGAATCTTCTATCTATATCGAGCTGTTGTCACAACTAAACGAAAATAAATCTTTTTTTATGTCGGATCTTTCGGATTTCGGAACTCTGCACACCCGTTATCGTTTGTTAAAACGAACGTGAAAATCCCAGAAATTCCGACAAAAATGCATTCGGACGAAAACGAATGCACATGTCTATAAATCACCATAAAGACAGCATGGTAGTCAAAGTAGTCAAGGCACATTGATAAGTATCTTAGGAACAAACTCAGTTCACATGAATTCTATCAATCCCCCGTATACTATTTTTATAAGTGCGGTAGATGATGTAGGAATGTAGGTGAAGAAATCATTCCTATAGGGTCCCTAAAGCATACAAGAAGCCAATAGATGAACCCATTATTTTGCCTCTGAACCCAAATGTCCAGTCTTTTGTATTGACTGACCCTTCAAGTCAGTCATTTTTAACCAGGGTTCCATGGAACCCTGGGGTTCCTCAAGGGGTTGCTAAGGGTTCTTTGAGTTGTTGCTGATTGATTTCCTATCCGAAGGTACCTAGATAGTCCCACGTCCAATGGCACTTGGCAGAGCCAGCACCAGAACACCAAAGATCTTTTTAGCAGTCTGGAAGGGTGGCATTCTGACCGCCTCTGGTGGGGGGCAGTCTTCCCTGACCACCAATGCCAAGACATTTTATTTCCACTGACCCCCAATGACTTAATTTTAGTAGGGGTTCCCTGAGATCACAAGAAAAATTCAAGGCTTCTTCAGGGGTAAAAAGGTTGAGAAATTCTGCTTTAAGTCTTCCCATTTTCTAGGAGAAATACATCTCCTAGTCTTTCTTCTCCGGTTGTCCTCGTGTGCTCCCAAGTGGGTGTATTACCGAGAGATAGAGCTAGATTCACGTAGCTCGGCGTACCTTTTGGCCGGCTGAAAGGGTGGCAGTCTAGAAGGGTGGCATTCTGACCACCTCTGGAGGGGTCAGTCTTCCCTGAACACCAATGCCAAGACATTTTATTTCCACTGACCCCCAATGACTTAATTTTAGTAGGGGTTCCCTGAGAGCCCGAAAAAATGTCTAGGCTTCTTCTGGGGTAAAAAGGTTGAGAAATTCTGCTTTAAGTCTTCCCATTTTCTAGGAGAAATACATCTCCTAGTCTTTCTCCTCCGGTTGTCCTCGTGTGCTCCCAAGTGGGCGTATTACCGAGAGATAATATTTATTTCAGCCCACACAGCAATATAGCGAGATGAGGATGGCAGCGAGAATATTATAATTTGACTTTTTTTATAAGTGCGGCGGATGGGTGGAGGTAGGAATGTAGGTGAAGAAATCATTCCTATAGGGTCCCTAAAGCATACAAGAAGCCAATAGATGAACCCGTTATCTTGCCTCTGAACCCAAATGTCCGATCTTATGTGATCTGACCCTTCAAGTCAGTCATTTTCAACCAGGGTTCCATGGAACCCTGGGGTTCCTCACAGGGTTGCTAAGGGTTCTTTGAGTTGTCGCTGATTGACTTCCTATCCAATGGTACCTAGATAGTTCCAGGTCCAATGGTACTTGGCAGAGCCAGCACCAGAACACCAAAAATATATTTTTAGCAGTCTGGAAGGGTGGCATTCTGACCTCCTCTGGTGGGGGGGGGGGGCGGTCATCCCTGACCACCAATGCCAAGACATTTTTTTTCCACTGACCCCCAATGATTTAATTTTAGTAGGGGTTCCCTGAGAGCCCCGAAAAATGTCTAGGCTTCTTCAGGGGTAAAAAGGTTGAGAAATTCTGCTTTAAGTCTTCCCATTTTCTAGGAGAAATACATCTCCTAGTCTTTCTCCTCCGGTTGTCCTCTTGTGCTCCCCTCCCAAGTGGGCGTATTACCGAGAGATAATATTTATTTCAGCCCACACAGCAATATAGCGAGATGGGGATGGCAGCAAGAAAATTATAATTTTACTTTTTTTATAAGTGCGGCAGATGGGTGGAGGTAGGAATGTACTGTAGGTGAAGAAATTATTCCTATAGGGTCCCTAAAGCATACAAGAAGCCAATAGATGAACCTGTTATCTTGCCTCTGAACCCAAATGTCCAATCTTGTCCAAATGTCCAAGTCAGTCATTTTCAACCAGGGTTTCCCTGGAACCGTGGGGTTCCTCAAGGGGTTGCTAAGGGTTCTTTGAGTTGTTGCCGATTGACTTCCTACCTGATGGTACTTAGATAGTCCCATGTCCAATGCCGCTTGGCAGAGCCAGCTCCAGAACACCAAACATATATTTTTAGCAGTCTGGAAGGGTGGCATTCTGACCACCTCTGGAGGGGGAGGGGGCAGTCTTCCCTGACCACCAATGACAAGACATTTTTTTTTCCACTGACCCCCAGTGACTTAATTTTAGTAGGGGTTCCCTGAGATCACAAAAAAATCAAGGCTTCTTCAGGGGTAAAAAGGTTGAGAAATTCTGCTTTAACTCTTCCCATTTTCTAGGAGAAATACATCTCCTAGTCTTTCTCCTCCGGTTGTCCTCTTGTGCTCGC
Source organism: Rana temporaria (assembly GCF_905171775.1). Classification (NCBI taxonomy): domain Eukaryota; kingdom Metazoa; phylum Chordata; class Amphibia; order Anura; family Ranidae; genus Rana; species Rana temporaria. Next base: position 215,496,174 of record NC_053494.1, read on the forward strand.
AAGTGGGCGTATTACCGAGAGATAATATTTATTTCAGCCCACACAGCAATATAGCGAGATGAGGATGGCAGCAAGAAAATGATAATTTTACTTTTTTTATAAGTGCGGCGGATGGGTGGAGGTAGGAATGTACTGTAGGTGAAGAAATTATTCCTATAGGGTCCCTAAAGCATACAAGAAGCCAATAGATGAACCCGTTATCTTGCCTCTGACCCCAAATGTCCAATCTTGTGTGAACTGACCCTTTAAGTCAGTAATTTTCATCCAGGGTTCCATTGAACCGTGGGGTTCCTCAGGGGGGTTGCTAAGGATTCTTTGAGTTGTTGCCGATTGACTTCCTATCCAATGGTACCTAGATATTCCCAAGTCCAATGCCACTCGGCAGAGCCAGCACCAGAACACCAAGAATATATTTTTAGCAGTCTGGAAGGGTGGCATTCTGACCACCTCTGGAGGGGGGGGGGGGGCAGTCTTCCCTGACCACCAATGCCAAGACATTTTATTTCCACTGACCCCCAATGACTTAATTTTAGTAGGGGTTTAAGTCTTCCCATTTTCTAGGAGAAATACATCTCCTAGGCTTTCTCCCTCCGGTTGTCCTCTTGTGCTCCCAAGTGGGCGTATTACCGAGAGATAATATTTATTTCAGCCCACACAGCAATATAGCGAGATGAGGATGGCAGCAAGAATATTATAACTTGAAGTTTTTTATAAGTGCGGCGGATGGGTGGAGGTAGGATTGTAGGTGAATAAATCATTCCTATAGGGTCCCTAAAGCATACAAGAAGCCAATAGATGAACCCGTTATCTTACCTCTGAACCCAAATGTCCAATCTTGTAAGGACTGACCCTTCAAGTCAGTCATTTTCACCAGGGTTTCCCTGGAACCGTGGGGTTCCTCAAGGGGTTGCTAAGGGTTCTTTGAGTTTTTGCTGATTGACTTCCTATCCAATGGTACCTAGATAGTCCCACGTCCAATGCCACTTGGCAGAGCCAGCACCAGAACACCAAAAATATATTTTTAGCAGTCTGGAAGGGTGGCATTCTGAACGCCTCTGGTGGGGGGCAGTCTTCCCTGACCACCAATGCCAAGACATTTTATTTCCACTGACCCCCAATGACTTAATTTTAGTAGGGGTTCCCTGAGATGACAAGACAAACCCAAGGCTTCTTCAGGGGTAAAAAGGCTGCTTTAAGTCTTCCCATTTTCTAGGAGAAATACATCTCCTAGTCTTTCTCCTCCGGTTGTCCTCTTGTGCTCCCAAGTGGGCGTATTACCGAGAGATAATATTTATTTCAGCCCACACAGCAATATAGCGAGATGAGGATGACAGCGAGAAAATTATAATTTAACTTGAAAAGTTCAACCTCTTTGAGCCTGACATTCTGTTTTATCACCACATGAAAAATGATTACATTGCTTGGCCCCCAGAAACAAGCGGGGTGGACAATCCGATGCGAAGACTAATGAATTCAGAGAGCATTTAAGCACATGGATCGAGAATGAAATATTATTCCACTTCCAAATGCAGCGCTACATGGAAGAATGTTAATGGGAAGAGGGACTGACCCACCACATCGTATAATGAAGTGTAAATATTGCTGAATAGTGTAAAACAGCCTCGCGTTACCCGCCATCCATTGGGGAAAATGATATAGAGGAGATCGGAGGGAGAAGTGATTGTTTTAATATGTCTTGATTTTCTCTGCTAAATAAGCACAGCGAAAGCAAATCTGCAGAAAAATGACTCGGAAAACCTCGGAGCTCAACGGACGTTCTTACAATTACTTTAGTTTAGATGGAGAAAATGAAGGAGAGAGATATTTGTTTTCCATGGAATTGGTTTGGATTGGTTAGAACATTTTCCTAATTTATTTGAAATGATGTATAAAGAAACTGATTTTGCTACTATGTAATTATGGAACCGTATAGCAAAGCCCATTTCTTTCTACTCCTGTATTCTGTACGGTTATCGAATTCACAGAGGATGAACTTCAAATAGATTCCTGGGGGGACCTCATGCATTTTTTTTTAAATGAGATACCCCCCCTCCCCCCACACACTTAAAGTGGATGTAAACCCCCCAAAAAAAATGTTTTTATGTCACAATGTAGAGTATAAGATTTCCTATCATCTGGGCCCAGTCTTGCCACACAGAGTTAATCCAGCTCTGAGCAATCCTCTTTTATTGTTCAGTGAAAATTAACAGACTTCCAGATAAAACCCTGTCTAAATACAAAGGGCCAGATCCACGTACCCTGGCGCATCTTTCCGTCCGGCGTAGCGTATCTCTGATACACTACGCCGCCGTAACTTACAGCGTATTTTTTGTATCCTGAAAGAATTTGCGCCGTAAGTTACGGCGGCGTAGTGTAACTTTGGCGGCGTAAGGGAGCGCAATTCAAATGGATGTGATGGG